>NW_012105032.1:2206086-2309068 GCF_000951045.1 Mandrillus leucophaeus
TCATGGGGTGGGGGTGGGGGGAGGGATAGCATTAGGAGATATACCCAATGTAAATGACGAGTTAATGGGTGCAGCACACCAACGTGGCACATGTGTTCATATGTAACAAACCTGCACGTTGTGCACATGTACCCTAGAATTTAAAGTATAATAAAAAAATAAATAAAAAATAGAGTAGAACAGATTTAGAATGGATTGGGAGAGGGTGACTTCTTGGAACTAGATTGCTCTATTAATTGTTTCTGTTGTGTAGAAATATTGCAGCATGCATGCAATGCTTTTATTTGTTTATTTTGTTTTTTCTTTCTTTTTTTTGTTTTGGAGGGTTGGTATCCAGGAATTCAAGGTTGTTTTATCTCATTTTTTAAAATTTAACTTTTATTCTGAGATCAGGGGTACATTTGCAGGTTTATATAAGTAAACTTGTGCCATGGAGGTTTGTTGTACAGATTATTTCATCACCCAGGTATTAAGCCTAGTACCCATTAGTTATTTTTCCGGATCCTCTCCCTCCTCCCATCTTCCAACCTCCAGTAGGCCCCAGTGTGTGTTGTTCCCCTGTATATGTCCATGAGTTCTCATATTTAACTCCCACTTATAAGTGAGAATATTCTGCAGTGTTTTTAAAAACAGTCTGTAGTATTCTGCCAGTTGTAATAATGTGTAATACCTAAGGGTAAGATAAGAACAGAGCTATAGTTTTAATTCCAATTGTCACTGCCCCATTTTTATTTCTGCTTATGTTTGCATGACATTTATAAAATCACATAAACATCCAAAACTTCTTAAATATGCTAGATTCACAGCATATAGAACACATATATGTGTGCATATTAGCTGGTAGTATCAATGGGGTATTTTAAATCTCACCTTCATAACAGAGTATAAAACCAAAAATTCCCAAGACTGAATTTTGAGCAAGCTTTTATATTATGTAATCCCAATGCACATCATTGTACAAATGATGCTAAAAATACTATACCACAGGCAACAGTGTTTTTGTGTTCTTTACTAGGATAAAGAATGTCTTCAGCTCTAGCATTACTCACTATCATAACTAACGTATTTTATATATGATACCAAATGCTCAACACAGGAAAGTCGTTGGGTTCATAACATATATTTTCAAATTTTGTGATAAAAATTAATGAGATGTTTAAAGTCTACTCCCGACCCAAACTATCTCAATTGTTGCAACAGATGCATTTATTTGATTATTGATTATAAATAGGAAGATTTCTTTTTTTCCAATTTTGTGTCTTCCAACATTGGCATATGCATATTTTTAAAAATGCAGATATGCAGCTATGCAATGGGACAGTTATTTCATATAACATGTTGCTTGGCATAATCAGAGCACAATATCCATAACAACTTATTTATATCCTGTAGTCCTCCTGTTTTTAGAACAATTACTAAAACTTGTTGTTGTTATCAAATACCAATAAATATTGAGAAATTCCTTAATTGGATACATATATGCATTAATACATTTCTGGAATGGAATTTTAAGTAACCATCTGACCACTGAGTTTTCAAAACTGCTAAATACCTTAATAGTTGGATTAACTTTCATTTAGTTATAAAAGTATAACATCTGATAGGCTTTAGCTCAGTGTGATACAAATTTAATTCTGTTTACATATCATTTACAAATACCATCCAGAAGAAGCACATTAGAATGTTTAATTATACTAGAGATTAAAAGATATTTAATATATAAACTTGAGAATATATTAAATAAAATAGAGAATAAGAATTGAGAATTACGAAAGGAAACTGAAGAAAAAATTTGCAGATTTTAAGAAAATCAAAATTCCTCTTTGAATTTTGTCAGAAGAGTTGAAGAACTGAAATAATTTTAAAGCTTTCAGTGAGTGAAAAATGATAGGGAGAAGTAGCAAGAGAGATTGATTTTTGACTCACTTTCAACTCGGTACTGTTTTTAAATGCCTTTCTTATTTTCAAGCCCTACTCAAGCTCTTCCTTGAAGTTGTGTAATTCCTGTTAGTCTGTAGATGTGAAAACCCATTTTTATATGAACTACCTTCTGCGTTCTATAAACATAAATTCTCAGGGTTGGGATGTCTTCTAGTCTAACTCTCCCATTGAATGTTTGGACGTCATCTACCATATCTATATATCTAAAGCAAATATAGTAGATCTAATCTGGTGGTGCAGTACCTCCAAAGATATGGAATACACTCCTGAAATATCCTGAAATGTTTTTTTTTTTTTCAGAATCCTTTAATAAGCAGTTATGTCAATCTGAAAGTCGCTTACCTGTACTTTATATTAATAGCTATTCTTGTTTTTCTTATCCAAAGAAAAAACCTCTAATCCCCTTTGCACATGATAGTTGTTACAATGTTTAGGCATTTGTCACATCAACACCTCTCCTCTCCCAAACTTCTCTACTTCAAATCAAACTTTCTTAGTCCCTCCTTTATAATAATTATTTGTCTCCTTTTATCCAGATCAATTTTTTTTCACTTTGATGCCCAGAGCTGAAGAAATGGACTATTGTATAAATTATTCATTGCCAAGAGAATAATTGCATTTTAAACCCATATTATAACAAAGAATAAAGATTATATTTTGTGATTTGTAACAAATACCTGTTATTTTCCCTTAACTGATGAATTAAATATTTTAATTATTTGTATTCTCTAACTATCTTGGTATATTAAAGTATTATCTTTTATATATTTATCAATGGTGGACACTTTTATAGGTATTCTGTGTCATTTTTTATACTTTAGTTATCTTATTTCATTTATCTTTATTCTTACTGTACAAATTCATAATATTTGATTCAAAACAAATTTATCACTAACAGAGTCTCAATTATGCTAACATCTCATTTAGTGATTTTAATTTAAAACAACTGTTGTTAACATGCATGTTTAGGGTTGACTTCTTAATAATTTATTCTCCCTCTTCTCTCTCTCCTCTTGGTCAGTGCTGTGCGGGTTAACACAACGAACCATAAGAAGTCGGCCTGTTATGGACTTGTTGTCCGGGACGTACATATTCGCGGTCCTCCTAGCATGCGTGGTGTTCCACTCTGGCGCCCAGGAGAAGAACTACACCATCCGGGAAGAAATGCCAGAAAACGTCCTGATAGGCGACTTGTTGAAAGACCTTAACTTGTCGCTGGTTCCAAACAAGTCCTTGACATCTGCTATGCAGTTCAAGCTAGTGTACAAGACCGGAGATGTGCCACTGATTCGAATTGAAGAGGATACTGGTGAGATCTTCACTACTGGCGCTCGCATTGATCGTGAGAAATTATGTGTTGGTATCCCAACGGATGAGCAATGCTTTTATGAAGTGGAGGTTGCCATTTTGCCGGATGAAATATTTAGACTGCTTAAGATACGTTTTCTGATAGAAGATATAAATGATAATGCACCATTGTTCCCAACAACGGTTATCAACATATCAATTCCAGAGAACTCGGCTATAAACTCTAAATATACTCTCCCAGCGGCCATTGATCCTGACGTAGGAATAAACGGAGTTCAAAACTACGAGCTAATTAAGGTGCGTTTTAAAATCGCTTTGTTAAAGATGTCTCATTTTTTAAAGAGTAAAAATATTAATGTATTTCAAATTTTGAGTAAGCCATCACCCCAATTTTTCAAAATTTATGTAATTTAAAGCATAGTGGAGAAAATTCATCAATGCAGTTTTTTCAATTACATGAGAATTATGAATTTTCATGGTATGTATATTCATTTTCAAACAGTTGTGTTTCCATTAATCTATGAAGGGATCAGACAAGGAGGTCAGCCCTGCTACTTACAAATCAGTAGTTTGCCCAGCTTCATTCTTTTAATCTGTCCAGTCATGCTTCTGCCAAAAACTTGACATAAGCAAATCATTAAGAATGAATCCAGAAATCTGACTGTCATTTTTTCCTAGTGATTACTTTAGATACAAAAATTTTATCTTGCCATTCGATATGGTGCCAAATAAATCTACTTGACAAGTGACTAGAACAATTTAATTTATTACTAGCATTTCTGAACATATATAGATAAATATTTTTCATGAGAATTTCAAGGCAAAGCAAGGTCTTTAGCATATCCTGAATCATCAAATTGAGATTAAATTTTAGTCAATGTTCTGTTAATGTTAAATATTTTCATTATTTTAACTATTATTTGAAAACAGAGTGTTCATTTGTTGTAAAGGGTAAGTAAGCCTTTTAACAAAAAAGATTCAATCAGTTGATTTGAATAACCTATCCTGGCTTGATTTAGGTCTTAGGATGGAGAAGGTAGAGAGAAGAATAGATTGAATATTTGGTATTCTTCAAAATATGTGCAGAGGGGCCACATTTATCAAGTTAATGATCAATTCTTTTTACTTACTTATATGGTATAAAAGGTAATAGATAACTCAGATTGGGGTATGTGAAATAGTACAATGCACTTGAATGATCTTGGAAAATATATGTTAATGAAATAACAAATGTACATGTTTCACATAGATATGTTCAGGGGATTTTCACACTTTTATAAATATTCTGCCAAACTATGGTCTACATAATAACTAGTGTTAAAAATATGCCCCAAAACATATAAATAAGACATTCTGATATATATCATCTGAAGGTTTTGACCTAGAGGATATATAATGTGGGAACATTGCTCAACTGATGCTGATCTATTGTAAAGATATATTTGTTAGTAAATTCATTCAGAAATGGGAGGCTACAGACCTCTTGACCAAATTTCAGTGAAATGCAAATATGTTTGAGTATATGAAGTGAAAAGCAGAAAGAGAAGGATTTGGAAAGAAGGGAACCCTTCTATGCTATTGGTGGGAATGTAAATTAGTACAACCACTATGGAGAACAGTTTGGAGGTTCCTGAAAAAAACTAAAAATCAGATGATTTTTAAATGAGCACTTTGGGGTGAAGTTCCCGCAATGACATCTCCTAATCTGATGAAATGGAAAAATATTCAGGAGTCAGACAGATATGGATCACAGTTTTGTGCTTACCTCTTACCAGACATGCTACTTTCAGCTTAATCTTTTTGACCTTTAATTTCTTCAGTCATAATATGGGGATGATAATTATCACAGGGGCAGAATTGGGAAAAATAAGCACTTAGTATGGAGTAGATATACCTGCATAGAAGATTTTTGAAGCTGCTTTAAAACACTCAACTACTTATAGAAATGTGAGGTTTATCACTTGAAATAATAAATTGAGTAGCGGAGTGGATAGTCTCTCTAAAGCAACATTCCACAACAGAATTTTCTGCAAGGGCGGTAGTTTTATAATCTGTGATACAACACAGTAGCCACTAGTCACACATGGCTATAGTCCTTGAAAGTACTTAGTAGCTATTGCTACTGAGGAACTAAATGCTTAATTAATTCCATTTTAATTTTAATAGCCACATGTGGTTAGTGGTTATCATATTGCACAGCACAGCCTAAACAAATAAAAAGTTTATTTGGACAATAAAAATTAATAGGTAAAATCAAAATGAGACCTTACCAAGTTTAAATTGGATATTAGCAATAGGGTCTCTTCAACTGACCATATTGACAAATGTGTTGTTTTAAAATGTAGTGGTTTATTCAAGGAATAATTTTGTCATGTCTCCCTTAGGGAAGCTTAACGAACTTCCAAGAAATTTCTGATTTGACTTGAAAGCTGCTTAACTAATTCAGATAAAACAAATAAGCCTGCTGACATAATTTTAGCTTTGTTAAAATGTGCTTTCATTTGATATTCTTTGAAAGATTGTCAGCAAATGACAAAAAGTCTCACTACAGGTTCTTAGATGAGTCTTAGAAATGCTCTAAAATCTCTTTCTGTTTTAGAACGTGTGATAAGCCTAAAGTAACTATATGATGTGCCTAAAGTACTGGGGAATTTGTATGGCCCCGTGGACAAATACTGTTTTGACTGCTTGTTAAAACTAATGAGAGTGGAACACAAAGCATAGCTCCAGGCATACAGAGGGCCATGACATGGGTGACTTTTACTGAGTGCACTTTGACTTGCAAAAAGGCCCTGTCTTGAAAGTGGCATATATGCTATGGGAAAGGAGAGTTAAAGAAAAAGAGAGAAAAGAAGCATGTTTTGATTTATCCATAAACTTTCGTAAATTTTACAATGTGAAATAAGTAGGCCAACCATAATAATTTCTTTTAAAAGACCCTTTGTCCTGCGGAATAGGATGAGAATTTAATTAATATTAATTTGCTCTACTTTTGTTGAATAGACAAGAATAGCAAAATCACAGTTTATCCTAACTAGGCTAATATAAAATGTATTTGAATAGTTCAAATAGCAAAGGGAGAGAAGGGAGAAATATAGAGAAAAATTCTAGGAAAAAAGGTCAATTTAAATATTTAAATAGATCAATTTATACAGGAAGGAGTCCTACTATTGACTATTTGATATTAATTAACTGAAATTAAAGACATTGGCAGAAAATATTTATTAAATGTTTAAAATGTATGTAATATGAAATTTCATAAGATTTAGAATATTTATTTCTAAAACTAATATATACATATATAAATTTAGCTTACCTTTTTATGAGTTTCAGTATACCTTGGCACAAACAGGGAAAGTATTATTTCACATTTTAAATATTTGGAAAATGAGTTTCAGGGTGATATGTATTATGCTTATCATCATGTGACTGGTAAATGATAGAGGTAGGAACCAGAATGCAGTTCCTGACTCCTAATCAACAGACAGATTGTAGATGGATAGATGACCTTCAGAGCAGGATCACTGCAGATTCATGATACAAAAGGAGAAGAATGAAAGAAAAAGGGCTGGGTGCAGTGGCTCATACCTGTAATCCCAGCACTTTGGGAGGCTGAGGCGGATGGAGGTCAGGAGTTTGAGACCAGCCCGGCCAATATAGTGAAACCCTGTCTCTACTAAAAAAATACAAAACAAAACAAAACAAAACAAAAAATTAGCTGAACGTGGTGGCGGGAGGCTGAGGGAGGAGAATCGCTTGAATTCAGGAGGCAGAGGTTGCAGTGAGCCGAGATTGCCCCATTGCAATCCAGCGTGGGCAACAGTGAGAGAATCTGTCTCAAAAAATAAATAAAATTTAAAAAGGAAAAAGTGGAGGAATGAAGTAATTACCAAGTAATTCTGCTTGTTTAAAAAATAAGTAAAAATAAAACTTACATATGTGACTTTGATGAGATTTTCAACTTTTTAATGGATCATGTTACTCTCTAAAGAAAAAAAACTCATGTATAAGAGTTCTTGATGTTATTAATAGTTGCCACTTAAAAAAGAATCCAGATTTGAAACCTTCTCTTTTCTCTCTTTCAAGTAAAGTCATACTGCAATGCTAATTCCCTATATACATATAGCTATTTACATACTCACACACATCATACTACACATTGCAGTATTTGAAAGAACTGTTGGTCAGGAGTAGGAAATCACAGGATCTCTTTAACTTTCACTTTTTAATTCAGATGGCTTGTTATTTATAAAGCTTTTAAAATATTGTAAGTATTTTTTGACAGGAAAGCCAACATTTTCACAAATAGAAACATCCCTCAAGCACCCAGTCTGACTCAGAATATGTATATAAACCACAGGGACTTCCTTCTTTTCTCATGGTAGGAATTCAGTGGAAATTAGTTTATATAATGATGTTACAGTTATTTTTATTTTCTACTTCAAATTTCCATCTTCCCTGGTGTATATCAACAGTCACATTTCTATACTAGCCCAGTGACAGTGTGCTGATTGATTTCCTTAAGGAAGGCATGACTGTTTCAAAGGATGACAGTTTGTATTGACAGAACATGATGATCAACTTTTTTCTCAGATTAGTGATCCTACTCAAAGCCTTCCCTTGTTTCTACCCATCCCATAAGGCATCCTCATCTTTTCCATGAATCTCAAAAGATCATTTAATCTGGGGTAGTCTTTTAATATAGCCAAGATGTTTGGGCCCTTGGTTCCATTTTAAGAAAACATCTTCCCCATTGATCAAGAGTTGGACTGGATTTATGAAACTAAAATTAGAGTCAGTTTTTTTTGAGATCTGGGGTTAGAAAATCTAAATTGTGAAAAATCGCATCTACCACAAGATTTAGAAATCTTGATTTAAATTGCCGAGAACAAGGCATCAAATAATACGTTGTGAAGACAAAGAGCAAGCAAACTTTGTTGTTCTGAAGAAATTAACATTTTTAACGTTATGTAACCATAACTCAAAGTGATGTGTAACATCAGAAGTGAGTAAAGATTCATGAATGTCAGTGCAGAGAGAATATACTGTAACAATGAGTGTAACAATTTTAGAAAACTTAGTTTATTTGCCTCTAAGAGACTCAGAAGAATTTGATTATAATGATTTCCTCATTTTTTCAAATATAAAATGAAGTTTCACTTAAAATTTCTCCATTTCAGCTTAAAGATTACTTGATTTTATACTCTCTGAATTCTGTAATTTGCGTATTAATATTTTTGATCTAGTGTTAAAAAGTAAAAGTGATGACAATCAAATGCTAATGACTATGAGATTTCTGAAAGCTGGGGTTATTATCAAAGTACACTTCCAGTGGGGAAAAAATGACAACATAAAACTCATTGTCTTCACAAATGAATCTTTATTAATGCTGTGAGGTCTTAAATAAATGAGAGTGTGACACTAATAGGATTAAGTAACTTTTGACTTCATTACTATTATCAGAGTCTTGGTTAGTATTCAACGTCCACTAATGCCTTTTGTTAAATACATCTGTTATTAATAATCCCACAGTATGGATGGACATTTATGGAACATAAGTTGTACGTTGTAAATAGTTCAATTCTAGAATTTATAAATTGAGGCTCTGAAGAACAAATGTGTTTCCAAATCTGAATGATTTACTTACATCATGCCTCTTAATATTACCAACTAACTATAAGAAGCACCACTAAATTTTATGTTATTAGGTACAGATTTATTGATCTGTTATTTCATTGTCTACTGTATCTAAATAAAAAATAAATTTGAACTTAATATTATTCCTGCCAAAGGAAATGACTTAAATCCTAAAATAAAAACATATTTATACAAGACAAAATTAATTGGTATAGAATTCTGTAATGAAAACATGAGGTTGTATTATACAGATCAAATTGGCTTTAATAATTTTGATCAATGCTAATAATCTAAGATAATAAATATCCCAATGTGGGTAGTTTTCTTGGCATAAATTATTCTTGCTGTCGACACTGATTTATATTGATTATATAACAACACTGCTGTGGAGACACTTACTGAACCGAAGTATGATCTTTCCATCTTAGATCACAAAAATTGATGGATTGGTAAGATTTCTGTATCAGAGGTGATGACACCTTGTATGAGAAGTGATGATAAAAGCAATAAGGTCATTCTGCAGAAAACTTTCTGAGTTTGTTTGAGTTTTATCTATAAAATAATGTATCTATCTTCATGATTTTACCAGAGTATGAGTTTGGACCAGTTTTTGATGGAATTTTTCTTTAGCAAAGACTATAAAGTACAGATGGAAACTAATTCTCACTTAAAAATCAAATACTTAAGAAATTAATATTCTCCCTTTGTATTTATCAGTCTACAGTCATCTTCACAAAACTAATCAAGAATGAATAATTAAATAATCTAGTAACATAATAGACCAAATAAATTGCTTTGACCACAAATTAAATTTTAGTAGATTGTTGTTCAAGTGTCTTTCAGTTTCCCAGTGCAGGTAGATGTTACTGGGGGAAGGAAAATATTGAGTTTAATTTAATTAAATAACACAGAACTTAATTTTCTTAAATATTTTTGAAATGTCCTTTATTCATTGGTCTTTTGCTCTCACAAATTATATCTTCACCAATCTATTCTACCAATAGGTAATAAAGTGTTTTATCCATAAAATGTTAAATATCTATTACTAGAGCACTAAGGGCATCAAAATAGAATACAGGTGGACACACACGTTTTAGCAATTAAAACTATAAAAATATCGTGAGTCATCTATTTTTTATTTCCTTTGAAATAGAAGAGGTAATTCTAGGTGAACAATCATAAGAAACCTATTGCTTATTCTTTATACATTGGGAGAATATTTAGTGATAGCATGTTTTAATTGCTGCATGCACATATCTCTATGCTTGCTGGTAAACTGAGGAAAGTAGTATAACGTCATATATAGGAAACATATTTTAAAAGACCTATTTTCCCGCCGGGCGCAGTGGCTCACACCTGTAATCCCAGCACTTTGAGAGGCCGAGGAAGGTGGATCACAAGGTCAGCAGTTCAAAACCAGCGTGGCCAAGATAGTGAAATCCCATCTCTACTGAAAATACAAAAATTAGCTGGGCGCAGTGGCAGGCGCCTGTAATCACAGCTACTTGGGAGGCTGAGGCAGGAGAATTGCTTGAAACCGGGCAGGAGAGTTTGCAGTGAGCCAAGATCGTGCCACTGCACTCCAGCCTGGGTGACAGAGTGAGACTCCATCTCAAAAAAATAATTAATTAATTAATTAATTAATTAAAAAATAAAAATAAAAAAGACCTATTTTGCAAAGTAAGTGAATTTTCTTTCATTAAACAAAACAAAGGATTTTAAAAGTTGAGTATCATAAAATGAAGTTTTGGATTATCTAACCTAATTTACATTTGTCTTTGCAATCTCATTTAATCCGGAATTTTATTTTACATAGGGTATTATCATGAATATTTCTCATCCTTTTACTTATTTTATGTATAGAAGTTCATCATTTTAAGCTTCTTCAGTACAATGAAGTGAAATTCCAAAGAATGAAAAGCTGTTCTATTAAATTTTGTCTAGATGTAACAATAACTGACTGCTAACTAATATCTTAGTCTAATTCCAGTAATCTAAATTTAACACATATTTAATGAGTGCCCAATGTACAAAGTCTTGAGGGATAAAAAATGGGTTTGGAAAACAGTCAGTGTCCCCAAGGAGATTAATAACAGGCATTATCGGGATTATATTTTTGCTCTAATGATAGTAAAGAGGAAAGCATATTTATTTTATATATACATATGTTTGTATATCTATATCTATATATTATATAGATACCTTTTTTCTTTTTATTTTTTTATTTATTTATTTTTTTTTATTTTGAGGCAGAGCCTTGCTCTGTCACTCAGGCTGGAGTGCAGTGGAACAATCTCAGCTTACTGCAACCTCCACCTCCTGGGTTAAGTTGATTCTCCTGCCTCAGCCTCCCGAGTAGCTGGGACTATAGATGTCTGCCACCATGCTTGGCTAATTTTTTTTGTTGTTGTGTTTTTAGTAGAGACAGGGTTTTACCATTTTGGCCAGGGTGGTCTCAAACTCCTGATCTCCAGTGATCCTCCCGCCTCTGCCTCCTGAAATGTTGGGGTTACAGGCATGAGCCATCGCACCTGGCCATATTTATTATATTAAAAGAATATTTTATCTTAAATTGATCATGCTGCCATTAAGAAAATTGAATTACTTAAAGGTTTATTGTCTCAGAAAAGTTAAAATTTTAAATCTATTTTTAGTAGATTTTCACCAAGCACTCTCATTAACTTATGATATTTTATTTTGTTGCTAGGTCTGCAATTACGGCAGTAATACTTTTTGCCAACATTTATCTGCACAATTATTTTGAGACTAGAAATAAAACCTTTTGATGACAATGGTAATTCTTGTGCTAGTTGTGGTAATTACCTAAGTCTTTCTATTATCTTAATTCTCAAACTTGTTATCTATGCCTCCAATTCCTCTCCTATATAATAGAGAAAATTAAAATTATCCTTATGTAGCATGCAGGGATATTATAAAAGCTAATGATATAAGTATAATCTATAAAGTTTGCTGAGTACACTGAAGAAAACCGTTCCATAAACAATAGTTATGGGTTTTACTCTGTAGATCAAGGTTAATTATAGTCTTTCACAATTTTTCTAAGAGTTGATGCTTTATACTCCTTAAAAAGCCTATTTTACGACTTAAACTTAGTTTTCCATACATATTTTATGTATGTATACAGAGAAAAATATGACAACATTAATCTATTTCTTGATCAATGCCACTGGCTCCACATTTTTTTCTGGACCTAGTTCAGTTTTTGTTTTGTTTCGTTTTGTTTTAAGTCTTCCATTTACCCTCTTCGGCTTATCTCTTGAATCGAAAGTCTCCTCTTCATTTGTCTTTGTCTCCTCCTGGCCCTCCATATGACAGTGATACTGCTAATATGAGTACTTTCTCGTATAGTGCCTCTACCGTCTGGAATTGCTTTATTTACATCTCATTCATATGTCCTTATTTTTTTTAAAAAAGATTCCTCTCTTGTCTTTTCTTTTTTCAAGCTGAGAACTTATTTTCCTATCCCTTTTCTAAGACAATCACAACTTTTTTTTTCCAGTAGATTTTGTAGAACAGGTATGTAATAACATACTTGAACGTTTTTATTTTTAATTATTCTAATAGCTTTTAAAATATCATTTTTCAAGCAGATGATTTGCTATAACAAGCTTTTCCTGGATACTAGTATGTTTTTCTGGCTTATAAGAGAGCCAAGATATCCTCTGAGGACAAGAGTTTGTTTAGAAGAATTCATTTAAAGTAGTTTGACCAGGGAAATATAGCAGAATAAATAGCCTGCATCCTAAGGACAGTGGAACAAGGAGAGCTTTGCTGTCAGTAATGAAAATAATGAAGTAGATGGTTAACAGAAGAACAAAGTGGTGTTGTAGATAATCATATACTGCCTCTACGGTCTGGATGCATGAATTCTAGAGAAACAATTTAATGGATTATAAATAAATTAAGAAGTTTAAGACTTTATAGATTACTTTTAGTCGAACAGAGTGCTTTAAGTCACTGAATGATTATATGGATGAATTTTAGATTGCATGCAGATGTCAAAAAGCAAAAGAATATGATCGTGCTTAGTTACAAACTAATGAATATTCAATTAACTCTCATTAAACTACCTTCAATAAATAAGTAAATATAAAATGAAGACTGCTTACATTGTTTGAATATACAATATAATAAGATTCTGATGCTGGTTATTTCATTTTCTTTAGTGGTTTCATACTGCTTTTGCTTGGAGGATGTAAGTATTTAACAGATTCTGTATGTTTCAGGAGGCATTTAAATTTTTTAATTTTGCTGTGAGGAAAGGTTCATAAGGAATCAGTCACAGATACCTTTATTACCCCCATCAAACACATCATTTTCCTAGATTCCAAACCCTATATAGAAATCTCCATGTTGAAAAAGTAACAATGACCATGCTATCAATGTTTAATCTTTTGGAAACCATAGTAATGGTATAGGAATGCACCTTTTTAACTAGAAGTACTCATGGGCCTGGAAAAATGAAAATGAACTCACTGGGGAATGGATATATGGCCCTAAATTGGAAAATCATTGGCTGGCTTCTCGCCTGTTTATTCATCTGTAGCTTTTAGGATTCTAAACATTTTTCTATAATCTATTTTCCCTATAGTTTGAGGTTAATTATACTCTGTTTATCTATATGTTTAAGATCAAATACCTAACTGCTAAAATGAAAGCATTTTCATATAGCTAGAGGTCTCACACAAAAAAACTAGTTTACATGTAAGGTAACCAGTTTAATAAAACTGATAATCTCTTTAGCTCTTAGAAATTGGATTTTAATTATTTATCTAATAGACAAGACTTCTTAAGCTATATTTTTCTACTCAAATATAATTATACTAGTGGAAATTTAAGTACTTTAAAATTTTTCTCCAACTGTTTTGTGGATGTTTTGTAAATTGTAATCTTATTGTAACTATGTCTGGTGTTCTACAATCTAGACTATAAAGATGTGAGGCAAAAAAATTATTTCTTTCTGAAATAATGTTTTACATTACTGTTTTACACCACAAAATAGTGACTGGTCTTATTTAGGTATTGATTAATGTAAAAAATGGCATTTTACCAAATAACCTCCTGTTATTACCAGGCAACTACGGAATTTAGTGAAGCAATTATTTTTGTTTCTTTTTTTCATCATAAGGAATAGGTTCTTAATTAGATTAGATACAGCTATAAGTAAATGTAAACTATGTTTTTATGTAACCTCAAGAGTTATTTTAAAGTGTCTCCATGTGCCTTCCTACACAGCTCATTGACAGTTGTTTAATCTGTTGCTGCTGTTAAGCTTCCTTAAATTTGTGATTATTTCAAAGAGTTAGTGATAGTTTACTAACCCATATTTGTGGTGCATTGCCACAAAGAATTATTGACACTTCTTTTTACTGACAGTGGCTTTTCTATTTTGTGTTTACAGTGTGATGTTGAGAGTTTTGTTATTTCCTCACAAATAACTGACTGCATAACTCTATGCTTTTGTACATGGTTAGCAATTGCTATTTCATGAATAATTGTATTTGCTTTTCTAGTTGCAGTTATCAGTAGTTGCTTCTTAAAAAGATAACTGTTTATTTTAATGACTGCTTAGGCAATATTTATTATTAAGTATTACTTTCTCAAATGATTTTTCACAGAGGCAGTGGACAAATGGTTTGACCTGTACAGATCAGATTCACTTTGTAGCTTAAATAATGAATTATCTTTGTGTCCCTTGTGTGTGTGTGTGTGTGTGTGTGTGCGTATTGTAGAGATAGGGTCTCGCAGTGCTGCCCAGGCTGGAGTGTAGAGGCTTTTCACTGGCATAATCATGGCATGCTACAGCCTTGAACTCATGGCCTCAATCAATTCCCCTGCCTTGGCCTCCCGAGAAGCTGAGACTACAGGTTAGCACCACCAGGCCCAATGTTTTTTGTATGTTTTTTTACCTCGATTTTATCCTCGTATGAATTTTTGTTATCTATTTGCCTTGTATAATATTAGGAATGGCTATATCATTTATCCTGCAATTTAAGACAATTTTGACATTAAATTAAACAGGGACAACCAGAATATAGAGTCACAATATTTAAAACCCCAAATTTCTACAATAGTTCCTTCTTTTCCATTTTATATCCTTCTTCTCAAGGTCTGATCTACCTTGAGCCAGAGAGCTGCCATCTTCTGCACAGCATCAATGAGATCAACTATTACTTGCACAAACTTGAACTTCACTCTGTTTTAATTTAGCAGAGCGACTCTCAGGCTGACTTGGTTGTATTGGCAAAAGACTAGCTTCTGAAGAATTGTTTAACAGCAGAAATGCTGTCATCAAACTTACATAGGGTGAATTTTTTTCTGAGCTGGCATTGTTCATCTAATGTAGTGTTTTCTAAAGCTAAATTTTACACACACACAAAAAAAACAGGCATGGAAAACAGGCATAATTGCATTTAGAATTCTGTTACTTTTGGACATAAGACTTCTATTTCCTTTGACATTATTCAAATAGATGAAGACTATGTCGTTTGCTTCTATGCACTGATCCACAAAATGTAGGAGGGATTAAATGCCTTGCCAAGTTACTAAACAAGTAAAATTTTCAGAAGCTCAATGTGTGACCGAGTTTCTCCTTTTCTACACATACTTCCCTAAATAACCATTTGTCTACAGGCCATTTGAGTATAGCCTGAAGAGAGGACGAGATACAGAACCACTTGAGCAGCTTTCCAAAATGAGGTTTTAGATTGTAGAGCCAAAGCTTTGAGTGGTTTTTGTAAGAGAGGAATCTTACAAAAGATTCCTTATGACTTTATCTCCATGGACATATTCTTCATAAATATTTACAACAGCTTATAGTGTCTTCTATTATACTGGCTTGAAGATAATTGATACCATTGATGCAGGATCAAGTGTTGTCTTTCTTTGTTCATCTACGTTGCAAAACATGGTGTCACCAATAATCTAATTGTTTTTGTTATACTTTCCTATTTTACTGGTTTGAAGATCATCGATATCATCAATTTGTGATCAAATTTGTATTTTGCTGTTTGTCTCCATTCATCAACATTACAAAATGTGCTGTCACCCATAACAGTTTAATTATTTCTGAATCATATGTTTTGGATTTCTTCATTCATTTCCCTAAATTTTTCATTCAGTGTTTTGGATATTATATATTTCATATGCAGCATGTATCATTTGATGGTGACTTAAATGCCTGTATCCTATTATAACAGAACTAATCACTTTTTTAAAGATAAGTATGAGTTTGGTCCACAAAAAAATTTCTACGTGCATTGGCTCATTGAACCTGATATGATGAAGACTTCCACTTTACAATTCAACTATACATATCAGGATTACTGATTTCTTTATATGACATTACTTATGAAAAGAAGTGATTTTATGAATTACTAAAAACATTCCAAGTGTGTTTATTTTGAAACTTGCCTTTAATTCATAGAGATAGCTTGAATATTTTAGCATAGTCCCTAATAAAAATAATTGAATTAAATTTAAGTATCTAGTCAATAGGGTTAATAGCAATTGCTATAAACCTAAATAATTATGGTGATAATAAAAATCAAGTTAAATATGAGATGTGGTATTGAGTTCAGTTAGCTTACTAATCCACATTCAATTTTAGAGTACTGATGTTGAAAATGCAAATTACTTATTATTAGATTCCTTAACTTTACTATTTATTTATTTTTTAGTTTTTTTAAACTTTTACTTTAGGTTCAGGGGTACACATGCAGGTTTGTTTTATAGGTAAACTCCTGTCTTGGAGATTTGTTGTACAGATTAATTCGTCACCTAGGTACTAACACAAGTAAGTACGTGGTATTTATTGTTTTCTGCTCCTCTCTCTGTTCTCACCCTCCACCCTAAAGTAGGCCAAATATCTGCTGTTCCCTTCTTTGTGTCCATGACTTATCTTTATATTAATTATTTTTCCTTCACTACATGGTAGTTTGCCAAATCAGAAACTTGATTTTGATAATAGAAAAATGTCTATTTCAGAAGTTAAAAATCAGTATTTACCAAATGTTTAACAGTCTACTATCATTGATAGGGTTCACTATATTTCAATGTATATATCCCAGTGTTGTGAAATTTTTGAGATATTGTGATTTTATTAGTGTTTGATAATAAAAACATAACTTCGAAGTCTATCACCTGAGCATTGCTTTAATATCCAGGATTCTTTGTACATGCTATTATGTTCCTGAAAGTAATTTAGCATAATATGTATAGCTAATTTATTTGAAAGCATAGCCAATTCTTCATTATTCAGAAGTTAATAATCAAATTTCATGAATCACATTCCTTCCCACTACATCCCACTCATTTCATTTTCCTTCAAAATACTTTAAAAATACTTCCTAGAAATTATCTACTTTAGCAAATGAATTTCAAGATTCTCAGAAAATATTTTTTAATAGTCCAGAATTATTCATAGGATTAGATAAGCTCAAATCTCCATTAGATGTTCTTTTCTGTTTATTTGCTGGACCCTACATTTATAATTCCAGTTATGCTGATTTCAGAGTAAAATTTCTATTGGGGTACAATTTAGCCTTTTTCTTCTAGGATTGCAATTTTCATTGTGTTGGCCTAGGGCTTCTCAACCTTGGCATTATTGACATTTGAAGCTAGATAATTCTTCCTTGTGGAGTGGTGTGAGAGCTGTCTTGTGCATTACAGGAAGTTTAGCAGCATCTCTGGCCTCTACCAAATAGATCTTAATGGCACTCTCTTGCCCAATTGTGACAAGCAAATATGTCTCCAGAGTTTGACAAATGTTTTCTCGGGTTGGGGTGGGAGCCCCAGGAATTTCAATAATAGAAAACCATTGCTTTAGCCCATCCTTACACATATTCATAAGAGAGGATTTTGTATTTTATAGAAAGATTGTATTAACTCCAAAAAGGAGTCAGACTTGAAAAGCTTCAAAAACCTTCAAATGATGAGCATTTTCAGATAAAATATTTCAGAAATGTTGAAACAATAAATGCTATTTGAACAACTCATACTTTAGTGGTCATAGGTGAAATAGTGTTAGCACATATATCAAGTCCTTTGATAAAAAGATATTTTATGACATAATAGTGCCTTTTAACAAATTCGTAATATGTTATAATTTATCGTAAATGTAGAAGTTACTTTCTTATCTGTGCAACTGAAGGGGAACACAGTGCTAAATGATAAAACAGAGTAGCCTGAGGTGGTTTTCTTCTAATTTCGGGTCAGATTTACATTTCACTAATTGCACAAAAGTTTTTCAATATTAATTTTGTTTTATATATATGGGAAACATATTTGTTATTAGCACTAGCAAAATCTTATGTAATGAACCCACTTCATAAATAGAATATTTATGTTAATCAAATATGAATGTTGTGCCAACCTAATTTCAAATCTTAGCATAAAAAATTGGAATGAGAAAATTGATACATTTGAGTATACTGGTATATGTATTATAAATGATTCAACCTCAGCTAGTAAAGGAAGTTTTATTATTTTCAATAGTAAAATCATTATTTTTCTAATTTGATTTCATAGTTATGTAAGAATTATTAGCAATGTTAAAATAATAAACTTTGAGAAAAACTATTTTCTGATTGTTAATGGATAAGAAAAGATAAAAAATGACATCTGGAATTAGGCAAAGGAAAAACTAATTAAAGATTCATTATATGAGTGAGACACAAAAGTTGATAGTGGTGTATGATAGAACTACTTACAAGCATTTTTTAAGCTAATATTTTTAGTTATAGATTTATTTATGAAAAATTGTTCTTAGCTCTTGAATTTTATAGTATTTTTAAATTTGTTAATGTATTTTCTTTTTTCTTTTTTCTTTTTAATTTTTGTTAGTACATAGTAGGTGTATATATTCATGGGGTACATGAAATACATGGATACAGACATGCAATTGTCATAATCACATCGTGGTAAATGGGGCATCCATTCCCTCAAGCATTTATCCTTTGTGTTACAAACAATCCAATTATATTTTTAGTTATTTTAAAATATATGATTTAATTATTATTGACTGTAGTCACCCTGTTGTGTTAGCAAACACTAGGTCTTATTCATTCTTTCTTTTTTGGTACCCATTAAGCATCCCCACCTCCCCTGCCTACCAACAACCCTTCCAGTCCTCTGGTAACCACCTTCTACTCTCTGTCTTCATGAGTTCAATTGTTGAAATTTTTAGCTCCCACAAATATGTGAGAACATGTGAAGTTTCTCTTTCTGTGCCTGGCTTATTGCAATTAACATAATGATCCATCCATCCATCCACATTGTTGCAAATTACAGGATCTCATTCTCTTTTCTGAATAGTACTCCATTTTGTATATGTACAAGATTTTCTTTACCCATTCATCTGTTGATGAACACTTCAGTTGCTCCAAATCTTGGCTACTGTGAATAGTGCTGCAAAAAAACCTGGGAGTGCAGATATCACTTTGATATACTTATCTCCTTTCTTTGGTGTATATAGCCAGCAGTGGGATTGCTGGATTGTATGGTAGCTCAATTCTTAGTTTTTTGAGGAACTTCCAAAGTGTTCTCCAAGTGATTGTACTAATTTACATTCCCACAAACACTGTACAAGGATTCCCTTTTCTCCACATCATTACCAACATTTGTCACCACCAGTCTTTTGGATAAAAGCCATTTTAACGGAGGTGAAATGATATCTTATTGTAGTTTTGATTTGCATTTCTCTGATGATTAATGATGTCAAACATCTTTTCATATGCCTGTTTGCCATTTGTATATCTTCTTTCAAGAAATGTTATTCAAATCTTTTGCCCTTTTTTTATTACAATGTTAGATTTCTTTTTCTCTAGAGTGATTTGAGCTCCCTATATATTCTGGTTATTAATCCTTTTTCAGATGCGTAGTTTGCAATATTTTCTCCCATTCTGTGGGTTGTCTCTTCACCTTGTTGTTGATTGTATCCTTTGCTGTGCAGAGCTTTGTAACTTGTTGTGATCCCATTTGCCCATTTTTGCTTTAGTTGCCTGTGCTTGTGGGATATTGCTCAAGAAATCTCTGCCCAGACCAACGTCCTGGAGATTGTTTCCAATGTTTTCTTGTATGGTATAATAGCTTGGGATCTTAAATTTAAGTATTTACTCCAATTTGATTTGATTTTTCTATATGGTGAGAGATAGGGGTTTAATTTCATTCATCTGCATGTGGATATCAGGTTTTCCCAGCACCATTTATTGAAGAGATTATATTTTCCCCAGTGTATGTTTTTGGCACCCTTGTCAAATGTTATTTCAGTGTAATACTGAGGATTTGTTTCGGGGTTGTCTGTTCTGTTCCATTGGTATATGTGTCTATTCTTATGCCAATACCATGCCATTTTGGTTACTATAGCTTGTAGTATAACTTGAAATCAGGTAATGTGATTCCTTCAGTTTTGTTCTTTTTGCTCAGGATAACTTTGTCTATACTGGGTTTTTTTGTGTGTTTCTATACAAATTTGAGGATTTTTTCCTATTTCTGTGAAGAATATCACTGGAATTTTTATTGGGATTCATTGAACCTATAGATTGCTTTAAGTAGTATGGACATTTTAGCAATTTTGATTCTTCTAATCTATGAACATGGAATATTTTTACCTTTTTTGGTGCCCTTTTCAATTGCTTTCATCACTGTTTTATAGTTTTCATGACTGAGATTTTTTACTTTTTGGATAAGTTAATTCCTAGGTTTTTAATTTTTTGTGTGGCTATTATAAATGGAAATAATTTTTAAATTCTTTGTCACATTGGTCACTGTTGACATATAGAAGTGGTATTGACATTTATATGTTGATTTTGGATCCTGCATCTTTACTGAAATTGTTTATCAGTTCTAATAGTTTTCTTGTGGAGTCTTTAGTTTGTTCCAAATATAAGATCATATTATCTGCAAATAATCATAATTTGAATTCTTCCTTTCCAATTTGGATAACCTTTATATCTTTCTCTTATCTGATGGCTCTAGCTAGGACTACCAGTACTATGTTGAATAATAGTGGTGACAGTGGGCATCCTTGTCATGTTCCACATCTTGGAGGGAAGAATTTCCATTTTTCCACATTTAGTATGATACTAGCTGTGGGTCTTTCATATATGGCTTTAATTATGTTTAGATATGGTCCTTCTATCCCCAGTTTTTAGAGGGTTTTTGTCATGAAGGGATGTTGAATTTTATCAAATGCTTTTTCAGCATCAATTGAAATGATCATATGGTTTTTATCCTTCATGCTGTTGATGATGTCTCACATTGATTTGCATATGTTGAACCGTCCTTGTTTACCAGGGGTAAATCCCACTTGGTTATGATGGATGATCTTTCTAATGTACTGTTGAATTTGGTTTGCTAGTATTTTGTTGAGGATTTTTGCATTAATAGTCATCAGATATATTTGCTTGTAGTTTTCTCTTTTTATTATTATTTTTAAGTTCCAGGGTACATGTGCAGGATGTGCAGTTCATTACAGAGATAAATGTGTTCCGTGGTGATTTGCTGCACCTATCAACCCATCATGTAGATATTAAACCCAGCATGCATTAGCTAGTTAGCTGATGCTCTCCTTCCCTAACTGGCCCCAGTATGTGGTGTTCCCCGCCCTGTGTCCATGCGTTCACATCGTTCAAATCCCACTTATAAGTTAGAACATGTGGTGTTTGATTTTCTGTTCCTGTGTTAGTTTGCGGAGGATAATGGCTTCCACCTCCACCCGTGTCACTGCAAAGGACATGATCTCATTCCTTTTTATGGCTGCAGAGTATTCCATTATGTATATGTACCACATTTTCTTTATCCAGTCTATAATTGATTGGCATTTGGATTGATTCCACATCTTTGCTATTGTAAATAGTGCTGCAATGAACATACACGTGCATGTACCTGTATAGTAGAATAATGTATATTCCCTTGCATATATACCCAGTAATGGGATTGCTGGGTCAAATAGTATTTCTCTCCTAGGTTATATTAGTCTGTTCTCATGCTGCTAATAAAGACATACCTGACACTTGGTAATTTATAAAGAAAAATAGGGTTAATTGACTCACACAGTTCCACGTGGCTGGGGAGGCCTCACAATCATGGCACAAGGCAAAGGAGGAGAAAGGCAGGTCTTACATGGAGGCTGGCAAGAGAGAGCGTGTGCAGGGGAACTCCCTTTTATAAAACCATCAGATCTCATGAGATTATTCACTGTCACAAGAACAGCACAGGAAAGACATGCCTCCATGATTCAATTACCTCACACCAGGTTCCTCCCATGACACGTGGGAATTATGGGAGCTGCAATTTGAAATTTGGGTGGGGACACAGCCAAACCATATTATTCTGCCCCTGGCCTCTCCCAAAACTCTTGTCCTCACATTTTAAAGCCAATCATAGCTTCCCAGCTGTCCCCCAAAGTCTTATTTCAATATTAACTCAAAAGTCCAAGTCCAAAGTCTCATGTGAGACAAGGCAAGCCCCTTCCACCTATGAGCCTATAAAATCAATAGCAAGTTAGTTACTTTCTAGATACAATGGGGGTACAAACATTGGATAAATATACCCATTCCAAATGGGAGAAATTGGCCAAAATAAAGGGGCTACAGGACCTGTAAAAGTCTGAAATCCAATAGGGCAGTCACATCTTAAAGTTCAAAAATGATCTCCTTTGACACCACGTCTCACACCCAGGTCATGCTCATGCAAGAGGTAGGTTCCCATGGTCTTGGGCAGCTCCACCCCTGTGGCTTTGCAGGGTATAGCCCCTCTCCTGGCTGATTTCACAGGCTGGCGTTGAGTGTCTGTGGCTTTTCCAGGCACATGGTGTAAGTTGTCAATGGATCTACCATTCTGGGGTCTAGAGGACAGTGGTCCTCTTCTCACAGCTCCACTAGATAGTGCACCAGTGGGGATTCTTTGTGGGGACTCCCACCCTACATTTCCCTTCTGCCATGCCCTTGCAGAGGTTCTCCATGAATGCTCTGTCCCTGTAGCATACTTCTGCCTAGACATCCAGTTGTTTCCATACATCCTCTGAAATCTTGATGGAGATTCTCCAACCTCAGTTCTTGATTTCTGTTCACCCTCATGCCCAACACCACATATAAGCCACCAAGGCTTGGGGCTTCCACCCTCTGAAGCAACAGTCTGAGCTCTACATCAGACACTTTTAGCTGCGGCTGAGATGTAGGTCATCAAGTCCCCAAACTGCACAAAGCAGCAAGGCCCTGGTCCCAGCTCATGAAACAATTTTTTTTTCTCCTAGGCCTCCCAACTTGTGATGGGAGAGGCTGCCATGAAGACTGCTGACGTGTCCTGGAGTCGTTTTCCCCATTGTCTTCTTGATTGATATTTGGCTCCTTGTTGCTTATGCACACTTTTGCAGTCAGCTTGAATTTCTCCTCAGAAAATGGGTTTCTCTTTTCAATCACATTGTCAGGCTGCAATTTTTCCAAACTTTTATGCTCTGCTTTCCTTTTGGACACAAATTTCTTAAGTTCCAAACCATATTGTAGTGAATACATAACACTGAATGCTTTTAACAGTACCCAAGTCATTTCTTGAACACTTTGCTGCTTAGAAATTTCTTCTGCCAGATACCCTAAATCATCTCTCTCAAATTCAAAGTTCCACATATCTCTAGAGCAGGGACAAAATGCCGCCAGTCTCTTCACTAAAACATAGCAAGAGTCACCTTTGCTCCAGTTCCCAACAAGTTCCTCATCTCCATCTGAGACCACCTCAGCCTGGACTTCATTTTCCATTTCACTATCAGCATTTTGGTCAAAGCCATTCAACAAGTCTCTAGGAAGTTCCAAACTTTCCCACGTCTTCTTGTTTTCTCCAGATCCCTCCAAACTGTTCCAGTCTGTGCCTGTTACTCAGTTGCAAAGTCATTTCCAAATTTTGGGGTATCTTTACAGCAGCACACCACTCTACTGGTACCAGTTTACTGAATCAGTCCATTCTCACACAGCTAGTACAGACATACCGAGACTGGGTAATTTATAAAGAAAAAGAGGTTTAATGAACCCACAGTTTACAACAACAGTGTAAAAGCATTTCTATTTCTCTACAGCCTGGCTAGAATCTGTATTTTGTGGACATTTTAATAATTGTCATTCTGACTCTCCTGAGATAGTATCTCATTGTGATTTGGATTTACATTTCTCTAGTGATCAGTGATGTTGAGCTTTGTTTCCATATGTTTGTTGGTCGCATGTATATCTTCTTTTGTGAAGTGTCTGTTCATGTCCTTTGCCCACTTTTTAATGTTTTTTCTTATAAATTTGTTTAAGTTCCTTATAGATTCTTTATATGAGACCTTTATCACAGGGATAGATTGCAAAAATTTTCTCCCATTCTGTAGGTTGTTTGTTCACTCTGATGATTGTTTCTTTTGCTGTGCAGAAGCTCTTTAGTTTAATTATATCCCATTTGTCAATTTTTGCTTTTGTTTCATTTGCATTTGACATTTTCATCATGAAATCTTTGCCCTTGCCTATTTCCTGAATGGTATTGCCTAGATTTCCTTCTAGGGTTTTTATAGTTTTGGGTTTTACATTTAAGTCATTTATCTATCTTGAGTTAATTTTGATATAAGGTGTAAGGAAGGGGTCCAATTTCAATTTTCTGCATATGGCTAGCCAGTTCTCCCAGCACCATTTATTTAAAAAAGGAACCCTTTCCCCATTGCTTGTTGTTGTTGTTTCTTTTTCAGGTTTGTCAAATATCAGATGATTGTAGGTGTGCTGTCTTATTTCTGAGTTCTCTATTCTGTTGCATTTGTCTATGTGTCTGTTTTTGTAGCAGTACCGTGCTATTTTGGTTAATGTAGCATTTTAGTATAGTTTGATGTCAGGTAGTATGATGCCTCCAGCTTTGTTGTTTTTGCTTAGAATTTTCTTAGATTTATAGTTTCTTTTTTGATTCTATATGAATTTTAAAATATTTTTTTTTCTAATTATGTGAAGAATCCCAATGGTAGTTTAATGGGAATAGCATCTCTATAAACCACTTTGGGCAGTGTGGACATTTTGACAATATTGACTATTCCTATCCATGAGCATGGTATATTTTTTCCATTTGTTTGTGTCCTCTTTGATTTCTTTGAGCAGTCATTTGTAGTTCTTCTTGAAGAGGTCCTTCATTTCCCTTGTTAGCTGAATTCCTAGGTATTTGATTCTCTTTATAGCAATTTTGAATTGGAGTTCATTCATGATTTGGCTCTCTGCTTATCTGCTGTTGGTGTTTAGGGATGCTTGTGATTTTTCCACACTGATTTTATATCCTGAGACTTTACTGCAGTTGCTTATCAGCTTAAGAAGCTTTTGGACTGAGACAATGTGGTTTTCTAGATATAGGATCATCTCATCTGCAAACAAAGACAATTTGACTTCCTCTATTCCTATTTGAGTATGTTTTATTTCTTTCTCTTGCCTGATTGTCCTGGCCACAACTTCTAATACTATGTTGAATAGGAGTGGTGAGAGAGGGCATCCTTGTCTTGTGCCAGTTTTCAAAGTGGATGCTTCCAGCTTTTGCCCATTCAATATGATATTGTCTATGGGTTTGTCATAGATGACTCTTATTATTTTGAGATATGTTTCTTCGATAGTTAGTTCGTTGAGAGTTTTTAACATGAAGCATTGTTGAATTTTATTGAAGGCGTTTTTGGTATCTATTTAGATAAGTATGAAGTTTCTGTCTTTAGTTCTGTTTACGTGATGAATTATGTTCATTTATTTGTGTATGTTGAACCAGCTTTGCATCTTGAGGATAAAGCTGACTTGATCGTAGTGGATAAGCTTTTTTATTTGCTGCTGGATTCAGTTTGCCAGTATTTTATTGAGGATTTTTGTATTGATGTTCATTAAAGATATTGGCCTGAAGTTTCATTTTTTTTTGGGGGGGGGGTTGTATCTCTGTGAGGTTTTGGTATAAGAATGATGCTGGCCTCATAAAATGAATTAGGAAGGAGTCCCACCTTTTCAGTTGTTTGGAAGAGTTTCAGAAGAAATGTTATCAGCTCCTCTTTGTACCTCTGGTAGAATTCAGCTGTAAATCCATCTGGTCCTGGGCTTTATTTTTTTGGTAAGCTATTTATTACTCCTTCAATTTCATAACTCATTATTGGTCCCTTCAGGGATTCAATTTCTTCCTGGTTCAGTTTTGGGAGGGTATATGTTTCCAGGAATTTATCAATTTCTTCTAGATTTTCTAGTTTATTTGCATAGAGGTGTTTATAGTATTCTCTGATGGTTGTTTGTATTTCTTTGGGTAGGTGGTGATATCCCCTTTATCATTTCAGATTGTGTCTGTCCCCGGGAGATCAGAGTTCTGTCCATAAACCCCTGACTGGAGTTACTGATATTCCTGCAGGGAGGCCTTGCCCAGTGAGGAGGGAGAGATCCAGGTCCCACCTAAAGAAGCAATCTGGCCACAGTCTGTCACAGCCACTGCGCCGCACTGTGGAGAATTCCTCCCAGTCGAAACCTTCCAGTCTGTCTGGCCCTGGCAGCAGAAAATGGCTGTTTGGAGCCACAGGACTGGCTGCCGCACCTCCCCCAAGAACCTGGTCATCTTAGTCTCCAGCCCGCTGCCGCTGTGCGATATTCTGCACAGTTCTGTGGTTGGGACCCAAAGCCCTGGTGGCATAGGCTCCCAAAGGGATCTCCTAATCCCTGGGTTGCACAGATAGGTTGAAAAAGCATGATTTCCTGAGCAGGGTAGCACAATCACCCCCTCCCTTGGCTGAGGGTAGGAACTCCCCTTGCCCTGTGCAACTAGCAGGTGGGCCTTCACTCCACCATGCTTTTCTCTCTCCATGGGTTGCATCAACCACCTAGTCAGTCCCAATGTGAGAACCTGGTTACCTTAGTTGATGGTGCAGGATGCGCTAGCTTTTTTTGTTCTTCTTGGTGGGAGCTGTCAACCACATCTGCATCTAATCAGCTATCTTGGCCCCACCGCCACTCATCTTGGCCCTGCCACCACCCAGTTTTCTTTTTTTGATGTGTCTTAGTCTGGTTTTGGTGTCTGGGTAATGTTCGTCTCATAGAATGAGTCTGGAAATATTCTCTCCTTCTCTACTTTTTGCAATAGTTTCAGTAGGATTGTTATTAGTTCTTGTTTGAATGTTTGGTAATATTCAGCATAAAGCCATTGCGTTCCAGGTTTTTCTTTACTGAGAGACTTTTTTATTACAGCTTTGATCTCATTACTAGTTATTGGCCTGTTGAGCATTTGAATTTCTTCCTGGTGAAATCTTGGTTGGTTCTATGTGTCTAGAAGCCTCACCCTGTAGCCACCCCAGGCCACAAGGAGTCCTGCCAAACTACTGCTGATATTCCCTTAAGACCCAAAGGCTCTTAAGTCAGCTTGTGGTGATTGCTGCCTGGCGTGGAATTCACCCTTCAGGATAATGGGCTCCCCCCTATTCCAGCACAGGTCCAGAAATGCTACTCAAGGGTCGTGTCCTGGAATTGAGGACCCCAAAAGCCCACTTGGTGCTCTGCTCCCCCGTTGCCATGCTGGTACCTGAAGCCAACTGTCTAGAAATGTCATCTTGGAGCTAGGGCCTGGAATGGGGGCCTCATGACTCTATCCAGTGCCTTATGCTGCTGTGGCTGAGCTGGTATCCAGGATGTAAGAGAGAGACCTCCCCACTCCTCCCTCTCCTTCCTAAGTGGAAGGAAGGTGTCTCTTTTGGAGCCATGAACTGTGCAGCCTTGGGTTAGGGGACAGGGGATGCTTCCCCAGTTGGTGTCTCAGTATGCTGCATGCCACCCCAGTCCACTGTCCTATGCCCAGTTCTGCCTTAGGCCTTGCCTAAGAGTTGTAGTCCTTATGGTCTAGACTGCCTTTTAAGTTTACTTAGAGACCTAGAGCACTTGGGCCCTTGGTGGAAAGGTTTGTGAGAATTCAAATTTGGACCACTGGGATCAGTGGTTCCCCACCAGATAGGGCTGGTTTAAAAATTGCCCCCTCTGTGGGTGATTGTCAGCTGCGTTTGGTCTGGTATTTCTTTCTGCTCTAACAGAACAGCACTGAGTTCAATGGCTCACAATGCTGTATTCTTCTTCCCCCAGTGCTCAGAGAAACTCTCTGTACCATGAGGCCACTGCAGCAGTCGGGGGAGGAGAAGTGGCTTCGGTGATTTAACTTTTGTTTTTATTTTTTTAATCTCTTTAGTGCCTCTTTTGGGGTATGAATTTCAAACTAAGTACTATGAGTGCTCACCTGATTTTTTCATTCCTATGAAGGTGTTTTTTCTTTGTAGATAGATGTTAAATTTGTGTCCTTGTGGTGAGGATGATCAATGGAAACTTCTATTCTGCCATCTTGCTCTGTCTTTTATTATGGTATTTTTTTTCTTTTAGTATTGTGGCATATGAAAAAATATTTTCGACCAAACACCCATAATCATTTTTATCTAAACTGCTATCAGTCATTAAAAATGTCTGTGTTTCATTGAGCAAAACTGGAACCAGTGTCTTTAAGCTTGTCACTTGCTGGGTCTGTAAAGACCTGGTTAACTGGTTATGAATGGAAATTTTAGTTATTCCAATGACTTACATAGTTGCTGAATGTTGTGCCGTAAAATACTGGTTCTGACTTTCAGTACATCATTTTAATTAATTTTGGTGTAATTTCATACATGTAATTACTCTCTGGATGGAGGTTAGAGACTATGTTGTATCGATGCCCTGATTAAAGAGTGTTATATTCACCGCACTTGAAGAAAAAAATCACTAGTAGTACAAAAATATCATTGTTTCTCTTAATTCAACTTTATCCCAAACATAACTTAAATCACTCCTAACTTCGTTGCCATGGGGCATAGTATTTTAACTAGAAATATTAAATACTTCTAGTAAATTCGAGTAGGTAAAGAATCCCTAAATATATAAACAGTAGTTATACTTACAGAAAACTAGTGGCATTTGTCCTATCAATGAGTTGTTTTAAGATGAGTCAGAGGTAATGAAGAGTCAGAAATCATCTCAGAAGACATGGTACTTTCTTCTAAAACAGAATCAGAAACTATTAAGACAAATGGCAATGAATTCTGCCTCCCCCTAAATTAAAGCAGGGAAGTATGAGTCAGAGGTAAGGCCCTTTTAACATCTCCAGATATATCCCATGGGGTCAGGGCCAACAGGATAGACCTTATGAATGGACTTACCTGAAGCTTTCTTTAGCCCCTCTGTGCATGGCCTCATATTTTCTGCCCTAAACTTTTCTCTTTTTACTTCAGTTATCACTCATCCTGGATGCATATCACAACTATCCCATACTCCCCATTCCTTGATTAGTCTTACCTCCAACAAAGAAGAATATGCATTTTAGTTAAAATCCAGATTTATGAAAAAAAAGACACATCTATGATTCCCAGTCCTTCACCTCCACTGGGAAAAAAAAAAATTTTGATGTGTTTGAAATGTTCAAGGGAGAAAAAGACCCAAATTTGCTGCCTCTCCCGTGCCATCCTTCAGCTTCTCAACCCCACCTGTGGAGGTTTGATTCTACTTGGGCTACATCCTACTTTTTAAAAAACCAGGTCACTGAGAAATGTGGGACTTTCATTCTATATGTGACCAATGTTTTAGTGACCAAAAATAACAACAACAACAAAAATCTACCACAAGATTCTGTCATTCACCCACTATAGATAGCATTAATGACTTCCAATTAGTCACCAAGGACTTGATTAGAACGAGCCATCTCTGACTAGTTACTGCCAATTTGAAACTCTATTTGCATTAAAGAGCAAAAGATATGAACTGTTCTTACAGTGCTTACCCATTTCCAAAAGAATGTGATCCATGGACAAATTTGTCATTTATCAAACTTCTCTCACCAAAATTTGCCACCATCTTTATTATGACATCCATTTAATCAGTAGTCAGAGGCCATGGGACACATAAGAAATGGCCTTCTCATGTGATATAGAAACTGAAATCTTCTTTTGGAGAAAAGGAGATTTCTGGACTGTGATGATAGTAGATCCAAAAGAAATTGGTTGAGATCTTTTAGCAATTTAGAAGGTAGAACCAATCAGAGTTAGAATCACTCAAGAAGCCCTGAGACTTAAAAGGTAAAATACCTTCATATGACCTTAAATTTTTGACACTATTTTCCCTTCTTGAAGTTGTATTATGTACTGACTTCCTTTACCTGAGGTTTTCTCTGACATACAATGAACCAGAGGCAACTCTAGTTTTATTATTTTCCTGACATTAATAAGCAATCAGTTAGGTTTACAGCAGTGTCTATTAGTGAAAGATCATATTTTCATTTTTGATTACTGATTTTTTTAAAGTTTAACCTAATCACGAATTTTCATTAAAATTTACCATTAGATCGTTACCCTGCTTCTTTAAAACAATAGTTCAGATAAAGTATACCTGCAAAATAAAAAGCTTTTGGACTTTTCTTAGAATGTTCTTAAAGGACCTTTTTACAAGAAATTTTTAAGAAAATCTTCTAAGAAATGTAAAATACTTTATACCCGCTATTGAAGAATAGTAATGGTGAATTTTATTTTGAGAATCTGACTCAATTTATACATAGAAATAATAACACTCTTAATATTTATTCACATTCTTTTTTTTTTTTTTTTTTTTTGAGACGGAGTCTCGCTCTGCCGCCCAGGCTGGAGTGCAGTGGCCGGATCTCAGCTCACTGCAAGCTCCGCCTCTCGGGTTCACGCCATTCTCCTGCCTCAGCCTCCCGAGTAGCTGGGACTACAGGCGCCCGCCACCTCAAGCCTGTAATCCCAGCACTTTGGGAGGCCGAGACGGGCAGATTACGAGGTCAGGAGATCGAGACCATCCTGGCTAACACGGTGAAACCCCGTCTCTACTATTCATATTCTTAAATTGGCAAGTTAAAATTGTACTTATTTATGTACTCTTAAAATTTTAGATGGTATTTCTTTGGTTTCTTTTTTCAATAAACATTACTTTTAGGGGTGGTAGTTTTGAAGGGCACAGGGAAGAAATCTTTTTATCAGTAGCTCAATATTCTGGGATCAGAAAACACAGTAGTTTTTGTTTTGCTTTTGCTCTTTTTGGGCAGTAATTACCTGATGAGTTTCTCATACTGAGAACTCTCCAGAATACAGAGTTCTTGCCAGCATCAAAAGGACTTCCCTTTTGAGAAGTAACCATGTTTCAGTGAAAAAATCATTGAAATAAAAACTAAGAGACTTGACTTTCAAATCTGGCTCTGCAATAAACCGTGTGATCACGGGCAAGTCACCTAATGTTACTGTGTCTTAGTGTCCTTTTCATAAGAGGAGAAGTAAGGCTAGATGATATCTGAAGTCTGTTCTAGTACTAGTATTCAGTGGTTGAATATACTATATTTTTGTCATGAATACAGCTCATCTAACTTAAGCACAAGAGAGCAGCTGCTAAAAAGGGCTGATTAGCAACAATTAGGAGTGGCATTTCATTTGTATTGCATATCTTCCCAATTAAAAGCATTTAGTGATTAAAATTACATGTTTGAAATACAGTCTTTAAAAGGAAATATTTTCAAATAAATGAAATCTCTGGGTCAAGGCCAATTTGTATTTTAAACATTTGCAAAATATTAAAGAGTTTTGCTATAGTATAAGGCATGCTTAGCCATTGCAGGTTTTAGAAACTGAAGCGAGGCAGAGATAGAGTCAAAGAGCGAGACAGAGAATACAAGTGCACGTGTGAGCACAAGCAAAGGAAACACGTAAAAAAGAGAATTCTGAATTATTATGCATGCTAGTAAAAAATGATTGGTTCCTGCTAGGATGTTTACAGAATTAATCAGATTATGTCTTGTGTTTCATTTCTATACTTCACATTAAGTCATATGTTTAAGATTTTCCTTTACTTCTGAAAACCAAAAGCTGACTTTTCAAAATCAAGGGAAGAATAGACTAAAAAAAATGGAGACCTGAAAAATAGATTTGCTTCACTGTTCTCATGGATATAACAACCCTAATATCTTCAATTAAATCTCCTTTGTTCCAGCTTAAAGCATTGTGAATTTAAATTAACACTCCAAGACATTTTGATCTGAGTACATATTCCAAATAACATAATACAATCATTTGATTGTTCCCTCAGATGGAGGAACCAGAGTAGTGATAGTGGACACAAGGCCAGAAAAAATGAAATGGTATTTATTATATATTTTTTATAAAAACAAAGTTGGGGGAAGTACACATTAAAACAGAACTTAGTACCAAAATTCTATCATTTTCGAGAACCTTCCTGAGTGCCTACTCTTTTGTCAAAAGGGAAAAACAAAGACTGTTCTTAATTTTGAAATCTGACAAAATAGAGGAAAATCAATCAATAGCATAAATTTCTATTCTTTGTACTAACATTAAAAAAAGAGAACCACATGCTATGAATAGTACTGTTCTACAAAATAGGTTTTGCTAAGTCCTAGTGGAAAAAACAAAATACATGTAAAGCCTTGTATGTGGCTTTATCAAAATTAACAATACTATTATTAATATTTTAATGTCAACTTATTTCTTCCAATGAGAGATAGTGTTTTCCTACCCAAAGAGAGATGGTGTTTTCTTACTCAAAGAGATATCATGTTTTCTTACACATCACTCTCCTTTCCTTAGTATGACCTTAAAGTAGCGAGGGACTTGGTGACCTTAGGGTTATCGGCAGATATGTGACTAACGGCTTGCAACATTTTATTGTAATCTATTTTTTATTGTATTTCCCTTGACAAGGCTACAAATGAATTCTGAAATAAATGTTCTAGAAGTAGTGCATAGACTCTAAGTGGCACCACCGTATTGAATATATAAGCAACAGTTGCTATTCCCCCTAATAGTTTTAGACAGCCTATAGCAAACCAAGAAATTTTTAGTGGAATGAAAGTGAATTTATGATAATACCTATTATATCTGTATTGATAATATTTAATATGTATTAAAGTATTTCCTTAATGTTTTCTAGAATAGCCATTTTATTGTAGTGTTATCTATTTGAATCTATGTTCTTGCATTCCTGTGGCCCAAAGAAGTATCAGTAATATTAAGAGAAAAGTGACCAAAAAATTTAAATATCAGATTAGTCATTGATAAATCAAGCAGTGGTGAAAGTCAGAAATAAATTTTTAGTCTTTCCACCAGCATTCCTCGATCTAAAGAGTAAATGGCTTTTAATCAGTTTTAGAACTAGATCTCTTTGGAACTATTTTTAGTACTTACTGGCACTGTATGCATTTTCTGGGCAACTGTACCAGATTTATAGCTCTAAAAGTGCTGTGTTATTTATTGCCTTCCAATAGGCAATGAAGTGGTGTCTTGCACATGCATATGTCAAAAATGTTTTCTACAGTTGTCTCATTAATTCTTTCCCAGGACAATAGGCAAAATATATGGCTCTTTATTTGGCAATGAATATCCTTTATCAATTTTTTAAAAGAAAAAAAAAATACTTCTCTTGCAAGTTTCACATCCTACATCAACTTTCTTTTTTTTTTTTTTTTTTTTTTGATTTTACAAATCTTCACAAAGAATTAAAGTCTCAGAAGGGCTTTATCTTGCTTATTTCAGCAGGTTTTGCCTTAGGTTTGCAATCCTAAAGCTTATTTTTGAATTTAGGAAGATATATCACTCACAAATGAAGGTTATTAGGATGAGGTTATTAGAAAGTCCATAAATTTTTCATGACCTCAACCTGAATTGGCACTTTTGTATACTAGAGATCAATGCCATTTCAGATATCAGAATCCAAAAATCAACATATCATGTGTAAATGATTCTTGCTTACAGTTCATGTATATTATTTTCTTCCCTGATTTTTGTTTTCTTTGTTGATCACACGTATCCGTGTATGACAGATGTAGGATTTTGTATTTTTTCAATAATGTACTGGCTACATACAACACTTAGTATTTGTCATAATTTATTCTGAAAATCAAGTTTTACAACTAGGATGTAAAATTTTACTAGCAATTGACACTTTGGCTTTTATTACATTTTTGAACAGAAAAGAAGTAGTTGTTTCAGGAAATAATTTTGAAATTGTTTTCTGGACAGTTTTATTAAAATAAAAAAAAAAAAAAGTCAACAGTTATAGAGTATTCCTGTGCCTATACAGACTAAGAATTAAGAACAATCAAATTCTGCTCTTCTTCTTTTATCTTTTAGAATAAGAACCACTACTTTAATTAATGCATTTATTTATCTAACAAATGTTTTTTGAATGTGTTCACATATGCCAGGTGCTATATCTTTAGAGATTATACATTTAAACAAAGCTTCATGCCATATTACCCTACACTCACATTCTTTAGTATATGAAGGTTTACGTAAATTACCTAGAGATATACACATAGACAGTTTGCCCCTATACACAAAAATAAATAATTTTAAGTGGATTTGGAATTCAGGATAGTGCAGGTCAATTCTCCCAAACTTTTAACTTTTTTGTATATAAGTATGTGTCTATGCTAAAGATAGGGAGATGATGAATTAAGGAGCCATACATCTTATCTTCTTTTTCATTTTTCTCATTGTCCTCTTGTCATGGTCAAACATATGGCAAAAGGCTTCCATGTTTTAATTGCTCATGTGGATGTGAGCTCAGTTGAACTAACTACATTTGGGGTAGGACTGACGTTGGATTCATGTGTTAGTCATTCTTTATTCCTGACGGAGATTGAACAGAAAACAGCCCTGGAATCATCATTCAGTAATAATAGTAAGCTCATGTTGGCACTACACTTTGACATCAACTTAGATGTCTCACCAAAATTTTGTTGAAAATTATCTGTCTTAACCTATGGGCAACTCCTGTTCAAATTCTGTGGACAATATTGAGTTTAAATATGTTTGCTCAGCATGTCTTTGTAGAACTCTAAAAAATCTGGAAAAATGGGGGTTATGCATGCAATCACCTGGATAATCGTAGATTTTTTTAAAGAAAAATATGATGTCTTAAGATAGTACAGTTCAATAGAATTTGTGCAATAATGAAAATGTTCTACATCTTCAGTGTCCAGCATAGTAGCTACTGGCCACATGGAGCTGTTGAGAACTTAAAATATGGCTAGTGCAAGTAGGAACTGATTTTTTAAATTTATCTAATTCATTTAATTTAAATCTAAATTTAAATGCTCCGTTGGGGCTAATTACCATCATATTGAACAGAGTAGTTGTGGAAGACAGAAGAGCAATGGTGACATTATTCATTAACTAATATGTACATTTCATTATCACCTTGAGAATTAGAAAAATATATTTTTAAGATTATTGCCATTTCACATAAAGTAATTAAAAGACAGTGAGTATGCTGATCTTGGATTTTTCATCTGACACAAGCTTGCCTTAATTTGCTTTGGAAAGCAAAGGCCAACTCAAAATTCAGACAAACACATAAAACTAAAAACTAAATATATAAACAAGAAATGCACAAACATAAATACATACATTTTAAAATTAAAACTGACACAATTCGCTTTCCCAGATGTATTGTATTCATAAATTGGATAATTGGCTCTGAAACTTAAGAACTTTGGAACATTTTACCTGCTCTTTTTATGCTATACTATCTTTGTTTCTGTTTATGCAACATCTAATAATAACTTATAATTTCCCGATATAGCTCTTATGAAAAATGTAATTATTCTCTTAATGTAAATCCATTAGTATCAGTATCATCATTAAATCCATAGTTATTAATTTTTCTTTCACCTTAGCTAGAACTTACCTTTTATCACATTAGTAAAATATGTTTATTCACCACCATAACCCTGGCATCTAGGAGAATGCTCTGACCATATTAGCCACTCAGTATTGGAATGTCAAGGATTAAAAGAATAGTACTAAGTGCCATGGATTTTATGAAGGACAATTTAGAAACTATTTTTTTCTACCCATAAATAGACATTTTGGATTTGAACCTTCCTAAAAACCTTTTGGAATATCATTACAAAAATTAAATTATCATAAATCACTAAGTTTGTTTAGATCAAATTATAATAGTATGTTATGGTATTTACTTACATTCAATGTTGTTGTCATGAAATTCTATTTTTTTTAAATATGCAGTATATGAAATAATAGATTTTGCTTGCTAATTTTCAACTGTAAATACATATAACATGGAAATATTTTTCTTACTATATAATCAAGAAAAAGCCAGGTTGATTGTTGCTCTGAGTAAAATAGTAATAGAATGCTCACATTTATTGTATGAATTAAAAACAAAATAACCAATACATTTTGGTTAGCTCACGTGAATTTATTTTAAAAACACGTTGGAACAAGCTAATGATTTTAATTAATATTTCTGAAATGCCATCTTAAATTTTGTAATAAACATTTTATTCCTCCACAAAGATATATTATGGCACTGCAGTTGAATAAAAGTATAAATGAATCTCAGCACCCCCCCAAAATCTGAAAGTTTGCAGAAATATCTTCAAGTAATTCATAAGAGGAAAAAATTAGATGCATTTGTATATTGTATAAGACTATATATAGGCAATTATAAGACAGGTAAATTTTTTAAAGATAATGTGATTGAAATGTATAAACTGATCATATATTCTAGCAGTCTCTGAAAACCTGGTATTATTTATTAGATTCTAATTTTTAGGATCTTGTTTTAGACAGTGGTATGACAAAACTATAACCTCAGATCTTATCCTGTTCTTTTATGACACAGCACACAAATGAGAGATCAGTAGCCAATCCATGCCACATGTCCACAACATTTATGTTAAAAATGTAATAGAGAATTAAAAATTATTTAGCTGTACATATGTGTGTGTATATACATATATATATGTGCATATATATATATATATATCTCACCCATGAATAGGAATCTTAAAGTCCTCCTCCGATGTTTTCTTCATACACTCCAGTACCTTTCTATCTCATTCATCTCTGTCATAATGCTGCAAGTAACACTGGACAGGAATCCTCCTCTCTCATTTCTCCTCAGTGAGCTGGCAAGATCACTACATTTGTGTATAAGGATCATCTTATAGTAGTTCAGACAGGGGATTTTTTTTTTTTTTTTTTTTTTTTTTTTGAGAAGGAGTCTCACTCTGTCGCCTAGGCTGGAGTGCAGTGGCGCGATCTCGGCTCACTGCAAGCTCTGCCTCCTGGGTTCATGGCATTCTCCTGCCTCAGCCTCAGCCTCCTGAGCAGCTGGGACCACAGGTACCCGCCACCATGCCCGGCTAATTTTTTTTTTGTATTTTTTTAGTAGAGACGGGGTTTCACCGTGTTAGTCACGATGGTCTGTATCTCCTGACCTCATGATCCACCCTCCTCGGCCTCCCAAAGTGCTGGAATTACAAGCGTGAGCCACCGCGCCTGGCCGAGGGGATTTTTTTTTAAATGTTCCCATACTGTGACTTCGTGGGCATGAATTGAAAATAGGTCCTATCCCAAGCTATCTTTTTCAGTTTGAGGTTTTGATCTGTGAATTTTAGTTCATTGTGCTTGCATGGTAAAAAAAAAAAAAAAAAGTAAGAAAATAGCATTGCGTTGTTAATCTGTGAGATAATTTCATTTTAATTGTGTGTTCCTATGGGAAATATTGAAATTCTGTGTATTTTGTACAAGTTGATATTTTAACCAGAGTTTGTGTATTTTTTTCCATCTGCTAAAGGTTTTAGCTGTATTTATTATATATGATACTTATGATGTTGTCTTGGAAGAATATTTTTATTTCGGTGCTTACTTTGGTACTGAAAAAGCATCTTAGACAACTGAAATCTACAGTAAAAAATATTTTAATTCATTTGGAATAATCTTGGATAATTCACTTACAGCTTCATTTATCTTGCGAAAATTTAGCGACTATTCTTTTTAAAATTCTATGTACTTTTTTCTTTTGAAAACCTAAATAGTTCGAAAACCAAACATTGTATGTTCTCACTGATATATGGGAGCTAAGTTATGAGGACGCAAAGGCATAAGAATGATACGATGGACATTGGGGACATGGGGGGAAGAGAGGGAAGGTGACAAGGAATAAAAGACTGCAAATATGGTGCAGTGTAAATTGCTCCAGTGATGGGGGCACCAAAATCTCACAAATCACCACTAAAGAATTTACTCCTGTAACCAAATACCACCTGAACCCCAATAACTTACGGAAAAATGAAATAAAAAATAATTTATTTTAAAAAACTGAAATAGTTCACATAATTTTAAAAAACTTAAATAGCTCACATAAATGAGTTACCTTTATTATCATAAAATGCTACAATCTGAAGCCTCCCTTTCCCAGAACATCTTCTAGCACAGTTCTCTAATTTTGCAAATATCAAGAAAAGTAAAGTAACTTGCTTGTAGTCACAACATTTGTTATAGGCAGAGTTGAGATTTAGAACTCAAGTCTTCTGGCACCTATTTCTGAACTGATCCCACTCTTTTATGTGGCTTCAAGAAACTAAAAATTGTTCTCATTAGATAAGTTAACATAAGTTAAATTATATTTTATTATTCGTATTAATACTAATATATTAATTTATATGAACATAAGTTAATTCTGTTTCACTGCATGTTTTCCAGGGTCAAAACATTTTTGGCCTCGATGTCATTGAAACACCAGAAGGAGAAAAGATGCCACAACTGATAGTTCAAAAGGAGCTAGATAGGGAAGAGAAAGATACCTACGTGATGAAAGTAAAGGTTGAAGATGGTGGCTTTCCTCAAAGATCCAGTACTGCTATTTTGCAAGTAAGTGTTACTGATACAAATGACAACCACCCAGTATTTAAGGAAACGGAGATTGAAGTCAGTATACCAGAAAATGCTCCCGTAGGCACTTCAGTGACACAGCTCCATGCCACAGATGCTGACATAGGTGAAAATGCCAGGATCCACTTCTCTTTCAGCAATCTAGTCTCCAACATTGCCAAAAGATTATTTCACCTCAACACCACCACTGGACTTATCACAATCAAAGAACCACTGGATAGGGAAGAAACACCAAACCACAAGTTACTGGTTTTGGCAAGTGATGGTGGATTGGTTCCAGCAAGAGCAATGGTGCTGGTAAATGTTACAGATGTCAATGATAATGTCCCATCCATTGACATAAGATATATCGTCAATACAATCAATGACACAGTTGTTCTTTCAGAAAATGTTCCACTCAACACCAAAATTGCTCTCATAACTGTGACGGATAAGGATGCGGACCATAATGGCAGGGTGTCATGTTTCACAGATCATGAAATCCCTTTCAGATTAAGGCCAGTATTCAGTAATCAGTTCCTCCTGGAGACAGCAGCATATCTTGACTACGAGTCCACAAAAGAATATGCCATTAAATTACTGGCTGCAGATGCTGGCAAACCTCCTTTGAATCAGTCAGCAATGCTCTTCATCAAAGTGAAAGATGAAAATGACAATGCTCCAGTTTTCACCCAGTCTTTAGTAACCGTTTCTATTCCTGAGAATAACTCTCCTGGCATCCAATTGACGAAAGTAAGTGCAACAGATGCAGACACTGGGCCTAATGCTGAGATCAATTTCCTGCTAGGCCCTGATGCTCCACCTGAGTTCAGCCTGGATCGTCGTACAGGCATGCTGACTGTAGTGAAGAAACTAGATAGAGAAAAAGAGGAAAAGTATTTCTTCACAGTTCTGGCAAAAGATAACGGGGTGCCACCCTTAACCAGCAATGTCACAGTCTTTGTAAGTGTTATTGATCAGAATGACAACACCCCAACTTTCACTCACAATGAATACAACTTCTATGTCCCAGAAAACCTTCCAAAACATGGTACAGTGGGACTAATCACTGTAACTGATCCTGATTATGGAGAGAATTCTGTAGTTACTCTCTCCATTTTAGACGAGAATGATGGCTTCACCATTGATTCACAAACTGGTGTCATCCGACCAAATATTTCATTTGATAGAGAAAAACAAGAATCTTACACTTTCTATGTAAAGGCTGAGGATGGTGGTAGAGTATCACGTTCTTCAAGTGCCAAAGTAACCATAAATGTGGTTGATGTCAATGACAACAAACCAGTTTTCATTGTCCCTCCTTCCAACTACTCTTATGAATTGGTTCTACCATCCACTGATCCAGGCACAGTGGTCTTTCAGGTAATTGCTGTTGACAATGACACTGGCATGAATGCAGAGGTTCGTTATAGCATTGTAGGAGAAAACACAAGAGATCTGTTTGAAATCAACGAAACAACAGGCAGCATAATAATGAAGGAGAAATGTGATGTTACAGACCTTGGTTTACACAGAGTGTTGGTCAAAGCTAATGACTTAGGACAACCTGATTCTCTCTTCAGTGTTGTAACTGTTAATCTGTTTGTGAATGAGTCAGTGACCAATGCTACACTGATTAATGAACTGCTACACAAAAGCACTGAAGCACCAGTGACCCCAAATACTGAGATAGCTGATGCATCCTCACCAACTATTGACTATGTCAAGATCCTGGTTGCAGTTGTTGCTGGCACCATAACTGTCGTTGTAGTTATTTTCATCACTGCTGTAGTAAGATGTCGCCAGGCACCACACCTTAAGGCTGCTCAGAAAAACAAGCAGAATTCTGAATGGGCTACCCCAAACCCAGAAAACATGCAGATGATAATGATGAAGAAAAAGAAAAAGAAGAAGAAGCATCCCCCTAAGAACCTGCTGCTTAACTTTGTCACTATTGAAGAAACTAAGGCAGATGATGTTGACAATGATGGAAACAGCATCACACTGGAACTTCCTATTGATCTAGAAGAGCAAACCATGGGCAAGTACAATTGGGTAACTACACCTACTACTTTCAAGCCCGACAGCCCTGATTTGGCCCGACACTACAAATCTGCCTCTCCACAGCCTGCCTTCCAGATTCAGCCTGAAACTCCCCTGAATTCGAAGCACCACATCATCCAAGAACTGCCTCTCGATAACACCTTTGTGGCCTGTGATTCTATCTCCAAGTGTTCCTCAAGCAGTTCAGATCCCTACAGCGTTTCTGACAGTGGCTATCCAATGACAACCTTCGAGGCACCTGTGTCTGTACACGCCAGACCGGTAGGTAATCCAAGTTTCTAACACAACTTTCTAACTATTTTTTATTATTATTTTCAGTTGATGTAGAACTTTACAAAATCTATTGACTTCAAAGAGGGATCAAAACAATTATATTCTACAGATGTATCCAAATAGATATATGGATTCGTTTAAGTTTGGTAGAAGATGAGAACAAAATAACTACTGATTTAGGAAAATTGGATGCAGAATGATAATTATAGTAGGGGCAGTTTTGTCTGTAGATGGCAGTATGACAATTCTTGCTAGAGAATACATTGAAAAAACTTCAACACAAAGGGTTGTAGCACTGTCCTCAGTACCATTGTGTGCATGAGGATCAGAATAGTCTGGGCTAGATACATCACAGTAAAGCTTTTCAGAATCTGATAAATAGCTCTAAATACTAATGATGTTGAGAATCCTAGCTTCACTTGGGAAAATCTGTGGCTGTTCACAGAAATTCAGCACCAAGATATTCCCTCCACACTCTACCAGACCTTCAGGTTCTCATAAAGAAAAGGGTCATTTTCAGATTAGGAACTCAAAATTATTTTGGTGCATCAAATCTACAGTCATACAATGTAACAAGAATGGGATTAGAAAAATGAAAGCCTACTCATTCTCATCTTTAAGCCAGAGAATGAAATATATATGAGGTCTCTACTTTAGATAGCTATTTAAATATTTGCATATTTATGCAAGGTATGTTGAGCCCTTCAGAAGACATTCTTCAAAGATAATCACTTTTGGAAAATAAAATGTTTGGTTTCTCTCATGGGCACAAATAAAAATGTGAGCATGTTAAGACCCAAGAAATCTGTGCACAATAACTTAAAACCCAATACATTTATGAAAGCAAGAGTTTATCCAGTGCCTTTTATCAGCGTTCCATGGAGAAATGAATACAAATTTATCCAGAAACTCATAAATATTAAATGATTTAAATATAATTATTCCTTTTAAAAAGACAAGCAATGGAATTTACCCACTTTTTTTTCTCTTGAAGTCATGCTACATGTTGAGTTTATTATTTTGTCTGTGTTAACTCTTAAAAAAGTATTCATCTTAGTTTCAGGGAATAAAGTCTTTTGAACACCTATTCAGGCTTAACAAAATGGTAGCAATGTGAAAATCAAAACTGATTTTCTTTCACCAAATGTTTGGGATATTAAAGAAGTCTACTCCATTCAAGATAGCAATGCAAATAATTTACCATAACTTTGGAAATGGATTTAAGAATGGAGGTCATTAGTGAACGTAAGGTACTAATTCAGATGTGGGTGTGTTTTTGTTACAATAGGTACACAAATTAAATGCTGTTTCAAAAGGTAGACTAGAACCTTAGTGTTTGTATAGAGAGCTTCTGTTAGACTTTAAATGAATTTACGCTGCAGTCGTTATTTCTACAGTTCAGATGAATCCCATATTTTACATAGTTAGTGGATCTGGGATGGGCAACAAATGTAATAGATGTCGAACATCTCCACAGAGTGTGTTTTTGTTTATATTTAACCATTAAAAAGGGCACTCTCATTTTCCAGTTCTTATTGCTATTCTGCTTATTGCATACATTTCTCAACATAAAAGTATCTTTTATGAATAACACTACGTGGTTTCAGTATAATAACACTTTTTCCTGGGTTTAATTTGTGACTTTCCTTAAGAAGTATACAAAGAGTGGGTTTGTGAATTACATATGTAGATCATCATTTTTAATAGATTGAAGTTAATTAATAGAGCAAGTTCTGGTTTCAGTGCTTTTTGAAGGCACAGAGATATTTTATGAGATAGACTAATTTTACTTGAGTTTCTGAGCGCATAGTAAGGAGGGCATGGATGAAGAACAAAAAATTGAAGTATTTTTCAAATATCCTCTCCTTTTTGTTTTTTAAAAATATTTTGTAATCCTAAAAAGTCAATAAAAATAATAAACCATTTTCCATGATGCATTCTATATTATATAAATAAGAGACATTTTCCGAAACATAAGAATTAAGCTAAATACAAAAAAGTAAATGCTAATGAGAATCAGTTGTTGGTTGTTATTAGGCTTTTATTAACTGAAAGGACTATCTGGGAATCATTGAATTAGCAGATGACTTATTTATTTCACAGCTTCAAAAATAAATTATATGTTTTGTCATTGGTTCACAGTTGTTTCATATTCGTTACTAAATATCTTCAAGACATGAATTGGTGAACTTAGGCAGACTAATATGATACTAAAAATAATTTGAATCTTTACATTTTGTGCTGCATTTGCAATGTTCTTTACCTTTTCTATATGCTCTTCAATTTGTGTTTAATGCTAGGGTGTTCACTGATGTTGCAGAATGCTAACAAAATAAGTGAGCACTGAAAAAGAAATTATGTATTTAAAAATTCAAATACAGTAAGTGTCTTCTTTTTAAAGAAATATCATACAAAAAGGGAGAAGTGATAGCCAATACAATACAAATTCATTGTTCCTTAAGGAAATACTTAGAATAGAATAAAATATTACTGTTAGCAGAAGGCAGAAATATTCCAATTTATTTGAAACAGTGAGAAATGCATTTTCAAAATGAGGGTTTGGGGAATATTTACATTTAGTTCATTACTCATCTGAATAGAAACAGGAAAGTGGAAAATAAAATGTTCTAGTAGACTATAAGAGACAAGGGAATTCATCTGAAATTTTATGTTTCAAAAAGGGAATCAAATACTTTCTAGTTCTCATAATTTCTCATTCTCCTTGATGATTCTATAGGTTGTTTCTCTGACTTGGATATTCTGAAAATATATGGAACATTTATTAGATAGGAGTACATATATTGCATAAAGCCATCTATACCTGGGGAATATAATGCTCTTCTTTGGCATAAGTTTCTACATGTATTATGGAAGGCATTTTTTGCATATATTGTAGTAGAAATTTTAAAAACATGAAATTTGAGAGGATGAGGCTACACATTATCTTCTATTAACACCTTTCAAAGCAAGCAGATAGCAATTGGTTGTTATGACGCTAGAGATACCATAAGTATAAATAATTATTTTAAAATCAGTTTTGATCAATATCATATAAAAGAGATAAACTGCAAAAATCAAGTCTTGCTTAATACAGTTCACCCAATAAATATTGTGAAGACTATACATTTTTTAAAAATAGGAGAATAAAAATGAAAGTAGAATTTTTTGAAGGTCTTCCAGTCACTGACTAAGACAAGTATTTGGGGTACATCATTTTCCAAAAAAACAAAAAAACAAACAAAAAACCTTACAAATTGCTGTGATTTGAGTTGGAATAATCTTTCAGTTTCAGAAATGAAGTGAAATGAATGGTGAAAACTTTTAGACAGTTCTAATTCATGCATGAAACCATCCTGTAGATATGATACATGGATTCGAAATGATAATTGCAGTCTGAGTTAGCTTGGAATAGGATTAGTATTCGCTATTGTAAAATTCAGTAACTTTGACTCTGCATTTATATTTTGGTAATGTGAATTTTAACCATGAAGCATGCTTGGCAAATGAAACTCCTAGAACACAACCATCTGATTTTGATAACGTGTTATTTTTCTTGTCCTAGACTGATTCCAGGACATCACCTATTGAAATCTGCAGTGAGATATAACTTTCTAGGAACAACAAAATTCCATTCCCCTTCCAAAAAATTTCAATGATTGTGATTTCAAAATTAGGCTAAGATCATTAATTTTGTAATCTAGATTTCCCATTATAAAAGCAAACAAAACAAAAAATCATGTTAAAAACGATGTCCTAGTGAACCTTGTGCTTTCTTTAGCTGTAATCTGGCAATGGAAATTTAAAATTTATGGAAGAGACAGTGCAGTGCAATAACAGAATACTCTCATGCTGTTTCTCTGTTTGCTCTGAATCAACAGCTGTGATGTAATATAAGGCTGTCTTGGGGTATACACTTATGGTTAATATATCAGTGATGAAACATGCAATTACTTGCCCTGTCTGATTGTTGAATAATTAAAACATTATCTCCGGGAGTTTGGAAGTGAGCTGAACTATCCAAGCTACTCTCTGAAAGGTATCCAGGGCAAGAGACTTTTTTTAAGACCCCAAACAAACAAAAGACAAAACCAAAACACTCTGGTTCAGTGTTTTGAAAATATTCACTAACATAATATTGCTGAGAAAATAATTTTTATTACCCACCACTCTGCTTAAAAGTTGAATGGGCCGGGCGCGGTGGCTCACGCCTGTAATCCCAGCACTTTGGGAGGCCGAGGCGGATGGATCATGAGTCAGGAGATCGAGACCATCCTGGCTAACATGGTAAAACCCCGTCTCTACTAAAAATGCAAAAAATTAGCCGGGCGTGGTGGCAGGCGCCTGTGGTCCCAGCTACTCCGGAGGCTGAGGCAGCAGAATTACTTGAACCTGGGAGGCGGAGGTTGCAGTGAGCCGAGATCGCACCACTGCACTCCAGCCTGGGTGACAGAGCAAGACTCTGTCTCAAAAAAAAAAGTTGAATGATAGAAAATAATTTTACTAGATTTTTATGTTGATTGTAATCATGCTGTTCCACTCTTTTTAATTATTAAAAAGTTATTTTTGGCTGGGTGTAGTGGCTCACACCTGTAATCCCAGCACTTTGGGAGGCCGAGGCAGGCGGACCACCAGAGGTCAGGAGTTCAAGACCAGACTGGCCAACATGGCGAAACCCTGTTTCTACTAAAAAAATACAAAAATTAGCCGGACGTGGTGATGGGCGCCTGTAATCCCAGCTACTCGGGAGGCTGAGGCAGGAGAATCGCTTGAACCCGGGAGGCGGAAGTTGCAGTGAGCGGAGATCGCGCCATTGCACTCCAGCCTGGGTGACAGAACGAGACTCCGTCTCCAAAAAAAAAAAAAAAAAAAAAAAAAAAAAGAAGAGAAAAAAAAGTTATTTTAGTTGTAATAATGTTTTCTTCTTCTATAAATATTTTCAAGGAGGTCCTTTCTATTTTTATCTGTCAAAAGGAGAATGTAAAGTTCTTTATACTCCCTGATATTTTGAAAAAAAGTATATTGATATTTCTTATATTACAAAACATAATTCCAGTCATATGAGGGTAGAAACAAGGATTGAGATAGGAGATTTCAAAAAGATTTTATCTCAGCTTTGAAACTACCTAAAAAAAAATGTTAGGTTGCTAGAGTAACTTATTTAAATAAGTCTGTTTTATTTCTCTAGCATTAAATTACTAAATATACATCATTGCTTTAGGTAATTTTTCCTTTAAAATGAATTCACTTTTCCCAGTAAGTCAACTAAGTCATTTCCTACACAAATGAGTAAATGCCTCATATTTTGTGTACATTACATTTTATTGAGGAAAGAATGACATGTTCCAATTTTATGCTATATTCTTAAACTATTTATGACTTACAGTACTAACAGAATTTTTAAAAATCATGATTTATTGGGATAAAAAGGGAGTACAAAGGACACTTATAATGACTACATAACATATGCTTCCTGAATTTTCATTCAAATGTTAATTATGTATCATCTTACCTTTAAAAGTGTGAATAGGATTTGGTCTATTTTGTATGTACATTAAAGTTAGTGTATTATTTGAAATGTTCTTTGATGTAAATGTATTTGGAGAAGGTTTATGCTCTATTCAGCATTTCAAATTAGTGTATTTCTTGGATATTTAACATATAGGTAATATTTTAAACAAGTTTCTGTTAAAATTTAGTGTTCCCATTAACTCCATACAGAATCCCTTGTATTTCCAATATGTCAGGTTCCTTGAATGTACATGCTATCTGCTTGTTTAAACATTACTTGGTTGATTATAATGACTGTGAGTGTAACTACTTTTACTGCTTATGAGAGATATCATGTGAGTTACAATATTATATTACATACTTATAAACAACTGTTGTAGAAAAATTGCTTGAAATTAAAATACACATTTGTACAAGTTATTCACATAGAACAAGTTTGCAGTTCCTCCCCTTTTATTCTTGATAAATATTTCAGTTTAGTTCAAATCATTCCAAGGAATGTAAGAATCGAGCCAACTTAATATATTCCTAAAATCAGTGCCCTGCAGTTAGCAAGATATACCGAGAGTGGAGGTTTCCAAAATCTACAGTCTCAATTTAATTTTGAATAAAATGATGAAGCCCAGAAAAGTGAATCAGAACTTGAAATGTCCCATAATAAGCTGTCATGGCTTCAGATCATTTGTGTATGTAATTATTATATAAATGCATTTGCATTTTTATTGCTTGTGTCATGACTAGACTGGCCTTCCCTTTCCTTTTCTGCACATTCTGAACTAAGGGTGAATACCTTGTTTTTCTTCCATTTCAGTGAACCTTTCCTTCATAACTGTAATGAGTAAAGGTCCTAATCATTCCTTTGTATATATGAAGATGAAAATTCCTTGAAATAATTATCCAGAATCTCTTTAAAAGCATTCCTCAATGGTTTTATGGGTGCTGTATTTGAAGAAGATGAAAATAGAAACTTTATTTTTAAAGCTGTGACTCCATCTCTTAGAATGCAGCGTCTCTGAGAAAGGAAATTCTAAACTGACTTCTGCTTTGGGCTAAAATATTTACCCATATAAGCCAGTGATAGTACTGAGATTTAACAGTATTTAAATTTGGGCCGTAGATGAAAATGAATTCTACTTTTGACTAGTAACTATTCTTGATCGATCCTTTGCTTTTGTTTAAGAGAATATTATCTCTATTTGAGAACAACATGGAAGGCATTGAAACTAGTTTTTTACAAAGGCCAGAGGACAAAAATATTTATTTCCTTACTCGATTCCTTCTTATCTGTTGACCTGGTCGCACCTTTACTTTAGTTGTCATTATCATTACGTTTGCCTTACAAGGTCTCAGATATCGTCCAACCTTTTGTGTTGTCATTAATGGACTAGTGGAATATTCTCAATGAAATATTCTTGATAGTCTCTCTGGTTCTTATTCTAGTCATGAATAGAAAAAGACAGAAAGATAGAAAATCTTAAGACTAGTCGTCATAGATAAATAAAAGGAACTTTTAGTGAACTTTGTCCATTAAATTATAAGTAGCTTCATTGATGAGCTACAGTGTACTGTATACTTTCTCCCCTGCAAGCAATCAAAGAAATATTATTTTATTTGATCAAAATCTATAGTGCATTAATTGAACAAAAAATACTGAAATATATTCTCATTTTATTTTAATTATGCAAGTTTATTTTTAATGATATGATATTTAAGCTATTATATTTCTGACTTTTTTATTTTCAATGATTTAAATGTAAAAAATATAAAACAATTTTAATCTCATTCATTAATTAATCTTGTATGTATGAGTCTGTTTTCTCTGTTGATCACCCTGTCCACATTATGAATGAAAATGTGTATATACTTGGCCGGGCGCGGTGGCTCCCGCCTGTAATCCCAGCACTTTGGGAGGCCGAGGTGGGCAGATCACGAGGTCAGGAGATCAAGACCATCCTGGCTAACACGATAAAAACCCGTCTCTACTTAAAATACAGAAAATTAGCCGGGCGTGGTGGCGGGCCCTGTAGTCCCAGCTACTCGGGAGGCTGAGGCAGGAGAATGGCGTGAACCCAGGAGGTGGAGCTTGCAGTGAGCCGAGATCTGCCACTGCAAAAAAAAAAACAAAAAAAAAAAACAAAAAAAACAAAAAAACAAAACAAAACAAACAAAACAAAAAAAAAAACAAAAAACAAAAACAAACAAAAAAAGTATATACTTTAGAATAATTTTTAGAAATTGAGTTTATATTCAATCAATATTTACTAACCTTGTCATTTCACCATGAAATACTAACTGCATCATTTTGCTGTTTTGTCACCTGCACTCCTCACTGTTCAATTCCATGTTGTAATTGTGTGTCTAGCTAGATGTGATGTGCAGCCTGAGTGTAACAAGCACTACGGGACAAGCAGACCTTGAGTAATCTTATATAAATCTAAGCCACATTCCATAAATGCTTCTTGTAGGTGCTTTTGTGTAATAGACTTGTTTTCTTGGCTTTTATGAAGCTTAGCTTGTGTTTATTTTAAATATGACTTAGCTTTCTAGAATATTCAAAGGTTTTGTCATAATACAAAGCTATATTTCTTGCATATAATTAGTATTTTTAGAAAGAACTACAGTGCATTTTTTCATACATCATGGGTGTTCATACGTGACATCTTTGGTTTAGTGTATTTAGAATTAGGAGTAGACTTTCAAAATTCTAGAGTAGCCATAGGTTTCTATTTTTATTGTACATGTGATACACATTTGTTTTAGAAAAATCTAGAAATTGTATAAGGGTTTTAGATGAAGAATTTTAAAATTATTTGTTTTTATTTCAAGCTATAGCAGTGAGTTCTTTATAACAGTAATTCTATTTGAAGGCTATATAACTTTTTGAAGTGGTGCATTTTAAAATTATAGAATTGTGCTTATTGTTTTATAATTATAAACTATACATCCAGGACTTTTTACATGTATTGAAGACTGATTTATTTATTAAACATATTGTTTATTTTTATAGATGTATGATTGAACAAATTTATGTAATAACATAGCTTGATTAGTTGATAGTGTAGTACAGAGGCATATTACATATCTCCACCATAAGACTAAACTCCCCTCAGTAAAAATATCAAGTCTTGATGAAAAAGCTTTCATACTTTGAAAAAAATAACATCTAAATGTTTTCCAAAATTTCCCTTAGAACAACCTAGTTCCATAATTATTTCCCAGAATTTTCAGAACCAACTCTTTAAATTTTCCCATATTCTAGATATTCACAACCGAAATTGTTTTAATTGTTCCTTTTGAAATGGTTAATTATATTTAATTATCCATACATACACAAGTATATCCAGTTAATAATAAAACTTTTTTTGTCAAGTGAAAAAACTCACAAATCACATTTCATTAGATTTCAGATAGTCAAATTGACATAATAATGAAAATGAACTCTTCTAATAGATTTTCTAGAAATATTTGTACTTTATCCCTTATCCTAGAACTTTATATGTATCAATTATATATTGATTTACTTCATAAAATGTTACTATCTTTTGAATACAGTTGACTTTTTAAAAAATTTTCAGTGGCCGGGCGCCATGACTCGTGCCTGTAATCCCAGGGCTTTGGGAGGCTGAGGCGGGTGGATCGCTTGAGCTCAGGAAGTTTCAGACCAGCCTGGGCAACATGGTGAAACCCTGTCTCTATCAAAAATGCAAAAACTTAGCCGGGTTTGGTGGTGCATATCTGTGGTCTCAGCTACTTGTGAGGCTGAAATGGGAGAATCGATTGAGTGGCGGGGGTTTGTGGGGGAGGTTGCAGTGAACCTCCATCAGGCCACTGCACTCCAGCCTGGGTGACAGAGTGAGATTCCATCTCAAAAAAAAATTTAAAAATACATAAAAACATTTTCATTCTTTTTATCTTAAAACTTAGAAGAACATTAGATACAATAATACTTTCATTAGTCAATTAGAGAAAAGTGTAAGTAATACCGCTTTGACTATTCAGTAGTAGTGAAAAGTAAACCAAATATGGAACTCAAAAGAAAAATGTTATTTACAGAAATCTGTAAAATAAACTTTAAAATCTATTTACTTATTATACATCAGTTCTAACCTCAATTACACAATCAATGCAGAGCACCGTTTCAATGGTATATTATAACTAAAGAGAATTGATCATAAACAACTGTTATGTTATCCAAAAATATTTTCAGTAATTCAAGCATGCAGCTTGAATAGTTGTTGAGTGACACAAACTTGAAGTAACTAAAATCATTTTTTAAAATTTACTGGCTCTTTTGACACATAAACACAGAAATAGTCTCATATTCAAGGATGGAACAAATACACAAAAATGGAATTTCATGCACTCTCAAAACTAGTTTATGACCTCTTAAATGAGAGATTATATTTTATTATTATTTTTATTTATTTCATCTCTTGTTATTCAAAACTATGAATTGAGTGTATTTTTTGCAGAAAATTATACACATCATTTATGATGCTCAGATTAAATAATTACTTTTTTGTTTTGTTTTGTTTTTTAAGACATAGTCTTGCTCTGTCTCTCAGGCTGGAGTGCAGTAGCCTGATCTCAGCTCACTGCAACCTCCGCCCCTAGGTTCAAGAGATTCTCCTGACTCAGCCTCCTGAGTAGCCTCCTGAGGGATTATAGGCACGCGCCACCACATTCGGCTAATTTTTGTATTTTTAGTAGAGACATGGTTTCGCCATGTTGGCCAGGCTGGTTTCAAACTCCTGACCTCAGGTGATCCACCCGCCTCAGCCTCCCAAAGTGCTGGGATTACAGGCATGAGCCAGCGCACCCGGCCAAATAATTACTTTTTTTTACACAAATTTAATTATCCAAGAGAAACTGCTGAGTTATCTTCCAGATTGATATCATGGCTGTGTTTACATGATACCAAAACATCTGGAGGCAAAATCGAATTTTTTACTACATATAGGGATATTTTGCTGACCTGACAAAATTATTTGACTACATAAAGACACAGAATTTAGTAATACAGAATGATACTGTAAATAGTTTCATTTTCGATAGAAAAAGAGTTTTACATGCTATATAAAGTTGTCATTATCTGAATCTACAATAATTGGTAACAGTTAACAACAGAATTCCACACAGTGCTGCAATTCAATTTTACATTGATACATTTTAGTTGTGTATAAAGACATACACTTATTTATTTCAAAAGGCCCACAAATTATAGAAATGAGAGGGAAGGTACAATTAAATCTTTTTAGGTGCCTGAACTGAAAGATAAGTGTCTAGAAGTTAATATACCTAATTGTGTGTCTAGAGGAAATGTCTTATTAATTTGATGTTTAAGCAGTTCTAATGTATTGGTTTTAAAATGGGTTAGTGTATGTGTAAGCACAGATATGTTTGCATATATGTGTGCATATTTATGTTTGTCAAATTTCTAGCAGAAAAAAAGTAATATAAACTTCAAACTAAAGAAAGCTTGTTAAAAGATTTTGCATCTACATTTACAATGTTATTGTCCCCTTTTACACCATTATGCCTCGTTTCTAAACTATAATCATCCAGTATCCCTTATATCATCCCATATATAATCTTTCATTTATAAAATCCTTGTCATATCCAGTACATTCTATATATGTCCTCATGTTTTTTTCTTTTAATCAAATTATTTGTCTGTTTCCCAAATGATCACAGATCCAGTAATGTTAAAGTACATATAAAAAATTAAATTGATTTTTGTTATCTAAGTACTAGTACAGATTCTGCTTCTCTTGCACACACACACAAATAAAGATAAATTGGCATTCCATAATAGCCAACTTTTGCCCAGTTGTTGTAACTAAAATATATCCAAATAAAAGTCCATTAAAACAATCCTCTTTATTTTGCATTGTTACATTACTTAATTTTAATAACTATGAAAATAGAAAGAAATAAGTAGTTCTCTGTTAGTCTTCTGTCCAATGTCAGATTTGCTATTTCATATGTCTTTAACTTTATGGATTTAATTTATTTCTTCATCAAATGGCTGTGGTGTGGATTTACCATAATTATATACATGCATACATGCCTACTTATGTATATACAAACAAACATTTTTGTAAACAGCTCAGTGAGGACTGTGGACTGGCATAAATTATAGGAATATGATTATGAGGATACATCCAATTTTCAGATTGGGCAATGTATACAGTTTATTAACATTTCTGATTTTCAGTCGAGTTAGTACTAAGAACAGCACTGAAGAAAAGCAGTGTAACATTAAAATTATGAAGATTTAAAATACAAAAGGATTCATAACAGTCACTTTTAAAATATTGTTTTTGCTTTCTACTTTGGAGCTGTAATTTTAAAAAAAGAATGAACAGGTTTTTGTATGAATATGTTAGAATGACTAATTATAGAGCATCTTTCAACTGGAATACATGTAGATACTAACACCTGGTTGTATTTGATGTAATTTCAGTGCATACAGTGTGTGTAATCTGTATTAAGTGAAATACTTATAAATAAAGTTGTTTCTGCATTGCAATAACACATCTTCTGATATTTTTTGAAGCGCTTGTTGTCAGCAGGGGCTACTAGTTTCATTAACATTATCAAGGATCCTAAAATATTTTTAGCACAATAACATCCTACGTTCTTCATGGTATAGCTCATTATCTGTGCTGGATAAACCAGACCTTTTATATTGTCATTTCTATTCACCACCATTGTGGTGTAATTGATTTTTTTTGATTAACCCAAAGCAGTGAAGTAGTTATATTTACTAAAGTTTTAGTTTTGTGCATTTTACTGTACTAACATTTTTTGAATATTGGTAATGTGGTATCATTTATGAACCACTGTATTTGATAAAGCATTATCGATAATGGAGTTTACCATGAGTTCAAACAAGATAAATTAAATATTTCTCAAACTCCTACTGTGGGTAAGGCAATGTGGAGAAGGTCAATGGTTATGGTGAGGGATGGGGTATAGGGGGCTAGAAATGTAGGATGACCAAGGTTCTCCCCTAGTTGCTATTACTGTAAAAAGCACCCTGCCCAAGGAGTTGAACTGCAAGTATGTTTAATTAAAAACATACCAAAAAAAAAAAAAACAAGAAAAAAACAAAAAAACCCAAACAACTTTCTTTTTCTAGTGAAGAAAATTTCTGAGTATATAATATCAGGTTAAAAAAAAAAAAAGAAAAGCACATAAAATTGACAAAATATAAAACTTCAGTGTTTACTACAATAATTAGGGGTGGGTGTGTGTGGGGGTGTGTGTGTGTGTGTGTGTGTGTCAGAGAGAGAGAGAGAGAGAATATCACTAGTAAACCACCTGCCAAGTATGTATTGGGTATGGACATGCATGTACTTAACTTCAGGAAGCATCCTAAAGTCAGCCACACTTTCCTCTCCTCAGTCACATCCAAGCCAACAGCTAACTTAGGTTGATAATACCTCCAAAATACCCCTGACATTTGTCCCGTTGCCATTTCCTTTTTCCAGTCTTAATCACCAGTTACCTGTTCCACTACTAACAGGTTGCCTTACTTTCCATTTTCATTTGTTCAACCAATTTTCTGCCCCGTACCCATAATACTCCTAAAACACAGGTCTGATCCAGTGAAGCCTGACAGAAAAGCTTCTGAGTCTTTCCTCATTGCACGTAGAAGAAAGCTTCAATTTTTATATTTTTCAAGGAACTTTGCAATCTTAACCAGTTCTACTTGTTCATTCTATCTCCTACCATGCCATGCACCTCATATTTTTGACATTTCTTCTGCTACCCGCTCTTCCCTGATCATGGCATGCACTTTGATGCCTCCATAAATCTGCACAATTTACCAGAATTATATTGAGGACTTTTCTTTGTGAAGACACGGCTGCAAGGACAAAAAAAAAAAAAAAAAAAAAAAAAAAAAAAGTAACTAAGCTGCAGTTGGCGATATTGAAGTGCAACTGTAGAGATAGGACAAGAACACAATTTTTTTTTTTTTTTTTTTTTTTTAGACGAAGTCTCGCTCTGTTGCCCAGGCTGGAGTGCAGTAGCGCGATCTCGGCTCACTGCAACATCCACCTCCCGGGTTCAAGCAATTTCCGGCTAATTTTTATATTTTTAGTAGAGACGGGGGTTACAGCATGTTGGCCAAGCTGGTCTCTAACTCCTGACCTCAAGTGATCCATCCGCCTTATTCTTCCAAACTGCTGGGATTACAGGCGTGAGCCACCGCGCCCAGCCAAGAACACAATTTTAATACCAGAGAGTATATGACAAAAATGAAGAAATGCTACCTGATTTTATTTAAAATCAAACAAGTCGGCATGGTATTATTTCCTTCCATATCTTTTCAAATCTTAGCATCAACCTTACATAATTCTTATAAAATTAAAATGCTTCAAATAAATGACTAGGTCATAAAACCTGTAAACTTTAGTTTCTGGAAACTGTTCCCAGAAAATTGTCACATTGCTTTTCTTCATTAATTCTAGAAAGATTTTTAAATATCTATTTGGGATATTTTGATTGTTGTTAAACCTTTTGTCCATGAGTTATACTCAAAAAGTATCAAAGGAAAAATTTAACCCTTTTGTTGATCTGGATATAGTCCATATAAAAGGGGGTGAGAGAACCACATGCTGCTTTTCGGCTTTTTTTTTTTTTTTTTTTGAGACGGAATCTGGCTCTATCACCCAGGCTGAAGTGCAGTGGCGCGATCTCGGCTCACTGCAAGCGCTTTTAGGCATTTTAGCACAAGAAGCATCTCAGTGTGTGATTTCTTCAAAGAAAAATATTCCCGGTATGCTGTATGGCAAGAAAAAAAGACATTCTTGTCTTCAATAGAGGAACATTTTCTATGGTGAATAATCACAAATCTATATTGACGACTATGGTTTGGATGTGTTTGTATAGACATAAATGCTGTCACCGAAGTACTGAGATGAAACGTTCATCCCAAATAGAAATCATTGTGTCTCTTCTCCCCTCTGCTGAAAATCAAAGTTATCAATTTTGGGAAAACATGAACAGATGGAGAAACCATGGGATATCAAATGTACATATATGTATGTCCAAATTATAACATGGCAGAGCTACTCTGAAAATGCAGAAACTACATATCCCTACTCAAAACTGACTATAATTTTAAGGAATGAACTTCTTGGCACATATATTGAAAGCAAATATGCTACCTGCTTCCTAGAAATAGAACAGATAAAAATAAACCACCGAGTTCTTAAGTTAGCCCTTTTTACTTTTGTTCTTACTATGACATAAAAAGTCTTTCTAAATTATATGTAGGAAACATTCTGGGAAATTGGGGTTTTGTTTTGTTTAGTTTCTCTTTCATATCTTTCCTGGACAATCTTACATCAGGAGATTCTTAACACCAGCTTTAGGATAAGACATTTCCATGGTATATGTTTTACAAAAATCCATTACTTATTTCACCTCTTTTCATAAAGGGAATGAACACCATGAGGAGTGGGAAAATAATGTTTCTTTCGCTCAGTTGCAACTATAGAGAATTTTCAATCATCCCAGATAAAATAAAAGCAGCTATTAACATTCTTAAAGTCAGTGACTATTTTCTTCAGTGCACATACCTTGGTAGTAGAGGGTCATTATAAGGGGGTAATATAGTGGAAGACTAGATATGAAGACAAGGCTAAGGACTCAATCACATGAAAAACATAGCAAGAACAGTACATTACCATATTTCTAGTGAACAAATGTTTCCTTTATACTTGTGTGGTGTTTTATATTTTTTTGAAGTGCTTCCATCAGGGCATTGGGAAGATTTTTATTCATAAACGCACCCCTCTTATTCCCTTTTAATCTGATAGTGGCCAAAAGCATGTTTTACTCTGATTTATGTCTCAGAAACAATTATTATCTAAAATGAGTCTAACTCAAAAGGTACAATAACAATATTCCAAATACGCCTTAACTCTATTTCTACCTCAAATATCACTGTGCTTATGTATGAAATTTCAAATTTCATGGTCCATTTTTTTTTGTTTCATGGAGAAAAATACCATGTCCCTTCTGATATGAAATCAAAATCCCAAGAGACAACTCAGAAAATAGACTTTCGACGTATCCTTTTTTAGGTTAGTCTGGCATGTAGAATGTGTTAGAACCCCAGATTGGCTACCACATATAGATACGGGAAGTGTTGGATGTACTAACAGATAGAGACTTGTCCTATTAACACATTAAAGAAACATGCTGTAGTTCAGAACTTCTCATCCTCTGGGCACCCTTTGTGACCCTATGTTCACGTAGGGGCATGCACCTTGTCTCTTATATTATTTATGTTAAACCTATAGGAGAAAAAGTCCCAGTCAACTATATACTTTCTGGATAAGGTGACTCCTTTTACTCAGGAAAACACTTTTCAGATCATGTTCCCTTATAATACATTTTTATGCCTTTCTTAGCAATATTACTCTGTGGTATACTTCAGTCAAATCACCTCAACTCTCACATTCCCTGAGCAGTGGTCACTGTATTCATCACAATGTCGATATACATTGTGTGGAGAGTAAAGTTTGTTTAACCACATAAGCTGCTATTCTGAAAATATATTTTTTACATTGAGATAAGTGTAATTTGTGTAGCTAAAACTATACAAAGTGGTTGAGTGTTGGGAAAAAGAGATTGAGACAGGGAGAGGGTGCTAGTGCTGAAAAGATAAAAAGCCTAACAGGAAAAGAGAAAGAGGTGGTAGGACACAAAAGATCAAAACTATGGATTCTCTCGGACATTTCCTCAGTTTCATCAACCTATATATTTATTAGTTTGCCTCTCCCTGGTAATGCCTGGGATTGGTCCTTGTACAAGTTATCATTTCTGAAGGTTTCACATATTCATGCCCCCAAATTTTACCACCTTCTCTCATCTCTGACAGAAATATCAAATAGTTGTGTATATATTCTCCATGAGGTTTCCCCTTGCCCAAAGAAACCTAACAGTCCAGAAAGATATTTATATAGGCTTGATTTCTGTACAGATGTATGTAATACTGATAGTATATATAATACATATTATATATAAATATGTATATATTTTATGTGTATTATATATGCATTATATTACACATTCCATATATTTACATATTACATGTATAATATGTAATACACATTACATGCATTATACATATATAAATATACATATATTATGTATTATATATAATGCATATTATATACATATATATTATATTATTATATGTATATATTATATGTATATACATATATGTATATATTATATGTATATACATATATGTATATATTATATGTATATACATATATGTATATACACACATATGTATTATATACATATACATACATATATGTATATATGTATTACATATAATACATAATATATATGTATATATGCATAATATATACATATAATATGTATATATGCATATGTGTATTATGTACACGTATGTAATACACATGCATAGTGTGTATATATATAAAACTAAAATAGAGTTAATAGAACTTAAATTTAGGTCCTAATTTAAAAAAGAAAAAGATGAACATTGTATTCTTCTAATAGGAACAAATTTTTGTTTTGGTCTTGGAGAAATATTTTACTTAATTAACTAATTAATACATTTTTTGAGACAGAGTCTCTCTCCGTCACCCAGGCTGGAGTGCAGTGGTGCAATCTTGTCTCACTGCAGCGTAAACCTCCTGCGCTCAGGTGATTCTCCCACTTCAGCCTCCCGAGTAGCTGGAGCTGCAGACACATGCCACACCACACTTGTCTTTTTTTTTTTTTTTTTTTTTTGGATTTTTAGTAGAGATGGGGTTTCACCATGTTGGCCAGGCTGGTCTCAAACTCCTGGACTCAAGCAGTCTACCCAACTGGGACCCCCAGCCTTAATTTATATTGAGAATGCTTTCTAGTCTTCTGGTTATGTTATACTGCCTGACCTAATTTTCAAGACGGTAGTATTACCTATAATCTTTATGAGATTTATCGTTTTACCTGCCTTCAGCTTTTGTTTTAGAGATGGAATGGATCCTTAAAGATCATGTAGTATCCTTGTCTGTCTCTATTATTTGACAAATGATGGAACCAAGGCCCAGAGAAAGAACTGACCTTTAATGAGCAGCTATTTTATGTCAGGTAATGTGCTAGGTACCATACATATGTTAGTTCTTTATCTCAGAGAGGTTATAACATTGGTAAGTGGCAGAGAGATGGTCTACAGTTAAGTCTGATTGACTCTTAAGTTCTCCTTCCACTATACTACATCACAATTCTGGCAGATCTATGATTCCCCAATCTCCTGGTTTGAAGTCCATAGGCCCTTCCCTTTTAGCAGTACCCTATTAAATTTCTCCTCTGCTCTATAAATCAACACAAAGTTCAATTATATTTTCCCAACACTCTTTGCACCTTCCTAGATGCATTCCCTTCTATTTAAGCTCAGGCGGATAATCTTGTATACTATTATTTTTATTAGATTTTCATAACAAGCACTACATTCATTCTAGAAGCTACTGTTATTAGTAGATGTTTGCCATGGGGCATAATTTCCTATGAACACATCAGTTGGGAAATGCAAATAGCATAGACAAGGAAGTCTCTTTACTTTCATATACTCCCACTTCTAACATATGAACCCAGGACCAACTTTGAAGGCAGTAGTTATTCAAAAAGTTTTAATTGAACTTTCTGCAGGCATTGTGTTGCAAGCCCCAGCTCTGTTTTCCATTCTGCCTTTGCAATCTTTAAAATACAATATGATTCTAATGTCCTGCAGTTTGGTAAGCCACAGGATGAGTTTGATAGAGGCGGGAATATATATGCATCACCAAATCTAACTATAAAGTAATTTTGACATCAATTTATAATGAAAAGGAGCATTTTGATACATTAAATATAGCTATGAATTTCTACCTAGCTTGTTTAGACTTATTGGTAATGACCAGAAATATGTATATCAAATATGGATCACCAGATATCTATAAAAGGTAAGGAAAGTTATGAATTCAAACACAATATGAATTTTCAATTTAGTCAGTTAGAATTACTAACTTTTGCTTATATAACATAAATTGGAAATATATTTTATTTCTGGATTGTGCTTTCTAATTTAACTATTTAATTCATATGTAACAATTGCAACACTAATTTTTAATATTGTCAAATATATACAATGCCATAATATAAATACATTTTGGTCCAAAGAGGCAAAGTTCATCATTTATTTAGGAAGCTGCATTAACTCCTTACGATCACTTAGGGAACATACATCAAATGTCTGTGCTACATTAAGTTCTAGAAATTAGAATTTGTAAAAAGGAGAAAAGGAGGGAAGGATTAATTCGAGGGAAATTCTGTGAGTGCTTGCTAGGTGCCAGGCATAGTGCTAGGCACACTGAAAAACATGGTGTGATGGGACACGACTGGGCTTTAAAGACAGACCTTTTTTTTCCAAATCTGGATTTGCATGTTTCAGCTATATGGTCTTTATCCTCTTTGAACCTCAGCATCTTCATCTTTCCAGTGATATCAAGATGTCTAATCAACAGGATCATGAGGAGTAAATGAGATAATATATAAAAATGTACATAGCACAGCATAAAGGAGACAATAAGTATAAGTCTTCTACATAGATGAACTCATCTAATCTTCTTATAATATTGTGAGCTAGATATTATCGGTATCGTACTCATTTTAAAGATTGAACTCTCAGAGAGCTCAATAATTTGCCCCAGCCCAATTTAGCCAATTTATTGTTCATTCTCCTGTACCAAAGCTATCTCAGATAAACAGTCTAGGTGATTCTACTTTATTAACTGCTTAATTAGAGCTCACTTGCATGGTAGCAATGTTGCTTCCTAAACCCTGCCATGCGTGTTCTTTATGGGAGCCTGAGTAGAAATATTGAGTATAGCTCTGGGCAGTAACGTAACTGTAAAGCCTTTCCAGTTGTAGGTGAATGTAGTTTTAAATATAGCTGATATAAAGTTTTGTCTTCTAATGATAGTGAAAATTATTGACAATATTGACTAAGTGGTAGAATCATAAAATGTCAGATGAAGATAAGAGTCAGAATGTGTGCATGACTCGCCCAAGGTTATTCAATTGGATTTTAGTAGAATCAGGTGATGAGCGTTTTTTTAGTTCAGGATTCTTACCACTGCATACACATTCTATTTACTATGTGACAACACTGTAACAACTGTATGAAATGGCATTGAATACTATTAAAATTAAGAAAAAGTGAAGCTAACAAAAGTAATACCATTCTAGGAGCCAGACCATTGTTGTGGTTTAGCTTTCTTATCTAATATCTACTGTGACCTTGGAAAATCAATCATCTTCTCTGTCTGAGACTCAATTTCTTCATGTGTCAAATGGAGATGATGGGTTATTCAGAACCTCAAATGAGATGACTTTTCAAAAAGCTTTTGAAAAATGAGAACTTTACATAATTGTTACCAATACCATGTTTATTAGGGTTCTCTAGAGGGGCAGAACTAATAGTATAGATGTATATATTACGGGGAGTTTAATAAGGAGTATTGACTCACACGATCACAAGATGAAGTCCCACAATAGGCCGACTGCAAGCTGAGGAGCAAGGAAGCGAGTTCGAGTCCCCAGACCTCAACAGTAGGGAAGTCGACAGTGCAGCCTTCAGTCTGTGGTCGAAGGTCCAAGAGTCCAAAAGCTGAAGTACTTGAAGTCCGGTGTTTGAGGGCAGGAAGCATCCAGCATGGGAGAGAGATGTAGGCTGGAAGACTCAGCCAGTGTAGTCTTTCCAGGTTCTTCTGCCTGCTTTTATTCTAGCCGTGCTGGCAGCCGATTAGATTGTGTCCACTGATTGAGGGTGGGTCTGCCTTTCCCAGTCCACTGACTCAAATGTTAATCTCCTTTGCCAACACCCTCAGAGACACACGCAGGAACAATAATTTGCAAACTTCAATCCAATCAGGTTGACACTCAGTGTTAACCATTGTAAGTCCACCCCTTGTCAACTGGAACCCATATACATCTCCTGAAATTTTATATATATACATATATATATATATAATCTTCAAATAATTACACCTAACATAATAGAGCTATCCTTTGTATAACTAGGAACACACCAATCCCCAACTCAAATGTTATTACATAAAATTAACAATAGTTAAATGCTGATATGAAATCAATGAATCTTATGTCACATGATAAAGAAAAAAGAAAGGAAATAAAATGAAGACATTTTCTTAGTACAGATGTATACATGCACAAACATATTCTTAACAAAATAAAGAAGAAATACTCATGACAATTGTAGTCCTTGTTTCTGCAACTGGCCACATGGCCATAGCTGGTATTGATGACTACCTTCTTCTACTACCCATTCTGTATTCCCTTTGCCTTCAGCAAGCACCTCAGCAGGTCGTGGTTTTTACCTGGCGGAGTGGCGCAAACCTTTATTCCTGAAGAGTCTGGACCATTTGTAGTCCTGCCTGGATTGGGCTGTTGTAGTTTCCAATTGACCTTAATCACAGGGCATGGTAATACTAAGAGATGCCCTAAGGGGTCTCCTTTATCCCATGCATACTCTTCCTTACCTCCATTATGGAGTAGTAGACTAATTTCATCTCTATAGTTGGGGTCAATTACCCCAGCCAACACTGTAACTCCCTTCTTAGCCTGTTGACTTAGAGGTAGGAGGAGCCCAAACTGGCCAGGTGTCAATCTTAACTTCCAGTTTAATGGAATTGTTGTTGTGTCTCGGGTGGCAGCATTCCTCCCTCTGGAATTAAGACCTCTAGGCCAGCAGAACGTATTGTCATGGGAACAGGAAGCAAAAAACACTTCTAGTGGTTTACTAGGGGTGATGGTGAGTGGTGGCACTTCCACTTCCACCACTTCATTCCTGTACCTGTGAATCCTGGCTATGAGAGGAAGCAGTACCATATATTGGACACTGATTCAGAGCATACACAGCCTTCTGAAGAACTTTGCCCCAGCCCTGTAAGGCCATTCACCATACTATCAATCCAGCTGCTTCAGGATGCTGGGGAACACTATGGAACTAAACAAGTCTTTCAACCTGCTATACAATCAGGTTTGCTCCCTCATGAAACACTGAAATGGTGGGCCTTCAATTACAAACATCTTAAAATTTTATGCAAGTATCCAAAATGTCCAACTTATGATAATATGGGGGTGACTGTAAGACTCCTGTGTTTCTGAAATGCAACTTCCAATTCATGAACTAAATTTATACCAAGTATTTCTTAGAATAGCTCATAAGCACATGAAATCAAATTCCTTGAAACCATGGGTTTTGTATGGCACTTAATTAAGGAAACTGAGACAACTTTCAGTGGCAAGTAAGGCCATTTCAGAAATGATAACTATAGTAATTCTCCTCCAAATTAGAAAGAGAAGGAGGAAACTGCTCTTGTGTGTCTACTCTGTGTCAGGCATACTGGGGCCTCAGGAAATGAATTAGCTTCAGAATCAGGGGACATGGGTTACAACACTGACTTTCTGGTCTTTAGCTGTTGGGCCTTGGATAAAACTGTTTTTAAGATTTCTGAGCCTTAGGATCTTTAACTCTAAAAATGGCAAAAATAATGTCAAACTCCCGGGTTTGTTGTGTGAATTAGATAACCTATGAAATGTGACTGGGATATAACAGGCACTTGATAAGCATTATGCCCCTTCTTCACCAGTTACCTCAACTAACCTGCCCAACTACCTGGTAGGCAAGTAATGTTAGCACATCACAAACAAAACTAGAAGACTGAGTTTCAGAGTTTCAGCAATTTGCTCAAGCTCAGGCAATTGGTGAGTGGCCTGTCTGGAATTTTAGCAAGATTGGCCTAACTCTCAGTTTCCATTCCTCTCCTGTCAGCCTTTCTGACTCTGGAATAAGACCTCAAATGCCACTGTTCAGTGGTAGTTTATCAACTCATTAAGATTTATGTCATTATGCATGGCATTAAATATATAATTAATTATCTTTTTCACATTATTTCTCCATAGGCATAGGGAGACATTATGTAAGTATCACTCTATTTTCTGAAGTACCAATAAATTACTTTAAGGGGGATGTTTATAATAAAATGATAAGAATATGACTTTTAAATGATGAGATTTTAATATTAGCCATTTTGCTCTACTATCACTCTATGATCTTTGAAATTATAAACATTTTATTCCATGAATGTGGATGGATACGTTACAAACATAACTCTAACTAAAATAGGTATCCCAAGATAAAACGTAAAGACAAAATTTAATTTTTACTTGACTGGTTTCAGAATACATACTACTTAGGCTCAACAGGCATACATTCATGAAAATAAATACCTAAAATACAAGACGGTATGGGTATAATTCCTATTTTTGAGTTTGAAGAAGCCATTAAGGGCTAGAGTAAATTGGGAAAGATTCGTGGAAGAGATTGAACATGATTTGGTCCCTAATGCAGGATTTGAAAAAAAATGGAGAGAAAGGAAAAGTCCCAGTTGGTAGGAATTAAATAAGCTAAAACATATGTTATATTTTTGGAGCAATGTTTTCAGTTACTGTTGGGATACATTTAAGAAGATGTTAGGGCCATGTTATTGACAATTTTGTGGAGGCAATAAATAACAAATGAAAGAAATTTTTATATTTATTTTTAGAACAGTGTTTCTCGTATGTCCTGCTCAAATGGGAATGTTACATCAACCGTCTACACTTCCTCAATTCCCACTTGCTCTTCAAAACATCTTAATCTAGTCTCTCTCCCCATCCATTCACTACCCATATGTCTCATGTAGTTAGCAGTGGCCTCCTATTTGCCAAACTCAATGGACATTTTTTATTTCCATCTTTCTGCTCCATTTGACATTTTTCCTCATTCATTCACTCCTTTTGAAGTTCTATTTTCTTGGCTCACATGATGATGTTCCCTTCTGATTTTTTTCGGCCTTCTGATAATTCCATTTCTTTTTCTGTGTGGTAACTTCATCTGTCCACTGCATAAGTGTTAATTTTTCTTAGAGTTATATCCTCAGCCTGTTCTCATCATTTTATACTCTCTCTGTTGTTTTATATGTGACTTATATCTTGATGAGTTCTGATCTCCATATACAGTCCTGGCCTCTCACCTGAGATTTTGACTGATACATCAAGTTCCCCTATAAATATCCCCCCTTCACTGGTCCATGGAACTTCAAGCTCTACTCGCTCTAAATTGGATCGATTTCCTTCAACTTGCTTTTCCCAAATCTGGTTTCTGACCTACATCAACTGATAGACTCACCATTCATTCAAGTCACTCAAGTTAAAAATCTCGGTAACATCCTATGCTTCCTTCTCTCCCCCTCCCCTTCATTCCAATTGTTCAACAACTTTTCTTTCTCATTTTACATTTAAAATATTTTTAAAATAATGAAAATGATAACAGATAAATATTTTGAAAATGTACTACATGCAAGGTATGGTGCCAAGAATTAAAAAAAAATATTAACTCATTTAATTTTCATATTGCAGGTACTATTTTTCCCATTTCACTTATGGCAAAATGGAGCTTAGAAAGGTTCATTGTCTTGCTATATGTCACATAAATATTATTCAGTAAAGCTGTTATCTAAATACAAACGTTTACATTCCTAATTCTGTATTCTTAAACACAAGGGTAGCATTTATTGCTTCCTATCTCTATTCCTGTATCCTATTTTAAGTTCTTTTCATGTTTTATGTGGACAATTGCGATAACTGCTTAGCTGGCATTCAACATATCTCTAATCTTTTTTCACTCAAATCAGCTTCCATACAGCCAATGAATATTCCACTTCGCTTGCAAATCTCATCATCCCACTCTTCTGCTTAAAATCCTTCATTGGATCCTCATAAGTTTCAGTATAAATACCCTATTTTTTTAGTATACTAAACAAAACTCCATGGTGTGGTCATGTGCTTACTTTTCAGCTTGAGGTCTCATTCATCCCTGGGTCATAGTTTACGCTTCAGAGATATCATATTGCTTGCAGTTTTCGACTATACAGCATGCATGTTTTAGTTTCTGCAAATTCCTTCATATTTTTTATAGTGGAGACTTGCTCATTGCCATTCTATTTACATAACACGATTAAATTCCACAGAGTCGTTGTGACTCAGCTCAGGCTCCTCTATGTGTGTGTGTGTATAAAATATTAGAGTAGAAAAAAATATGATAACAAATATTTTGAGATGATTAATTAAAAATTATAATGAAAAATGGAAGGCAAATTTTAAAGTAGGCAAATCAGCTAGGAGAACCAGAAGAACATTGCATTAAAAACAAAATAAGGGATAAGGGCCAGGACTAGGGTAGTAGAGGTGGAAATTGAAAATAGGGGCTGACGAATGAGATGGTGGAGGGGATCAAGTAGAGTATAATTTCTAAAACAATTCTAAAATTGAAGGCAGTTGACTAGAGATTAGCAATTGGAGTTTGAACTAAGACAATCCGGAGTGTAAGTTCTGTAAAGAAGTAGGAGTTGAGGAGATGGAGAACAAATGTGTAGATGTTTTACATGTAAAGATGGTAAAACTTTAATTCCTTTTAACCGTGGGACAAAAGGGTGAGAAGATGGGTGTGGGGATTAAATACTTTGAAATATAGGAAATAGCATATGATAAAAACTGTTATATTAAGTTGGTGCAAAAGTAATCGCAGTTTTTGCCATTAAAAGTAATGGCAAAATTACTTTTAAAAATTACTTTTGCACTAACCTAATATCATAAGTAAATGGATATTTAGCACAGTTTAACATATGACGGGGATATAGTCTGAAGTTAAAGGCAGCAGTACGACTACATATTTACATTTCATCATCACTATATAGTTTGGTGGAAGCATCCAACTATGATTGACTGATTAATAAGCAAAGAGTTTCCTCAGCTATAATTCAATTCGGATATTACATTTCTCAAAAATAACTTGTACTTGTTATTTAATTGTTGGTAATTGATCCTTTTCTGACTATAAAATAGCATAAATTAATTGCAGAAAGTGAAAAATACAGATGAATAGAGATATAATAGAGAAGAAAAGTAGAAATTACCTGTAATCCTATCAACTCAATGATAATAAATGTTACTTCAGTGCATATTCTTTCCATCTTTTTTCTGTGTGCTCATTTTTTTATTTTATTAAATACTCTTCTCAAATAAGATGTTTGATAGCTATATAATATTGCATCACATAGATATTCTATAATACATTTAGATATCCAATATTAATGAATGTTTTTATTTTTATCCTATTATAAACAAACTATAATGAACCTTCTTGAACATAAATCTTTTTGTGCACCAATCCAACAGCCAACAGTGTAATTCACGAGGAAACGCTGGAGGCAATTCCATTAAAATCTATAATAGCTAAGATCACTATTTGTTTAAAATTATTTTAGACATTCCATTTAAAACAATAGTACAGGGGGAAAGAATAAATATTAAAAAGAAAAATATAGTGCTATTTATTGTTTATAATGATCTTCTACCAAGAAACTCCAAGAAAAACTTCTGGTAGTATAAAGAGTAACAGCTTTTATTTTTTACTTTTTTGTTTATTATTATTATTATTATTATTATTATTATTTTGAGATGGAGTCTCACTCTGTCACCCATGCTGGAGTGCAGTGGTGCAGCCTCATCCTCCCAGGCTCAAGCTATTTTACTGCCTCAGCTTTCCAAGTAGCTAGGATTACAGGTGTGCACCACCATGCGCAGCTAATTATTTTAGTTTTTGTAGGAACAAGGTCTTACTATATTCCCTCGGCTGGAAGAATAGCTTTTAAAAGTCAGCTTTCAGTGATGTGTAATAAAGTCAGTAATTCTACTTCCAGAAATTTATCGTATAGATAGATAAGAAAAATATTTAAAAGCTACTGAGTTTTAAAAGATATTTTTATACTGTCTCATCAGTTATCAATATTCTAGTGGATAGTCTATCATTATTAAATACCTTTCTGTTTTTTATATAGTAATTGCTTTTTGTATAAAAGTAATTTATAGAGAATTCAGTTTACGAAGATTAGATTTATATATTTTTAAATCATATTTTATGCCTAATTGGAAAATAATGCATAATTAATAAAGTGTTTTTCAAGACACACGATATTTTCATTTTTCTTTTTGTGATTTTTTTCCTCTGTGTCAACTCTACACATTTTTTTACTAAGGTGTGAAATGACACATCAACTAATTTTCTCAGGATTTGAAAATTTTGTTTTCTAAAAACTAAACTAAATTGTGCCTTTTTCTAAGTGTGTAACTGTGCCATGGTACCATGCAGGAGAACAAAAGTCTGCCCAATTTATTGTGACTTTTGCTGCATAATTTCTATGTAGATTAAACAGGTTTATAATTCATTTGTTCTTAGACTTCATACATAAAATTAGTCACTTGTCATTTATATACCTCAAAATTACTGCTTCAGAGAAATCATGTAGAAGCATCACGGAGGTTATGGCTTTCTATGTACATATAAGATCTTTATATTTGAGGGTCATATTTAAAGACTAAAAAATTATAATGTAGTTGACGCATATATTCAAAATTGTGATAGAGAAGACATTTTTAGCCTACAATTTGCTCTAGAAGATAACATCAACTTACTACAGATAATATGTAGAGGTAACTTTTAACCTTATGTTAATCAAATTCAATATATTGAAATATTTGTTTCCTATGCTGCATATGCGCAGTGAAACAAATAAGCAATTATACACTGAGGATTCTTTAGCATTTCCCATTTTGTTTTAATTTAGAGTACACATGACTTCACCTGTCACTATTAGAATAACAGAAACAAGCTCAATCATCAGTGGCCCAATATATTAACCACTTTGATAAAAGTGACCTTTTGTTTGATCAACGTCTAGTCCAGAGATTCCCAACACTGGCTGTGCATTAAAATTGCATTTGGAGGTCAGAATCTACCCCAAGAAATTATAATAGCGGTCTGAGTTGAAGCCTAGCTATCTTTGTTTTATATCAGCCTGACAGGTGATTTATATAAGCAAACAAGGATGATAATCACTGAACATAAGTATACATGTATCTATTAATTGAGTTATTATTTGAAATATTACCCATTAATAACCTTATACTCACTAGACTGAGCATTTGAAAGGCAAACATAATGCCTTTATTAGTTTTGTATCCCTAGTGACCTGCTTGGTTTTCAGCACATAGGCACTCAGGAAAATTAACTAATTAATTAATTATGGTCATATGAACTCATTAAATTAATGAAGAATCATGGCATTTGTTAGATTCGTAGGTAGTGACAAACAAAATGTCTGTGAAATTCCTTTTTAAATATCAAACACAAAACCACTTTGAAACAAATTTTTGTTACTCTTTTACTCTTTCTTTCAAAGAAGGATAAATCACTTGAGGAAAACAAAAAATAATTTTTGCTAGAAAGATGTTTTCACCAATAATGTGCTAACGAACACACTGTTTGTGGCCAAGGAATAAAATTTAGGTAACTCTGCCAACTTAATGCCATACAGACAATATATAGTTTGTAATGCTATTTTTAAAATAAAATGACATGACTAGTGAAAGTATAAAAATTACATGTACTACCACACTATTTACACTAGTACACTATTATAATTCTAAAACATAAGCAGTTATTACAGTGATTTTAGTGTTTTTGTAAATAGTTGATCTTCAGATAGAGATAAGGTGAATATGGTATTTATTTTTTATTTGCTGAGTGGATTCTAAATTTCTGTTACTTCCCCAAAGAGCTACCATTGGTACACACAGGCATGTACATGATATACACCACCCTCAACAAACACACACAAACACACACACACATACGCACCCACAGAGAGAGAAAGAGAGAGAGAGAGAGAGGCTGGCATAAATTTATTTTAATAGACCAATATGTGGTCTGTTAAATACATATTCAATGATCTTAAATACTACCAATGGTTTTCAATTTATATTTTAAAAAATCAATTTTAATATATTGCCAATGTCAAGGACAGCCATATATACTTTAGTTATTTCTTTAACAGTTTTTCAAACAATCACAGTTATGTAATTCCTTTTTTTAACTTTTATGTAAGTTCAGGGGTACAAGTTCAAGTTTGTTACATAGGTAAGCTTGTGTCATGGGGGTTCGTTGTACAGGTTATTTCATCACCCAGGTATTAAGCCAGTAGCCATTAGTTGTTTTTTCTGGTCCTCTCCCTCCTCCCAACCTCCACCCTCTGAAAGGCCCCATTATGTGTTGCTCCCCTTTACGTGTTCATGTGTTCTTATCATTTAGCTCCCTCTTATTAGTGAGAATATGCAGTGTATGGTTTTCTATTCCTGTGTTAGTTTGCTAAGGATAATGGCCTCCAGCTCCATCCATGTCACCGCAAAGAACATGATCTTGTTCTTTTTTATGGCTGCATAGTGTTCCATGGTATACATGTACCACATTTTCTTTATCCAATCTATCACTGATGGGCATTTAGGTTGATTCCATGTTTTTGCTATTGGAGATACCCTAGGCAATACCATTCAGGACATAGGCACGGGCAAAGATTTCATGATGAAAATGAGAAAAGCAATTGCTACGAAAGCAAAAATTGACAAATGGGATCTAGTAAACAAAAGAGCTTCTGCACAGCAAAACAATCAAGTAAACAGAAAACCTACAGAATGGAAGGAAATTTTGCAAACTATGCATCCAATAAACATCTAATATCCAGCCTCTATAAGAAACTATAAGCCTCTATAAGGAATTAATTACCAGGAACAAAACAAACAATGCCATAAAAAAGTGGGCAAGTGAAATGACCAGACACTTCTCAAAAGAAGACTTACATGTGGCCAACAATCATTTGAAAAAAATCTCAACATCAAAGATCTTTAAAAAAATGCAAATCAAAACCACAATGAGATAGCAACTCACACTAGTCAGAATAGCTATTAATAAAAGGTCAAGGCCAGGCGTGGTGGCTCACACCTGTGATCCCAGCACTCTGGGAGGCCGAGGCAGGTGGATCAACTGAGGTCAGGAGTTTGAGACCAGACTGGCCAACATGGTGAAACCCTGTCTCTATTAAAAATACACAAATTAGCCGGCATGGTGGGCTGTGCCAGTAATCCCAGGTACTTGGGAGGCGGAGGCAGAAGAATTGCTTGAACCCAGGAGGCGGAGGTTGCAGTAAGCCAAGATCACGCCATTGCACTCCAGCCTGGGTGACAGAGTGAGACTCCATCTCAAATAAATACATAAATAAATAAATAAATAAATAAATAAATAAATAAATAAGTAAAGTCAAAAAATAACAGATGCTGGTGAGGTTGTGGATAAAAAGGAATGTTTCTATACTATTTGTGGGAGTATAAATTAGTTCAGTCACTGTGGAAGACAGTGTGGAAATTCCTCAAAGACCCAAAGACAGAAATACCATTCAACCCAGCAATCCCATTACTGGGCATATACCCAAAGGAATATAAATTATTCTATTATAAAGACACAGTTATGTAATTCTAAAACAAATTGTACAAAACATTCAAGATAAAATAGAAAATGGCACATTATTAAAGCTATTTTATTTTAATAAGAGTTATTTTTACACAGTCCTCTTCAAAACAAGCTATTTGAGATAAGTTTTGCTCCAAAATGTGTATCCATTAAAGCAGAGTCAAAATTTGATTGCTCTCAGCCAGCATACTTTATTGGAAAAAGTATATTTAAAATGGTATAAAGAAAAGATAAAAGATAAAAAGGTAAAGGATTGTGAAGAATTCAATGCTGCTATCTGCACGTACTTTGTAAAAATATCAACCTCTCCTTCCTGATGCTCTGTCTGTGTCACATTTGGTGGCTCATATGTTGTTAATATGTCTCACTTCCTAAACACTTCAGTAGTGAGAGACCCAGCTTAATGCATCCAATGGAAAATCCATTAAAATATATACGGCATCTTCCGTGTTGAAAGGATTCTCTTAAAGATCTTACAGTGGTTTACTGATTTAAAAATATCTTCCTGTTATAACAAAAGAAGGTGTAGGCATTTATTATGGCTTGCTGACTTCAAAGGAGAGCAATTCAGGCTAAAAATTTTTTATTTAAATTTAGCTTTTTTTAGATGCCTCCTTAGATTCAGAATCTTATCGGCATTGCCTAATAAGTAGTTGAAACTTTCAGTTCAACAGAGACCTCGGAAATTGATATATCACATCAGTGTTTTATTTTGTCTGTAAATGTGGCATATTAAATTATTGGGTTGTCTGATGTTTTTTCTCAGATTTATTGAGGTATAATGCACGAATCAAAACTATATTCAAGTTGTACAATGTGATATTTTGATATACCTATACACTGTGAAATGATTACCACTATCAAGCTAATTAACATATCCACAATCTCATAGTTACCTTTTTTTGTGTGAGATTGAGATCGACTCTCTTAACAAATTTCAAGTACTCGATACAGTATGATTAATTATAGTCATCATGCTGTACGTTAAGTCTCCAGAACTTTAGATTCCCTGTTTTATAACACGTGCTTTAGGCTTTCTGAGGGTCATTGTCCAGTAGTAATCAGCATTTTAAGCCAATTTCATTAAGATACGGTATTTATGATATATATTTTTTTGTAGCACCAGCCAGTGAAACAACATATCTGAACTAATCCGAAAGAATTGCTAATAAGCATCTTAGCCTTTCTATCTCTGGTTTCCCTACAGGTATCACCATGATAAAATTTTACTTTACCTGAAACAATTACAAATAACAACACTGTGTTTCCCTGTTTGGGCCTTTTTAGTTCCCAGTGAAGGTCACCTGCGGTAGGGAGAGAAGAAATATGAATTCCACACAAAATATCTTACTATTTGAACCTGGTAATTCGTATATGCAGTGAAATGTTACCAACAGAAAGCTTCAGTTTTCATGGGTAAAAACATTTATCCACATATTTAAACAAGTTTATAATTTTTCATACAAATATTCACAAAAACAAAAAAGAGCATTTTCTCCAGCTTCAGATACACACCATTTGACTTCTAAAAATAATAACATCCTTTTGTTTGTTGATTGGTTTGTTTTTAGACCATCCAACCCCCTCAAGATAAGTTACATTCTAATGTGGGCATGTTCAAATCTTATAGGATGATCTGCAAGTACAGAAAAACATTCAAGAAGAAAAATTTGGAAAGATTTTTATATCAGATCACATTTTCCAGTATGATTGTCTAGTTGGTGAAGGTCAGCAGTGTGAAATTCCCATTGTTTTCTGTGAAAGTATCTCACCATTATTTAAAATGTCATATTTTACCTTATCCACTAAACTATAAATATAATTCGTTCCATTAATAATATATAAGGCAGATTAGCTAGCTTTTTTATATTATTCATCATTATGAGATAAAACTCATAAGACCCTATCAAAATAGTTCAATATATACCTCATATGACTATTAATAATTTCCAACTTATTTTAGAAAATCTAAAAGGGCAACCAAAAGTAGCACAATTTGGAAGAATTTGAAAGTATACTTTCTTTCATAAATTTTAAATTATCTAAATTATCTGAGTTTCAAACATAAAATTTTATGTTTATAACTTCTAGAAATACTTATTTGGAATTAAAATTACAAAATGCCAAAGGATTGGATAAAATTTTTACAGTCTGATAAATGTTAGGTCTGTTTTTTATTGCTGCTACATATGTCTAGCCACTTAAATAATTGTATTTGATTAAATCTACTTTTCATGTCCGGGGATAATTCTATTCCCCTGTTATTTCTATCAAGAAATACATATTCTATCATTTTATATTTTTTTGTGGGTATATAGTAAGTGTGTATAATTATGGGCTACGTGAGATATTTTGATACACACATGGATTGTGTAACAATCACATCAGGGTAAATGGGTTATGCTCACCTCAAGCTTACGTCCTTCATGTGTGTTACAAACAATCCAGTTATACTTTTTTAGTTATATTAACCTGTATAATTAAATTGTTATTGACTATAATCCCTCTGTTATGTTATCAAGTACTAGATCTTATTCATTCTTTCTAACTATATTTTTGTATCCATTAACCATCCCCACTTACCCTCCTCTCCCCTACTTACCACCCTTCCCAGCCTCTGGTAACCATTCTTCTATTCTCTATCTCCATGAGTTCAATTGTTTTCATTTTTAGCTCCCACAAATAAGTGAGAACATGTGAAGTTTGTCTTTCTTTGTTCTTTTTCCTTACTACATCTTTGTCTATTCTGGGTCTCTTGTGGTTCCATATATATTTTAGATTTTTTTTTCTACTTCTATAAAGAATGTCATTGGTATTTTGATAGAGATTGCACTGAATCTATAGATTTCTGTGGGTTGTATGGACATTTTAATAATGTTAATTCTTCAATCCATGAACATGGAGTATTTTCCAGTTTTTTGGTATTATCCTTAATTTCTTTCATCAGTGTTTTATAATTTTTATTATAGAGGTCTTTAACTCCTTTGATTAAGTTAATTCATTGATATTTAATTTTATGTGTGACTATTGTAAATGGGATTACTTTTTTATTTCTTTTTCTCATTGTTCACCGTTGGCATATAGAAATGCGACTGATTTTTGTATGTTGATTTTGTATCCTCAGCTTTGCTGAATTTATCAGTTCAAATAGTTTTTTGCTGGACTCCTTAGTTTTTTCCAAAGATAATATCATATCATCTGCAAACAAGGATAATTTCACTTCTTCCTTTCCATTGTAGATGCCTTTTATATCTTTCTCTTGTCTAATTTGTCTAAGTAGGACTTCCAGTACTGTGTTGAATAACAGTGGTGAAACTGGCCATTCTTGTCCTATTTCTGATCTTAAAGAAAAGGCTTTTAGATTTTCCCCATTCAGTATGATGGGTCTGTCATATACAATTTTTATTATGTTGAGATTTATTTTTTCTATTCCTAGTTTATTGAAAGTTTTGATCATGAGGTGATGTTGCATTTTATCAAATATTTATTCAGCATCAACCAAAAGGATTATATGGTTTCTGTCCTTCATTCTGTTGATACGATGTATCACCTTAATGATTTGTGTATGCTGAACCATCCTTGTATTCCAGGGATAAATCCCACTTGGTGATGATGATAGATCTTTTTAATGTGTTTTTGAGAGAATCAAGGGAAAATGGCAGATAGGAGACAAGGATAATGTATAGCTCCCACGTGGACAGACAGAAGAGTGTGTGGGGACTCACACTGTGATCTTTTGCTTCAAGAACCTTCACAGGAACATACCAGGAAAACTGAAAGAATTCACAGATCCTCTGAAAGAAGCAGCACCCTGCTGCAAATTCCACAAAACGGGCAAAAAACTGTGTGTTCCCAAAGTGTGAGGGGGGAAAGGAAAACCTACCTTTGATCACACATCCTGACTGGGGAATCTGAAAATCCAGATTACAAGAGGATTTAACCTTACCTAGAAATGAAATGGATTTAGGAAGTCACACGAAATATAAAAGTAGAAGTGGCAGTGGGAAGTGCCTTGCATGCACTCCCAGTCTCCACCTCTAACCTAGAAAGGCCATCCCTGACTCTATCTCACAGATGCCCTCAGGAAAGGCAGCCAGAGGAACTGGGGAGGGATTATGGGGTGTAGGAGGTTCCCAAATGAAATTGGTAGTGGTTTTGGCTGGGTACACATTTTCTTGAGTACAGTCTGGAGGATGGGAGGGAGCTGCTGCATATACAAGCAAGTGCAGGAGTACAGGAGCTGCTGCTGATGGAGTGGGCAGACAGGGAAAGGCAAGGTCCTAAAGCCATGTTTGCTTCCCCAGTGGAGTAGCTCATGGCTTGGGACAAGGTCAGAGTAGGGGCACTGCATGAATGAAAGACTGGCCTCGCCAACTGCATAGGAACTGGGTAAAGCTTCTTGCTACTGGCTATCTGTATAGCAGAAGCGGCTAAGATCGCCTTTGGAACATAACCCCATTGGCCTGAGAACCACCTCACCCCATGCTCCACAGTGGTCATGACAAGCGCTCCCCAAGGAGAGTCTGCGCCCAGACCCATCAAACCCTGCCCCCACATGACAGTATTTCCCTAACTACCCTGATAGCTGAACACAAAACATAGAAACTCATGGGAGCTTTATGGCCCTACCCAACAGCTGAGAAACCAAAATACTTACCAGGACCATCTTAGAGTAACTTTAGAGCCCTTTACTGCTATCTCAGCTGGTGCTGTCTTGAAAGTGCCACCTCCTTGCTGGAGGCCAACCAATTCAGGCCATTACAGCAACTTAGGACAAAATAACCCTAATCCCAGGAAGGAGAAGACAACACCTAATTTCACTGCCTGCAGCATCCTGGCTAACCAGAGGTCCCGAGTGTGTCTGTGTGACAACTTCACTACTAGCATAACCAGCATTCAAGAAAGCCAGCATACTAACCATATCAACAGCCAAGAGCTCTCGCAGAGTCTACTTCGCTTCTCTGCCACCTCTATCAGAGCAGGTGCTGGTATCCACGATTGGGAGACCTGAAGACAGATCACATCACAGCACACTTTGCAGACATCCTGAAGCATCAGCCCACAGCCTGGTAACTCCACTTGGTGGCTAGATCCAGAAGAGCAATAAGAATCACTGCAGACCAGCTTTCGGGAAGTCCTATCTCTAGGGGAAGGAGGAGAGCATGACATCAAGGAATCACCCTCTAGGACAAGAAAATCTGAACAGCAGGCCTTAAGTTTCACACCTCTCCACTGAAATAGCCTGCCCAAATGAGAAGAAACCAGGAAAGTAATCCTGTTATAGAACAGGATTCTATAACAGCCCCAAAAGATCACACCAGGTCCCCATGAATGGATCCAAACCAAGAAGAAATCTCTGAATTGCCAGATAAACAATTCAGAAGGTAGATTATTAAGCTACTCAAGGAAATACCACAGAAATGTGAAAACCAATTTAAAGAAATTAAAAAAAATACAGGATATAGATGAACAATTCTCAAGAGAAATAGATATCAAAAAGAAAATATGATTACAACTTCTGGAAATGAAAGACACACTTAGAGAAATGAAAAATGTAGTGGAAAGTTTCAACAGTAGCATAGAACATGTAGAATAAATAACTTTAGAGCTCAATGAAAAGGCTTTCAAATAAACCCAATCACACAAAGACAAAGAGAAAAAAAATTTTTTTTTTTTTTTTTTGAGACAGAATCTCACTCTGTCGCCCAGGCTGGAGTGCAGTGACGCAATCTTGGCTTGCTGCAAGCTCCACCTCCTGGGTTCACACCATTCTCCTGCCTCAGCCTCCCGAATAGCTGGGACTACAGGCACCTGCCACCACGCCTGGCTAATTTTTTGTATTTTTAGTAGAGACGGGGTTTCACTGTGTTAGCCAGGGTGGTCTCAATCTCCTGACCTTGTGATCCACCCACCTTGGCCTCCCAAAGTGCTGGAAAAATTTTTTTAAATGAACAAAGACTCCAAGAAATTTTTGATTACATTAAATGACCAAACATAAGAATAACTGATGTTCCTCAGAAAGAAGATAAATCTAAAAGTTTGGAAAACTTATTTGAGTGAATAATTGAGGATAACTGCCCTGGTCTTGCTAGAGGTCTAGACATCCAAATACAAGAAGCTCAAAGAATACCTGGGAAATTCATTGCAAAAAGATCACCACCTAAGCATGTAGTCATCAGGTTATCTAAAGTCAAGACAAAGGAAAGACTCTTAAGAGCTGTGAGACAAAAGCATCAGATAACCTATAAAGGAAAACCTATCAAATTAACAGCAGACTTCTCAGCAGAAACCTTACAGGCCAGAGGGGATTGGGGTCCCATCTTTAGCCTCCTGAAACAAAATAATTGTTAGCCAAAATTTTGTATCCAGCAAAACTAAGCTTCACAAATGAAGGAGAAATAAAGTTGTTTTCAGACAAACAAATGGTGAGAGAATTTACCACTACTAAGCCAGTACTACAAGAAATGCTAAAAAGAGTTCTACATCTTGAAACAAAATCTTAAAATACACCAAAATAGAAATACCTTAAAGCATAAATCTCACAGAGCCCATAAAACATTAATGCAACAGAAAAAATGCAAGGTATTAAAGCAACAACTAACATGATTAGTAAAACAGTACCTCACATCTGAATACTAACACTGAAAGTAAATGGCCTAAATGCTCACTTAAAAGATACAGAATGGCAGAATGGATAAAAATTCGCCAACTAAGTAGCTGCCATCTTCAAGAGACTCGCTAACATATAAGGACTCACATAAACTTAAGGTAATGGGGTGGAAAAAGACACTCCATGCAAATGGAAACCAAAAGCAACTAGGAGTAGCTATTCCTATATCAGACAAAACAGAATTTAAAGCAACAACAGGAAAGAAAAACAAAAAGGGACATCATATAATGATAAAATACATAGTCCAACAAGAAAATACCACAATCTTAAACATATACACCTAACACTGGAATTTTCAAATTTATAAAACAATTACTACTAGACCTAAGAAATGAGACAATGAGATAGATGGCTACACAATAATAGTGCAGGACTTCAATACTCCACTGACAGCACTAGACAGGTCATCAAGGCAAAAAATCAAAAAATAAACAGTGAAATTAAACTATAGTCTAGAACAAATGGACTTAATGGATATTTGCAGAACATTTCCGCAACAACTGCAGACTGTACACTTTTTTTTCAGCACATGGAATATCCTCCAAGATAGACTATGTGATAGGTCACAAAAAAAGTCTTAATAAATTTAAGAAAAATATTATATCAAGTATCTGCTCAGACCACATTGGAATAAAACTAGAAATCAACTCCTAAAGGAATCTTCAAAACCATACGAATACATGAAAGCTAAATAATCTGCTTTTGAATTATCTTTGGGTCAACAATGAAATTTAAAAATTCTTTGAGCTGAATGATAATAGTAACACAACTTAACAGAACCTCTGGGATACAAAAAAAAAAAAAAAAAAGCAGTGCTCAGGGGAAAGTTCATAGCATTAAATGCCTATATCAAAAAGTCTGAACGAGCACAAATAGACAATCTAAGGTTGCACCTCAAGGAACTAGAGAAACAAGAAGAAACCAAATCCAAAACCAACAGAAGGAAAGAAATAAGGAAGATCAGAGCAGAACTAAATGAAATTGAAACAAAAATGCAATAGATAAATGAAACAGAGCTGGTTCTTTGAAAAGATAAACAAATGGATAGAACATTAGTGAGATTAACCAAGAAAAGAAGAGAGAAGATCCAAATAAGCTCAATTAGAAATGAACCAGTAGATATTACAGCCAATACCACAGATATACAAAACATCATTCAAAGTTACTAAGAACACATTTTTGTACAAAAACAAGGAAATCTAGAGGAGATGGATACATTCCTGAAAGCATACAGCCCTCCCACGTTAAATCAGGAAGAAATAAAGACTCTGGACAGACTAAAGCAAATAGCAAGATTGAAACAGTGATAAAAAATTGCCAACAAAAAGAAGTCCAGGACCGGATTCACAGCTGAATCCTATCAGACATTCAAAAAGAATTGGTACAAATTTTACTGAAACTATACTAAAAGATAGAGAAAGAGGGATTCCTCCCTAAATCATTCTATGAAGTGTCACCCTAATACCAAAATCAAGAAAGGACATAACAAAAAAAGAAAACTACAGACCGATATCCCTGATGAACATAGATGCAAAAATCCTCAACAAAATACTAGCTAATTGAATCCAACAGCATATCAGAAATATAATCCACCAGGATCACATGGGTTTTATACCAATGATGCAGGGATGGTTTAACACACACAAGTCAATAAATGTGATACCTCACATAAACACAATTAAAAACAAAAATCACATGATCTTCTCAATAGATGCAGAAAAGTATTTAACAAAATCCAGCTTCCATTTATGATTAAAATCCAAAATTGGCATACAAAGGACATACCTCAAGGTAATAAAAGCCATCTGTGAGAAATACATAGCCAGCATTATGCTAAATGGGGAAGGGTGGAAAGAATTCCCCCGAGTGCCGGAACAAGACAAGGATGTCCAGTTTCACCACTTCTCTTCAAAACAGGACTGGGATTCCTACCAGAGCAATCAGACAAGAGAAAGAAATCAAGGGCATCTAAATTGTTAAAGAGGAAATCAAACTGTCACTGTTCACAGATGATACTATTGTATACCTAGAAAACCCTAAAGATTTGTGCAAAACACTCCTAGATTTGATACATGAATTCAGTAAAGTTTCAGGATACAAAATCATTGTACACAAATCAGTAGCACTGCTGTACTCCAACAACAACCAAGCTAAGAAACAAATCAAGAACTCAATCCCTTTTACAGAAGCTACAAACAAACAAACAAACAAACAAAACCCTTTGGAATATAACTAACCAAGGAGGTAAAAAATCTCTACAAGAGAAACTACAAAACACTGCTGAAAGAAATCATCGACAACACAAATAGAAACACATCCCATGCTCATGGATGGGTAGAATCAATATTGTGAAAATCAACATACTACCCAAAGCAATCTACAGATTCAATGCAATTCCCATCAAAGTACCATCATCATTCTTCACAGAACTAGAAAAAAACTATCCTAAAATTCATATGGAATAAAAAACACCCTGCATAGCCAAAGCAAGACTAAGCAAAAAGAACCAAACTTGGAGGCATCACGTTACCAGATGTCAAACTATACTACAAGGTTATAGTTATCAAAACAGCATAGTACTGATATAAAAATAGGCACGTAGACCAACAGAACAGAACATGTATCAGGTGGGATGTGATTATTGAAGAGACACATCATTTTATATTTGTCGACCTCCTGGGTCTCAGTTTCTTTATCTAAAAATAAAGAATGTGTATTAGTTTTGGAAGTTGTGTAATAAATTACCACTAACGTAGAAGCCTAAAACTACTAATTTATTATCTCACAGTTCTGTAGGTCAGAAGTCCAGGCAGGCTTGACTGGGTTCATTGCCTAGGGTCTTGCATTATTATTCTTTATTATTTTTTAATCTCCTAGGCTAAGCTTCCTTTTTGGGAAGAAAAGTATGTTTATTTTTGCTGGAATTTCTCTCCGTGTTGTTTTCATCTTGAGGAGATCAAGTATAAAAGTGTTGCACATTTACAGAGTAATATTACAAGCAGAATGCGACATATTATTAATTGAAATTCTGTTTCAAATGTTTATATTAAGTAGAATTTTTCCAACACAGTGTATATGTGCTAAACCTCTAGGAAGAATATGTTTATTTTGCACCCAAACATTGGAAGATATGAGGAGAAGCACATCTAGTTAATGATATGTAACAATAAGTTAGGTGTAGACTAAGATGTTGTTGATTGAAAGACAGCGTACTTGATCTAAAATCTAAAATGTTTCAGGGAACATTGCTATGAGGATATTTACTGCAAAAAAAAAAAGTGGTTTTTTTTTTCACATTTTGTACTAATGGTGGAATTTTCACTTTTAATAAAGGAAAGTTACAAATTATTTCAGGGAATTTTTGTTTTGTTAAACCTCCTTTTAGTAAACCCAACTGATTTTTATGGGTTTCTTTGTGCAGTTTTAAAAAAGTTTTTATGGGCACATGATAAATGCCTACAAAAACAACCACTGGTGTTCTAGCTCTCTCTCTCTCTTTTCAAATATCATGAAGAATTCTACTCCACAGAATAGCGTTTAGGATGATATAGACTTAAGAGGGAAATGCATGTACCATCAGTACTTTTCACTGGGGCAGTCTAGCTAGGATGTCACCCACAGGAGGTGATACAAACCTTGCAGGGTATGGAAAAATGAAGACTATAAAATTAAAGAATACAAAGGAACACATTACTGTTCAATTCAGTAGAGATCTGTAATTCTGCACTGCTCAGGTGCAGATGAAAACTACTCAGGTCAGAATCAAATTGTTTCTATAAGAGACAGCTCTATAAATAATGAGCTGTTTGTTTCTATAAGAGATAGCTCTATAAATAATGAGCTGTTCAGGGGTGAGTCAATCACTACCAATTGCCTGTTTAAAATGTCAGAACTGTCAAGGTCAATTGGTGTTAAGCTAATGGCAGTAGTGAACTAGTGTCACACAGTCTATAAATTAAATTTTAAGTCTCACAAAAGGATTATCTTTGTTTCTAGAGACAATATTTGAATCAACAATGTTTTGGGTACTTCCGTGAAAGTAATGCGGGTTGATTGAAGTTTAAAAGGTGTAGACAATTATCCATTAAAGTAATTACATTAACACATCAGGGCTTATTTGAAATCAGTATTGAGGTAGAGTCAGAATATTTGCATATTTTTTCTTTGTCATAACATCCTTACCAAAGCTTTTGGAAATTGCTGTTTTTAATGCACTTTTCACTCCACAACCAAGACATAAAGAGTGAGGTAGTGAGAAAAAGAGAACCTTATCAGAAAGAGAAAGAAATAACCGTTAGAAAAGTTTTCAAAACGTATTCTTTAATGAAATTGTCTTTCTTCTGTTACTTGTCTGTTTCCATAGCTCCTTGTCACGTTCTTAGGTATTTCAATAATAAAAAAATTATATGGATAAAAAAAGAAAGAAAAAGAATGAAGTTTAGGTTTAATAAAAATTCCTTTTTTGATAAAAATTACTCTTTCGTGTCAGAAGAACAAAATATGTTTCCTCTAAAAGAAGTTGATTACCTACTCCCTGTAACTTTTCATAAATTAACTTTCAGATATTTTTCAAGTAAATAACTGATGGGAACTCAGCTTGTTGAAAACTTGCTTGGTTACACATTCAACAAACCTGATGGACCGTTTTGGTTATTTTTGCCCTTTACAGAGTAAGTGTGAAGTAACACTAATTAAAAGCTTTTCTACTGAATAATCTATGTGCATCACCTTCCAAAATTTCACTTAAGGGGCCTACATTGACGAAAACACATTTTATTCCCTTTGCTTAATTTCATTAGTGGGACTTTTCTTTGACTTTGTGGGAACATTTAGATTTTTCTCCAGAGCATGTTAGAGCACAGAACGATTAGCAGAGCATTTGAAGTAACCACAGCTCAGGGATAATGGGAATGAGCCCTATAGCACTGTGCAAGCACTGGGACCATTTATAGATGTTCTGTGCAATGGTGGATAAAATAGGGCCACACTATATTGTTCCAGAAGCATTTTCTCTAGAGTCATCTCTAAGTCCCTTCTATGCTAAATAATTCAAACATGCATTTTGCGTTCAGTAAACAATTGAAAACACAAGGAAATGAAGCTTCAAAAAGGACTTGTGCTCAGTCAGTATATTGCTTTCAACTTTGAAAGGAAGGCAAATATATAAAATGATTCTGAATTGCCTACTCAATTTCTAGGAGTAAGAGTAAAGCGGAGAAATCTCATTCTACTCCACCTATCCCCCACTCACCAAAATCAAGAATTATGTCTTTATTGTTGTTATAATTTGCTTTATAATGTTTTCTTGACAATTGAGACATTTTATACTGCATTATTTACACTTTGTATGAACATTAAAATAATGAGAAAAATATATTTGTTTAGAAAAAAATCCCTCTGTTTTTTCTCTCACTAAATGTAATTCTACTGTTATGTTAGTATGTTCATAATTTGAGAAATTCTAAGTCTTAAGAAACCTTGGAATCATATTAGTTCTCTTTTACCTGCTCATTAGCCGACTCATAATTTTAGAAACCTTAATTGAGATCCATATTGCCAGTTATACTAATTAGTCTATAATTTCATAATCTGAGTACTTACAGAAAGCATACCCTTGAAAAACTCTGTATCTACAAATACTTTTGACTATATGGATTTCCAGAGTCAAAATATTATTCAAAAAAGGTAATAATAACATTTACCACAAAGCTTCCAGTGATGGTTGATCTGTGGGTGAATTTCCCATTTACAACTTTGCCCCCAGATCACTCAGAAATATTTTACCCCTTTTCATTTTTTTAAACTAGACTTTATTTTTTTATGGAAGTTTTAGGTTTACAGCAAAAATGAGAGGAAGTTATAGAGATTTCCCGTATCTTCTCTACCCTAAACATGTGTAACCTCCCCTATTGTCAATATCTCCACCAGAGTGACACATTTGTTATAATTGATGAACTTACATTGATACATTAATATCAACCATAGTTCATAGTTTACACTGGGATTCACTCTCGTACATTCTATGGGTTTGGAAAACATTTAAAATAACAAGTATCCACAATTATAGTATCTATAGAGTAGTTTCTCTGTTATAAAAATCCTCCATTCTCTGCTTGTTCATCCCTCCTTCCCCTATTCCACAACCTCTGGCAACCACTGATATTTTTACTGTCTCCGTAGTTTTACCTTTTTCAGAATGTCATATAGTTGGAATCATACAGTATGTAGCCATTTCCAATTAACTTACTGTACTTAGTAATACAGATTTAAGGCTCCTCCATGTCTTTTCCTGGCTTGATAGTTCATTTTTTTTTTTTTTTAGCAACGAATAATCATTTCTGAATCTACCACAATTTATTTATCCATTCTCCTACTGAAGGACATCTTGGTTACATTCAAATTTTGGCATTTATGAATAAAACTGCTATAAATATCTGCTTGCTGGTTTTGTGTAAACGTAAGTTTTAAGTTCCTTTGGGTAAATACTAAGGAATGTGATTGCTGAGCCTTATGGTTAATAGTATATTTAGTTTTGTGAAAAACTGCCAAACTGTCTTCCAAAGTGGCTATAGCTTCTCTTTCATTGTGAAGATGGCAATACATAGTATCTCAGCCATTTTATGACTCAGTGTTTTCTATCATATAGGAATGACCTTTACTTCAGTTAGTATTTGGCATTACATATGCATGTATAAAATGTATAGGTTTTAAAAGAGTGTTTGTTCCATAACATAGTAGTTATGAAATGAGTCAAGATCTGTTATTGTTAATGTTGGCAATATATTTTTATTAAATTAGACATTTTAGATGGATAGTTTTAAAATTATAACTTGGTAATAATAGCTAACCTGTATATACTGAATATAGCACTTAACTTTGTGCCAGACACCATCCCATTGACATATATCATCTCACTTAGGGAATATTTTAAATTCTGTTTCTTCAGATTAGGAAACTGAAGCCTAGAAGAATTAAATGACCTGTTGAAGATGACACAGTTAGTAAGTGGTAAAGCTGGGGTTTAAACACAGCCTGTCTAGCTCGAGTCCATGACTCTACACTTTAAGACTATAGTAGCTGTGTTTAAGATGCTTTAGATCAGGGATCCCCAACTCCTGGTCCATGGCCTAGTACTGGTCCGTGGCCTGTTAGGAAGCGGAGCCACACAGCAGGAGGTCAGTAGCAGGCAAAGGAGTGAAGTTTCATCTGTATTTACAACCACCCCCCATGGCTTGCATTACTGCCTGAGCTCCGCCTGCTGTCAGATCAGTGATGGCATCAGATTCTCATAGGAGCGGAAACCCTATTGTGAACTGCGCATGCGAGGGATCTAGGTTGTGCGTTCCTTATAATCTAATGCCTGATGATCTGAAGTGGAATAGTTTCATCCTGAAACCTACCCCTGTCCACGGAAAAGTAGTCTTCAACAAAATCAGTCCCTGGTGCCACAAAAGTTGAGGACCCCTGCTTTCAATAACAGAATATTAGGTCTTATAAATGTCTTTCAGAGGTTAAATCACTTTTGCAGCATATAACTAACCCTTGACAAAAGCAATTGATGTAAAATATCTCTTGCTAACTTTTAAGGCAAATTCAGATGATCTGTCATTTCACATGGACTCTACAAAAGAACAACTTCTTGAGATTCTAAATCAAAAGATACAAGTTCTTAAATTAATAAAAATCAAAAACAAATTCATATTTTGTGGACATCAATGTAAAAAATACATACATACTGTGTTACAAATAATAATTAGTGCACTTCTGGTTATACAAAGGGTAGTTGTATGTTAGGCATGATTATGACCTTATTGTTTATATTTGAAGATTATGTCTGATTTCAAGAGATGTGTATGGGTTCAAGTTGACAAGGGGTGGACATGTGATGGTTAATATTGAGTGCCAACTTGATTGAAGGATGCAGGGTATTGTTTCTGGGTGTGTCTGTGAGGGTGTTGGCAAAGGAGATTAACATTTGGGTCAGTGGACTGGAAAAGGCAGACCCACCCTCGATCTGGTGGGTACCATCTAATCAGCTGCCAGTGCAGCTAGAAAACAGTAGGCAGAAGAAGGTGAGGGGACTTGACTTGCTGAGTCTTCCAGCCTTCATCTTTCTCCCTTGCTGGATGCTTCCTGCCCTTGAATATCAGACTCCAAGTTCTTTAGCTGTTGGACTCTTGGACTTACACCAATGATCTGCCAGAGGCTCCTGGGTCTTGGGCCACAGATGAAGGCTACACTGTGGGCTTCCCTACTTTTGAGGTTTTGGGACTCGGACTGGCTTCCTTGCTCCTCAGCTTGCAGATAGCCCATCATGAGACTTCACCTTGTGATCGTGTGAGTCACATCTCCTAATAAACTTTCCTTCAGATATACATATATCCTATTAGTTCTGTCGCTTTAGAGAACCCTGACTAATACAGATTCCCATTATCCTAAGTGAATTAATGCAAGAATAGAAAACCAAATACCATATGTTCTCACTTTTAAGTGGGAGCTAAACATTAAGTACACATAGACGTAAAGTTAGGAACAATAGACACTGGAGACTACTAGAGTGGGGCAGAGGGGAGGGCTGAGAAACAGCCAATTGAGTACTATGCTTACTAGCTGGGTGAGGGATCATTCATACCCCAAACCTTAGGATCACACAATATTCCTGTGTAACAAACCTGCACGTGTACCTCTGAATCTAAAATAAAATTTGAAACTATCAAAAAAAACCTCATAATAACAACAATAAAAAGAATAATGTACTCCTAAAGATACCCATGCCTTAATCCCTGTGAATATGATGCCTTAGATAAGAAAGGACATGGAAAGTCGCTAGTAAGATGAGATTGCAGTAAATATATTATCCTGAATTACGCAAGTGAGTTCAATTTAATCACAAGTCTCCTTAAGTTTGGAAGAGGGAGGCATAACAGGAGATCATAGTGATGGGATGTTAGAAGAACTGATCTGCTCTTATTGGCTTTGAAGATGGAAGAAAAGGGCTGTAATCCAAGGAATGTGAGTAGTCTCTAGAAACTGGAAAGGGATTCTTCCTTAGAAAAAAATATAGGCCTGCCAACACCTTTAGCCCAGCAAGACCCGTTTTGGAACTCTGACCTCCAGCACCATAATATAGATTTGTGATGTGTTAAGCCACTAGTTTGTGGTAATTTGTCACAATGGTGATAGGAAAGTAATATATGCACACACACACAAACAAAATTTAGCTTTAACTGGAAACATGGTCTTTGCTAATTCAAGCCATATGCATAATTTATCTCTTGGCTAATTTTTGACTTTTAACCTGTTTGAGCTCTCTCATCCTTGCATCTTTCTAGAATCTATTGCTGGCTTTGTTTTTTGTGGGACTTTACTTGGAATTCCAATTCTTCTGATTATAGGGAATCAGAAATTGAGTACCTTTTGTTTAGCTGGTTTAAACACATTACTTCCCCTGCTCTCATCAGTAATTGTGTATGTGTAGTAAGTAAGGCACAAAACTAGTATAGTAACATCTGAATGGCTGCTGGAAATATTTTTAAATATGCCACTTAGGAGTTTAAATACTAAGAAACATATTAGTATCTAATTTTTAAGGAAATGGACCATTGAAGCTCAACTTGAAAGCAACATATGGCAGTCTCATCTTCATCATGGTTTGACTTGTACTAAAAAATTTTTAAAAAGAAACTACCAATGTTAGGAATCAACTAGGCAAACATTATAAACATAAACATAAATACAGATGCTCCTCAACTTACAGTGGGGTTATATTCTGATAAACCCATGGTAAATCAAAAATACTGTATGTAAAAAATGTACTTAATACATCTAACCTAACAACACATCATAGATTAACCTAGTCTGCCTTAAACCTGCTCAGTACACTTACATTAGCCCATAGTTGAGCAAAATCATCCAATACGAAGCTTATTTTATTTAAAAGTGTTTAATATATCATGTAATTTATTGAATATTGTGCTGAAAGTGAAAAACAGAAAGGTTGTATGGTACTCAAAGTATGGTTTCTACTGAATGCGTATCACTTTTGCATCACTGTAAAGTAAAAAAAAAAAAATCGTAAGTTGAACCATGGTAAGTCAGGGACTGCCTATATTGAAAAGCTGACTTGGGAATAAACTACATTTTCATTGAAATATGGGTGTATGATCTAGCAGTCTTTCTCTCCAATTGTTTTTGAACCAAAACAGATTTCCCTATCTCACTAAAACTCATTATTTGAGGTCCCTTGTTGCCAGGCTCTAGCTGTATAGAACATTGATTTTCAGAGAAAATGCTATGATAATTGAAGAATGTTAAAAAGCAGATAGGTGGTTTCCAAATTTCTCAGTGAATAATTTACCATTAAATTTGAATTTTATCACCATGAAAGATTTACTCACAGTTAATAATACTATTCCTTTTAAGAAGAAAGACTCTCAAGATTGAGAAACAAAATATAGCTAGAGCTTGTGTGCAATGATTTCAGGCAGTACATGGCTTTAGAAGGCTTGAATTCTAAGTTAGTATGGCAGAGTTATCACATCCTTGACTGACTTTTCCTTTCAATCCAAAGCATGCTGATGGATTTTCTTTCTTGGTATAGAAGGGAGAGGAATCTCTTGATGACATATTATCTTAGCACTTGGTGCATTTTCTTAGTTGAGACACATAGAAGACTGAGCAAATACTGTATAATCAGGGTTATACAGAAAAACAGAATCAACAGGATGTGTGTATATACACACACACACACACACACATCTATATATATGTAGAAGGAGATTTATTATAAGAAATTGAAGCATAAGATTATGGAGGCTTGGTGAGTCCAAATTCTGCTGTGTGGGTCGGCAGAGTGGAGAACTAAGAGAACCAACGGTACTAATAAAATCTGTAGGCCATCTGCTGGAGAATTTCTTCTTGCACAAGGAGGCCGATATGTTGGTTCTATTCAGGCCTTCAGTTGATTGGATGAGGCCCACCTACATCATGGAGGGCAATCTGCTTTACCCAAAGTTCACTGATTTAAATGTTAATCATATGCAAAAACACCCTTCAAGTTGGCACATAAAATTAACCGTCACATGATAGTGTAGAAAATATTTCATACCATTGTAGAGTTATCACTTCTTTTGGTAAGGGTGCTATTTTATCCTGGCTTCTATAACTTTATTTTTAACTATTGTAGATTTTAAAAGCCTATTCTTATATCAGACAGCCAATTGATTGAAACTAAGTAAATACATTTTTCCAAAATATCTGTATATTCCATGTGTAATTCTTATTGTAATAGATTTTTTTGCAAATATTACATTTTTTTATTTGTATATTTTTTAAAAATTTTAGTTCACACATAATTGTACATATTTATGGGGTACATAGTAATGTTGCAATACATATAATGTATAGTGATCAGATCAGGGTCATTAGCATATTTATAATCTCAAACAGTTACCATTTCTTTGTGTTGGGAACATTCACTATCCTCCTTCTAACTATTTGAAACGATATATTATCTTTAACTACAGTCATCCTACAATGCTATTGAACACTAGAACTTATTCTTTCTTTCTAGCCGTAATTTTGTAACCTTTAACCAACCTCTCCTATCTTCCTTTCCCCTCCACACTTCCTGTCCTCTGGTAAACACTATTCTACTCTCTACTTCTATGAGATCAACATTTTTAGCTTCTGAGAATGAAAGAAAGAACTGTTTTGACACATGGGAAATATAGTTTATTTAAAGCACACACTAAGTAATCTAGATAGATAATGTGCTAAATAATACACTCATATGCACACACACTCGGTTTATAAGTTTCCTGATTATGGATGTTCCTCAATAGAAGATAATATTTTTGTGAAATGCTCAGTAAAATAGTGAAATTGTAGTCAATATGATCCCAAGTTTTCATCATCAGCAGTTAGAGAACATGATAAATTCACCATCTAAGTGTCAAATACTTTTCTAAGTGCTTTACCTGGGTTAACTCATTTAATTCTCATAGTAACTATATGATATAGATTCCATTATCTCCCCCTTTTCATAAATGAGAAGACTGAGGAACAGAGCATTTAGATGATGTGTTGAAGGTCTCAGAACTAGTAAATGGTAAGGAATCCAGCCTTTTTGCCTTTAGAGACCATGCTTTTGACAATTAAAGTATAAAGCCTTTTAAAGAAGATTTTTAAAAATTCTTATAATGTGACTCAGTTGTAAACAATGTAAGTGATAGAGATTCTAGACTCACAAAGCTAGAAGAGCTTTCATGTCTAAATCTTTCACTTTATCAATGAGGAATCTCAGGAAACCAGAGTAGTAGAATGACTTGCTCTGCCTATGCAACACATCTTTGGTATCTATTATACATTTTCTGAGATGTTCCCCCATTGCAGAAGGCTGGTGGCAGATAGGGAAGCAGGGGAAAAAATCATTCTGAAAGAGGCAATGTAACAGCTGCAGAATTTGTTTCCAGCTTCTGATCTGCTACTTAATTTAGGTACTGGCTTAGACATGAACATGATCAAGCTTCATAATTCACAAGGGTGTGGAGGAGGAAGAATTGACTCAGGGCCCCATTGTTTACTAGGGGAGTTTTAACATTCGGCGCAGTGTTTAAAGGTAGACTTAGTCTAATTTATAGTCCAAATAAATGGTCAGTTAAAAGTACATGTTTTTCTCTGCACCTATTTCTCAGCTTAAAAAAGAATTGAGACAAACACTTAGCCTGGAAATTAAGCTTCATAGTTTATTTTAGTGACTCCCCTTATCTGTACTTACTACCAACAGCATGCTGCGAATATATTCTTGACTGCTGCACTTAGTAACACTTCTCTCACTATGTATATAAAAAAGACCAAACTACTTATTTTGGAGTTTTGTAAAATGAACCACCTAATCAAACGTGGCTCTTGTGGATTTTATTCTTTGTAGGCACCCATAGTAAATATATAACTTTATATCATGCTGAGGATTATGATTTAGTCATATATATTATATAATGAGCGGTGCTTTGTATACAGAAGATGCTAAAAATGTCCTGCTTAAATTTATTGGGCATGAAGACATAGAAAAATGCTTACTGTAAAACAAGAAACAAACTTGGAGCCTAAAAATATTCAAATATTACTTTGAAAGAAAGAAAATAATCATTTTATTATATTTACTAAACTTTAAGATAAGTTTTTTAACAGAAGTTTTTCCAGACAGTACACTTTCAGATACCCTCAAATTACATTTCAACAATTAGTGGTTTGTTGTGTGAGCAAATTTCTCTATAGAGGGAAATTAATGGCTGTTATAGCCTAGCTAAGGATGTAAATGTTCTGGATAAGTGTTCACAATGGATAATACATGCCCTGAAAATTATACAGATGGATTTTGATTCATTTTCAAGTGCTGTAATCTGATATAATATCCTTCTAATTCACATTATAAAGCGTATTTTCAATGTATGGTATTCACTGCTCTGGAATATCATCGAATTAATAAAACACTGTGCATAGATAAAGGAGACAAATGAATTACATAAGCTTGGGAACAAAGATCAAGTAGGAGCAAATGAATCCAATCCTTAGGTGTAGTGTGTATATATAAACATTTGTTTCCGTGTAGGTAATTCCCTATATATAGATGTCTTAGGAGCTTTGTAGAAGTGTTTCATAATATTTTAGAGACCTTAACAACTGTAACCTGAATCTGATAAAATGGTGCCTAGCTTAGATGATCATAAAAACAGTTTGTTTTTTATACAGCTTAGTATATTTGAATTATAAAATGAAGTAATAAATTTAAAGTCTGATAAATATCAATCCTATTTATCTTTTTTTTCTGAAAAATGAAATAATCTGCGATTCATATGTCTAGCAAAGTTATTTCAACCATTTTGATCATTACTGTGAATTACTTAGTTTATATTTAGTTATAATTAACATATTATATTTACAGTATACCTGATAGTCACATATACAGAGAGTCTAATGAGTAAATAAAGGAGTAAGCAAGGTTTTCTGAGTTCTTACTATGTGCCAGGCACTAGTCTGAGCCCTTGAACATAACACAAGAGCCCTATGAAATACTTACATTTCTTTGTATCTATTATTCAGGTAAAGAAATCAAAGCCCAGAAATGCTAAGTAAATTGCCCAAGATCACCAACCTAGGAAGTAATGGAGCTAGGATTCAAGCCCAGACAGTCTAGCTCCAGGAATTTTGTTTTAACTATCGTTACTGATTATCATGGCCATGTTGATTAGCAAAGCAGTAGCATTCTTACCAATACACTTATGGAAGAGTGAGACATGCTATTAAAAGCAGTAATCTGGGGAAAATAATAAAATTAACTTCATAGCAGATAAAATGCAAAGGAAGTGAAATAAGAATTAGCACGTATAATGACTCCATTGTTCAATGAGATTCCAGCAGTCTTTAAGAAAAAATATGCAGTAAAGATTTGGTCAACTCTAGACAGTTTGATTCTCAGAAATTTGGTGAGTTTTTAAAACTACTGGACTTCTATCAATGTTCTGCGAATATATGATATGTTGGTGATTCTATATTCTTCAGATACTAGACAGGCTCACAAAAAGCCTCTATTGAGGCAAGTCATGGAGTGATTTACTTAAAAAGAGGAGGTCTAAAATGACAGAAAGCAAATTGAAATCCATTAAGTAGTAGGAAACTACTTAATTATTATATAATTCGTGTTAGTATATATACATTATCTCTCAGAATAAATTCAGGAACAGAAAGATAATGAAGAGAAATAAGCCCAAATAATATAAATTTTGTAAGGAGCAAGGACTCATTAAAACGTGTAAGATCTAGCCCAAATGTCCATAGATAGTTCTAAAACATAGACTATTCACTGGATTAAAATGATAGAAAAAAATTGGTAGTAATAAGTAGAAATCTATTTTCAATATAAAAGATTACCAAAATTTGGAAGCATACCTGATAGTAGTGGTAAAATGCTGTGCGCGTGTGTCTGTGTGCATGTGAGAAATATTAGGAAAAGAATAAAAGAAAAGGAAATAATCTCCCCTAAGACACTATGGAGAGATAATATGGTCATATAATTACGTAAAGTAACAGATTAACCATGGCAGGAGAGGAAGATTTTTGGCAGAAAAGAGTAAGAGAAAAAAAAAAAAAAAAAGAGGTCCTCTCCAAACATATATATACATATATTATTTTTGTTTCTTTCTCAGAAAAGAAAAAAAAACTTTGGGGTACAACTTGTGACCATCAAATGTGAGAAGCAGGGGATTAGCCCTTGGCTAGCAAATACAACAGAGCTGGTAGCCCTGTCACAAGCAATAGCACATTTAGGACTTAGTCTTCCATATAATTCTCAATACAATGACAACTGTTGTGTTTACTTGGAAGCAGATACGATGGCTTAATTTGGCCCTTGATGCTGGAACCAGACAACCTGGTAAATAAGTTTTGAAAGTAGAGTAGTGTCAGAGTTGGTCATTAGAGTGGTTCATTCAATATGGTTATGGTGTTCAGACTTGAAATCTAAGCATAAAATATATATGTAGATGGGAAAATTCTGTAGCCACCCTTATGGTTCGTTTTAATAGATTAGATTTCTAAATATATAAGATTTAAAAGCGCATGTAATCTTAGAGGGAATATTTCAAAACACTGTTCGGGAAAGGGAGCTGAGTTTAACTTTGTTTTGGGAAATTCATTATAGACAGTTTACTTTTCATTTTTCTTTTCTTTTTCAATAAGCTTTAGTGGTGTGTGTGTATGTGTGTGTTGTGTGCATGTGTGTGTATGTGATCATTAATTTTGAAATAACTGTCAACATTAGTTGGCTTGAAAGAAAACCTTTTTGAAAGTTTTTATCTTGTTCCAATTTACTTTTATATAATAAGTGCCAGTAAAACTATTTGCATGTTGGGCTGGCAGAAAAATAAATTATGAAAGGTAAATTAATTATGTTGAAAATAGTCTGCTAATGTACTATGAGTAATTAGTATTAACCTATGAGTGAAGTTTACATTGACAGATTTTATTTCATTAGAAGACAGCATTTTCTAATAAAATGAAATGAACTATCTTCTGAAGCAGTGAGGTTTCCAGCACTAAAACTGAAAAAGCAAAGGATATGTGGACACTGACAGAGTGCTCTGCTGAAGGGCGTCAGATGAAGGTTACACTACGTGAATTCTAAGTCCACTTCTACCTCTGTGTTTTATAATTTTATGACTTATTTAAAAACTTCTAGATTAAAAAAAAACACAGTATTTTAGATGTGCATTATCTGGTCTTTTGTCAGGAGTTGAGTTCAGCAAAACATGATTAAGATAATATTTTTTTGGCAGATGAACGCAATTTAATTGTATAGAGAAGTCATATTTCAAACATTCTCCACTCAATAGAAAAATACACCATTATACCTATTTTTTTTTCTTCAACTTTTATTTTATGTTCCAGGGTACATGTGCAGGATGTGCAGTTTTGTTACATAGGTAAATATGTGCCATGGTGGTTTACTGCACAGATCAACTCATTACCTAGGTATGAAGCCCAGGATCCGTTAGCTATTCTTCCTGATGCTCTCCCTCCCCACACCCGCCCCCAAGAAGCCTCAGTGAGTGTTGTTCCCCGCTCCATGTATCCATGTGCTCTCATTGTTCAGCTCCCACTTATAGTGAGAACATGCAGTGTTTGATTTTCTGTTCCTGTATTAGTTTGCGGAGAGTAACGGCTTCCAGCTCCATCCATGTCCCTGCAAAGGACGTGATGTTGTTGGTTTTTTTTAATGGCTACATAATATTCCATAAATACACTATTATATTTTTAATGGTCTGTTCTGACCAAAGCTGAGCCATAGCTGTGGAACATTGTGTATGATTATGTGTATACATTATTTTAAAAAAGGAAAAGACAAAAATGTCATGCCCCTCTTTGAGTTTTGGAAAAAGAAATGGTGAGTGAGAAAGAAAGGGGGAGAAAGGGAAAGGAGGTAGAAGGTGAGACAGGGGGAGATGTTTGAAAGAAAACGGAGTGAAAATAGGAAGAGAGTACTGTAAAGATAAAGTGGAGAAACATGGGAAGAGAGAAAGGGGAGCAAAAGAGGGAAAATTCAAAAGAGAGACTGAGAGAGAGAAAATGTGTTAAAGATGAAGAGAGGCAAACAGAATCAGTACTAGCAAGAGAGAAAAGGGGAGAAATGGAGGAAGAGAGCAGAGAGAACAAGAGAAGAGAGGTATGGAGAAGTGGGCATGGTGTATGCGTCTGCATTGTGTGAGTGTGTGTGTGTGTTTGTGTGTGTGTGTGCGCCTGAGAAAAAGATAGAGGGAGAGAGCAAATTTCTAGACTTAACTGTGTACTAAAATGTACTCATCCAGTACCTACTTGATCATGCAAAAACATTTTCATTAACATCTTACAATAATCCTGTGTTAAAATCATGACAACATTACAAGTAGCATTTCCAGTAAGAAGTGGAAATTACTGGCACTCTTGCTCCCACTCTTTTTACCCACAAATCTTAGAGACATTTAAGTCTCTGGAATTACCCACCTTTAGTTAATTTTGATTCCTTTACCTTTGAATGGAAAATTTATCTTTTATGACCAAATGCTGAAATGATGCATTGACTGAAGGTGTCATGAACAGAAATGTATCATGAAAAACATTTAACTTCTTGACTTCCTAAGTATCACTATTTGGATTATAAAAATATTTTAAGATAATCAAGGTGGATCTGTTTGAAAAATCTCTAACTAATAAAAGCAGACTTATGTCTTGCAAAGCTTTTCCTACTTCCTAATGCCTCATCTGTGCCAGTTGAAAGACTGCAGTAATTAATAGGCCAAGCTGTATTCAGAAGATTCGGACACAGCCAGAGAAAATTGTCTCCTCCTTTGCTACTATCAGCCTTGGGAGAGAGAATGGGTTACTCATGGACCAGATCATCTTAAAGAAGCAGCAGTGAAATACCCTAGTAAAATATTAGAAACTGTTTTGATATATAATATTACTTTACATTAGTGAATTTTTGTTGCCAGATAGGCAACTCAAATACCTACAATGCATTTTTTTCAATCTTCAAACACAATTTAGCACAGTTCTCTATGCAAATATTTGTAGATATTTCCACCCATGATGAATTTTAAAGAAAATTTATTTTACTAAGGAAAAAGAGCTCGACTTTTATAGAAAAGATAACATTAATGTTAGCTATAATCCTGACATATTTAGATGCTTTTTTATGAAAATATTCTCTAGTTTCTTTGTTTGTTGACAAAAATCAATGCATATTTATGAACTGCTTAGGTAGTAAGCAGCTATTTCTAAATTTGTCAATGAATAAGTATTGCTAAATGGGAGAGTTGGTATGAATACATGAATATTTTAGGTGTCAGACATGCCTAAGCAAATTTCATGTTGTTTGCAATTAGTGTTTAATTCTTATCCTCAAAAATTTTCTAGTAAAAAAGTAATAACAATCACAATATGAACAATTAACAAAAATCACATAAAATAGGGTTTCTAAATGGAGACATTCTTAATGGCCTTTTCATTGAATGTGTTGAGTGTTTCTAAAGAGAAAGGGTGATAACAAAGTTGTGGTTAAGGATATGTCTCTATCCAAACAAAATGTTTTAAGTCTGTTAATTAGGACAGTAATAATACTAACATCCCAGATGCATTCTGTTCTTAAAACATAACTGAATATTTCATCTCAGTTTTTGAAATCTTTATTTCCTTTAAAAATGGGCTTTGTCTTTGTCTTTCTTTTAGCTGTTCCCTTTGTTAATTGTCCCTAACCATGGGAATGTTATTGTCGAAGAATTTTGTGGCCCAGCTATAAGAATCATTGATTAGTGGCATTCAAATTTTACCAGCACCAGGAGAAAGCTTAGTTCCTTTAGGCTTGGGTTAGAATAGCACTCATAATTAAAGATGTCTGTCAACCCTTGTTATCCTTCTAGTCTTACCGTTTTTTTAGCCCTAAAGATAATTTGCTCTTTTGAAAGAATAGCTTTTTCTTGAGACTTATAGGTCACTCTTTGTTTCTTGCTAAAATTAGAAATTCTTGGCACCACACTCCACTGTTAGCTAGATTTTTTTCCAACTGTAGTGAGGTTTAAAGACATTGGTTCTGGGGTACTTTCTGTCTCTCTTTAGGATACTCTAAAACAGACTAGGGACACCTTATCCAATTCTTCAAAACTATATGGAAATAGTTTAAATTAGATTTTAAGTCAATATATGATATGAAAATTCTACTTTGGAGTACCTTAATTCAATTAATTATTTACCCAAAATGCTACTAACTTTACTGGAACTATCAAATTGTTGGTGTTCATATACATTATATGGCAGCAATTCCAACTGAAGCCATCCTCACTGTTTTCCTCAATGAAGACCATTTGTTATTCTTCATTGAATTAAAGAAAGCTTGAGTTTTGTCTTTTCCTGCCTGACAGTCCTAGAAAAATTGTAGAAATTAGACTGGAATCCCACTGTAGATATGATACTGACTTTAAACTGAAATAACTCTGTATCTAAAATAAATCACCCAAAGCTGAAGAGAAAAGTTATTGGGCAATTAGAAGAACATTTAATTGCATAAGATGCAACTCAGCAAGTTGTAAGGCAACATAATTAAATAGACACAGTTTAATGAAGATAAGGAATTTGAAAGGGAAATAAGTATTTTTCAATATATGCTAATTCAGGTAGAAAATACCTCAACAAGATGTGTTATCCCAATTATATGTCAAGCTTAGGAAATTCAAGTTTTAAAAAAAGCATTGTTTAAAAAGGAAATATGCAAGTGAGGAACAATATTGGAGCATATTTCAGTTTTTCACGGCTATAGGGATAAGGAATGTCTTACTAGAGAAGACCCAGTACAACATGAAGACCCAGTTTTCATGGACAGCTAAATTATTTTCTTATAATGTGTAATTTTGTACAATTTCTTACACTTATATTTCCCAGCTTCTTATTGTCATTTATCCTAAGGAACATTCATTCCTGAATTTATGATTTATTTTATATTATCAGTGAGCTTCAATTAATTTAACGATACACTGTTAAAACCCCATAGTGACTCAATGCTGAGAATATCTACTAAACCTTGTCACACTTTTTGTTACTGTCCATTTTTTTAGGGAAACAGAAGTTTTGTAAACCGAAAAGTACCTGAGACAAGTCTCAATCAATTTAGAAAGTTTATTTTGCCAAGGTTAAGGACGCCCCAGTGACATAGCCTTAGGAAGTCCTGATGCCATGTGCCCAAGGTGGTTGGGTACAGCTTGATTTTATACACTTTAGGGAGACATCATGCATCAATCAATACATGTAAGATTTACATTGGTTCAATCTGGAAGGGTGGGAAAAGTCAAGGCAGGGGCTTTCAGGCCATAGATAAATTCAAACGTATATTGATTGGGAATTGGTTGAAAGAGTTATTATCATAGAAAGGAAAGTCTGTGTTATTATAAGGGCTTGTGGGGACCTAGGATTTCTCATGCGGATGAAGCCTTCAAGTAGCAGACTTTAGAGAGAATAGACCGTTAATGTTTCTTACCAGACTTAATGTATTGATGTTAGTGTTGGAAGGGTATAATGAAGCATGTCCAACACCTACTTCCCATAATGGGTTGCACCCATCTTTCATGTTAAATTTTAGGTGCTCTGGCTGAGGAGGGAGCCTATTCAGATGGTTGCAGGGGTTTTATTTTTGGTTTATAGTTTATTGGTTTATTTATTTAAGTTTTATTTTTGGTTTATAGTTTCTTTGTCCTATCCAGGTACCTTATGATCTTCAAGTTATGTACAATCCAGAGGGGGTGGGATGTTTCAGCATAATGAGAACTATTGGGACAATATTTATCCTTGGTATCCCTAAATTAATAGTGCCTAAAGAATTAGAAAGCAGTGAACATAGAGTTAAATTGTAATTGGCAGTTCTGTGAGATGAAAATGTGATTTACCTAAATAATGTTAACCTTCTTAACATTTAGCTAATGTATACACCAAAAGATACACATTTGACCACTTGTAATTATCTAAAACCCTTACAACTTACAATCATATTTTCATTCTTGACTTGCTCCTCTCTGAAACATATACTTAGCTCTTTTTGAAATCAAAACAATAGCCTACCACTTATATAATATAGTTCTTCTAACATTGAGAATGGTTCCTTGCCTAAAATAATTTTTATCATTTGCTATTAACTTGAAGGTAATATTTGCAGGTGTTTGTTTATTTGTTTTTGTTTTTTGAGAGTCCTGAAGGGGATGATTTAAGTTTAGCTATAGGCAAAATGTTTATATGATTTTAGCATGAAGCCATACATGAATAAAGTTTATTTCTTATCTTCATCGATGTTATTAAGGAAATGATCATAATTGAATGGGCTTTACACTTTACCTTTTCATTTTTTAAGAATATTCAATGAGGATGCTTATCACCTTCTCATTTTATTAGATTTAACTATTAATTTAAGACTTTTAAATAGATGTTATTATAATTATATAATGATTTAAGTAGTTTAATTCAAAGTTACAACTGACAAAGGAACCCATTTTTTGAAACTATAATCGCCTTTAGGATTCAGTGTATCGTTAAATTAATTGAAGCTCACTGATAATATAAAATAACATATAAATTCAGGAATGAATGTTCCTTAGGAAAAATAAGATTGAAATGCTAGATACTTGATTAGGTACTTGCCCCTTAATAGGAATCTATTTTTCCAAAACTGTATGCAGATTTCGTGAGTGAGGAGAGGTTTAGACTCTGACTTTTTTCATTCAACTGCCATATATATAATGAAAAGGAGGACAATAGTCTGAGTACTTTTTCTACATCTATAGCTCAACATACATGACTATTCTTTTGTTTTAAATAATAGTACACATCAGTACTATGCTGTTATAGTTTCGGGAATCTAGTCAAATTTACAAAATTTTTCTTACATAATATATAGAACTATTTGCTTTGCTTTTGCTTATGTTTTCTAAAATAAGCCTATCTAAAGAGTAAAATCAGAATAATTTCCCATTGCATCAAACATAGGGACAAATATTAAATGCCCAAAGTTTATTGTTTATGAAAAAAGTAAAACATAAAGTTCAAATAAATGTGACAAAATGTAGGCGGTCTGCGTATTGGCTGCTTGTCAAATGATTGTTACCAGTTTTACTAATTCATTTCTTCCAAATTCATGTAAATCTAAAAAAAAAAAACTAATATAAGAAAATATATTAGGAAACTGTTTCTTTCAATAATCTATTCTGACAGGCAGAGCTTTCACTGTATGGATAGGAAGAGTGATTAGATTTATTAACTGGGTCTCATTAGTTCAAAACGTCATTATGCTGTTTCTCTCTGTCTTTAGTGACTGTATAAGATCTTCCTTTATTCATTGTATAATTTCAACATCTGGTACAGTTTCAGTAGTTTTTTTCTCTTTTTTCTCAAATTTTAAAAATTAAGCTTAATTTCTTCATGCAAATATGACTTTCATATCCCATGCAATTGAATTAAATTCACTATGTATGCCTATTTGTCTAATTAGGTCAATAAAGTCACCATTAATTTTAGATTGTCCATCTGATATTATGCAATTCTTCTCACATTGAGAAAATTATCACTGGAATATGTCATAACAAAAAAATGCTGGTTCTTTTAAAAATGTGTGAGCTTCTATTTTGCATATACTTTCATACCATATTTCCAAAAGAAAGGTAATATCCATGAATAAATATTGTCTTGAATCTAAAGTTGCTACAACTTCCCTTTAATATCTGAAGATTGGAAGAATCAAAGTAGCCTGACACTTCTAAGTCAGAACATAAGTGTTTTCACAAGATACACCCTCAGAAGCATATTTGTGGTTTTAAAAACTACTTGAACATTTTTACATCTATCCAAGATGGAATAAGAGGGACTAGATTTTTCCTACTTCCAAAACAACTAAAAGAGAGAGAGAATATATGAAATGATATCTGTCAAATTATGGACCTCAGGCAAAAAAAGGACAGTAATCCTTGACAGACAGGAAATAAGTGAGGTAAACCTAAAATTTCCATAGCTCACAATCTTGAGGGAGTTGCCAGAACACAATGCAGAGAAAGATAATCCAGGTGGAGCCTGAATAACTTCCTGAGTTAAGGAGACAGAGATGGTTAGAATTTCTGGAGCAAAGTACTGAAGAGAAATGAGCTGGACGAAGAGAAAACCCTGGAGATCACCACAGGGTCTCCCTTGAGTATTCATCAGCTTGCTGATCAGTGTATTTGTAAGGGAACCATCTGAAGTCAGTGTGAAAAAGCCATCCAGTAGTATTATAGAATAGTGCCTGTTTCTTATACATGGCTAGAAATAGTGCCTGTTTCTACTAGTCAGACTGGAAAAAAAAAAAAAAAATGTTTCTAAGGCATTGAACAGAGTACTCCAAAAGGTCTTTCTCAGTAGTGGGACATAATTAGCCCCTAGATGAAGCATAATTCTGCATCTACTAATAAATAACAAAAAGAAGGCCTGAAAGAATCAAACTTTTGAAGTAACTTAAATTCATCCCAGATAAAATCTTGGTCATATTTGTAAAAATAGAAAAATATCTGGAAACCAACACAGTGAAATTCACAATGAATGACATAGAAGCAAAGATTAGTGAACATACTAATAAGCAGGGAAACATAAGCTATAATGAGTAGAATAATCAACAGAAACTGAGAGCTGACACAAATATTAGAATTAGCATATAATAGCATCTTAAAATGGTATTGTAATTGTGTTTTACATGTTCAAAATGTTGAGTAGAGATACATAAGATATTAAAAAGACTCAAACTTCCAGAAATGCCAGCCAAAATGTATGAGAAGTAAAAATTCACAGGATGGAATTCATGTTAGAGTAGACATGGAAGAAGAAAAGATTAGTGAATATGAAGACATAGCAATACAAACTATTCACAATGAAATATAGAATAATGACTTTTAAAAGTGACAACAGAAGTAACTGAGCTCTGGGACAATTTCAGGTAGCTTTATTTATGTGGAACTAGAGTCCAAGAAGGAGAGGAGGTGTGAGACAGGCAGAAAAAAAAATATATTTAAGTTAATAATGGTAAAAATTTTCCAAATTTAATGACAACTCTGAACTCACCAAGTCAAGAAGGTTAATGAATCCAAGCACAAGAAACATGAAGAAAACTACACCCATTACAGCTCATAATAATCAAATTGCTCAAACTCAATGGTAAAGAAAAAAAAAATGGAAAGCAGCCAGAGAAACAAGACACAGTATGTAGAGAGAAACAAAGATGATAGCAGAATGCTTTTCTGAAATAATGCAAGTAAAAATACAGTGGAGAGCTGTCTTTAAAGTGCTGAAAGAAAAAAAAAAGTATACCTAGAATTTTATATCCAGTGAAAATAGCTTTCAAAACTGAGGGCAAAATAAAGATATTTCCAACATACAAAAGTTAAAAGAATTTATCACCAGCAGACAGGAATGCTGAAGTCCATCAGGCAGGGAAAAATAAAACACCAGATGGAAATGTGGACAGAGAAAAACAAAGCATAACACTACAAATGATCATTACAGGGTAAATATAAAAGATGGTTTTTGTATCATTAAACTCTCTGATATAGTTTGGATGCGTGCCCTTCCTAAATCTAATACTGAAATGTAATTCCCAGCGTTGCAGGTGGGCCTGGTGGGAGGTGATTGGATCATGGGAGTGGATTTCTCATGAGTGGTTTACCACCATCCCCCTTGTTATTGTCCTTGTGATAATGAGTGAGTTCTCATTAGATCTGATCATTTAAAAGCACGCAGCACCTCACCCGTCCCTCTCTTGCTCCTGCTTCAACTTCTGCCATGATTATAAGCCTCCAGAGGCCTCCCCCAGAGCAGATGCTGATGTTATACTTCCTGTACAGCCTGCAGAACTATGAGCCAATTAAAGATATTTTCTTTAAAATTATCCAGTCTCAGGTATTTATAGTAATGCAAGAACAGCCTAACACACTGTATTATAAAATAACTTGACTATTTGTAAAACATTAATGACAATATATTTGAGTTTATAACGTATATAAGTAAAATGTATTTCAATAATAGCATAAAAGTTTGGAAGAGGAGATATAGAAATGTGTGTGTGTGTGTGCGTGTGCATGCACATGCATGTATACACACACAGGTACACAAACATATATATGCATTGTTTTTGAAAACAGGATCTCACTCTGTTGCCTAGTCTGGAGTGTCATGGCTCAGTCATGGCTCACTGCAGCCTCACCCTGCTGAGATCAAATGATCTCCTGGCTCAGACTCCCAAGTAACTAGGACTAAGGGT
>NW_012105032.1:2311272-2312255 GCF_000951045.1 Mandrillus leucophaeus
TATCAATATTATTCAGTGTTTAAAAGAAATGAAATATCAAGCCATGAAAAGATATGGAGGAAACTTAAATGTGTATTACTAAGTGAAAGGAGCCAATTTGAAAATGCTACTTACTGTATGATTTCAACTATATGACATTCTGGAAAAAGCAAAGTAAAAAGATTAATTGTTGCCAGGGGTTGTGGCGGGTCTGGAGTTGGAGTGGGGAGGATAAATAGTTGGAACATGGAGGATTTTCAGGGCAGTGGAACTACTCTGTATGATACTATAATGGTGGAAACATTTCATTATACATTTGTCTAAACCCATAAAATGTATACCAAGTGTGAACCCAAATGCAAACTATGAACTTTAGCTAATAATGATGTGTCAATGTAGGTTCATCAGCTGTAACAAATGTACTACTTTGGTGGGGGCTATTAACATGTGAGAAACAATGCATGTGTTGAGTAGAGAGTATATGAAAAATCTCTGTACCTTCCTCTTAATTTTGCTGTGATCCTAAAATTGCTCTAAAAAATAAAATCTATTAAAACAAATCAATTAATATATTTTACCATATTAAGAAAACTAAAGGAAAAGCACGTGATCATCATAGCAAATATAGGAAAAATATTTGACAAAATTTATCATCCAGTCCTTATAAAAATTCTTAGTAACATACAAATAGAAAAGAACTTCCACAACTTAACACAGAACATCTATGTAAAACCTACAGCTAACATCATAATAATGGTGAAAAACAGAATGCTTTCCCCCTGAATATCAAAAGCAAGATATGCAATTATTAGGAAACTATTGTATTAGAGGTTAACAACACAATCTTTAATTTATCAGTTAGTAGTTCACATCTGACAGTTGAAAACAGAATAACAGCCCTGCCATAGTTAAGAGAAAACACATAAATATTGGTAATCATGATACTCCACATTTCTTTCAGACTAGAAAGTAAAAAAAAAAAAAAAAGCCACAAGCTTACTTAT
>NW_012105032.1:2315767-2418165 GCF_000951045.1 Mandrillus leucophaeus
TTAGAGATAAGGTCTCATTATGCTGCCCAGGTTGGTCTCAAACTCCTGAGCTCAAGTGATACTCTCGCCTCAGCCTCCCAAAGTGTTGGAATTATAGGTTTGAGACACTGTGCCTGGTCAGAAGTACATTATTGCAAGGATTTTATAATATACATAATGTAGGATAATACAGTCTGAAGGCAGTCTGTGATAGGTTAAAGATATATACTATTAGTAGTAAAGCTACCACTAAAATGAAAAAGTTGTATCTAAAAAGATAACATAAATAAAATTTGATTATAAAAAATATTCAATCCACTATAGTCACTAATAGCTTAATTGTTCATTTTAAAATAACTTAAGGAGTATAATTAGATTGTTTGCAACTCAAAGGATAAATGCTCAAGGAGATGGATACCCCACCTTCAGAAAAGAAGGCAGAAAAAGAATAAAACAGGAAAGACATAGGACAAATAAAAAAACAAATAGCAAAATGATTGACTTAATCTTAAACAACCAGTAACACCTTTAAATATAAACACCTCAATTAAATGCAAATTATCAGGTTTGATAAAAATAGACAAGACTTTAATGTAGGCTCTCTACAAAAATGCATTTTAATTATAAAAACACATCTTCAGTTATACATTATGCAAGCAATAGTCAAAAGTTGAAATGGCTACCTAATATCAGAAAAATAGATTTCAAAGTAAATAATACTAATAGAGATCAAGTAAGATAGTTCACAATGTTAAAGGCATGCATTCATCAGGAGGATATACTCATTATTCATGTTCGTGCAACTAATAAAAGAACCTTAAAATAGGTGAAGTAAAACCTGGTAGAACTGCAGGGAAAAGTAGAAGGATTAACAACTTTGGTTGGGAATTTCAATATTCTTTCATTAACTGATTCAACAAGTTTTGTGATCAGAGAGGACATAATAGACTGGACTGCCACTGTCAACTAACTTGACCTAATTGACATTTATTGAACATTCCACTCAACAATAGCAGAATACGTTCTTTTTAAATGCACATAGAGAATCTACTAAGATACACTCCATTCTGGACTATAAAATGTTTCAGCAAATGTAAAAGAATTCAAGTTATAGAAAGTATGTTCAGTAACCTCAACAGAATTCAACTGTATATCAATAAGGGAAATATACCTGGAAACATCTCCAAATAATTAAAAACTAAATAACACACTTTTAAATAAATCATTGGTACCAAAATAAAACATTTTGAAGTGAATGGAAATGGAAAAATCAATTTGTCAGAATTTCCGTGATGCTACTAAACCAGGAAATAAGAGGAAATTTATAGTGCTGTTATTAGAAGCAATGACCTCAGTCTTAATTTATTAGAAAAGAAAAAAAAAAACAAAAGAATCAAGGACCTCAGGCTTAATTTTAAGCAACTGGAAGAAGAACAAGTTAAACACAAAGGAATCACACACAAAAACAATAGCGCTCAAAGCCAAAACCGGTGAAATTATAAACAGGAAAAACAAGAGAAAATCAGTCAACCCAAAGGTTGATTGTCTTTGAAAAAATCAGTAAAATTACAACTGGTAAATCTCTAGCCAGACATAAAAAGAGAAGATGCAACTTTTTCATATCAACAATGGGAGAAGTGATGTCACTACAGATTAGAAAGACATTAAAAGAAGATGGAATATTTTGAACAACCTTATGCATATAAATTTGACAACTTTGATGAAATATATAAATTACTCTAAAAATGCAAACAGCCAAAGTTCACTAAAGGAGAAATAGATAAGCTGATTAGTTCTGTATCTATTAAGGAAATGGAATTCCTTGTTTAAAACCTTCCCACAAAGGAGATGGCAAGTCCACATGATTTCACTTGTCAATTGTACTAAGTGTTTAAAGGAAATATAACACTAATTCCATAAAAAGTTTTTCTGACAGTTAAAGTGGAGAGAATGCTTCCCAATTCCTTCTATTAGGCTAGCATTGCCCTGATAAAGAAATTAAACAAAACCAAAAATCAAAAAGAAAAAAGAAAACTAAAGATCAATATCCTTAATGAATATAGATATAAAATCCTAAACAAAATTATATCAAGTCAAATCCAACATGATACACATCATTTGCAAGTGATGCTTATTCTAGAATGCAAGGATGGTTTAGCTCTTTAAAATGTATCAATATTATTCAGTGTTTAAAAGAAATGAAATATCAAGCCATGAAAAGATATGGAGGAAACTTAAATGTGTATTACTAAGTGAAAGGAGCCAATTTGAAAATGCTACTTACTGTATGATTTCAACTATATGACATTCTGGAAAAGGCAAAGTAAAAAGATTAATTGTTGCCAGGGGTTGTGGCGGGTCTGGAGTTGGAGTGGGGAGGATAAATAGTTGGAACATGGAGGATTTTCAGGGCAGTGGAACTACTCTGTATGATACTATAATGGTGGAAACATTTCATTATACATTTGTCTAAACCCATAAAATGTATACCAAGTGTGAACCCAAATGCAAACTATGAACTTTAGCTAATAATGATGTGTCAATGTAGGTTCATCAGCTGTAACAAATGTACTACTTTGGTGGGGGCTATTAACATGTGAGAAACAATGCATGTGTTGAGTAGAGAGTATATGAAAAATCTCTGTACCTTCCTCTTAATTTTGCTGTGATCCTAAAATTGCTCTAAAAAATAAAATCTATTAAAACAAATCAATTAATATATTTTACCATATTAAGAAAACTAAAGGAAAAGCACGTGATCATCATAGCAAATATAGGAAAAATATTTGACAAAATTTATCATCCAGTCCTTATAAAAATTCTTAGTAACATACAAATAGAAAAGAACTTCCACAACTTAACACAGAACATCTATGTAAAACCTACAGCTAACATCATAATAATGGTGAAAAACAGAATGCTTTCCCCCTGAATATCAAAAGCAAGATATGCAATTATTAGGAAACTATTGTATTAGAGGTTAACAACACAATCTTTAATTTATCAGTTAGTAGTTCACATCTGACAGTTGAAAACAGAATAACAGCCCTGCCATAGTTAAGAGAAAACACATAAATATTGGTAATCATGATACTCCACATTTCTTTCAGACTAGAAAGTAAAAAAAAAAAAAAAAAGCCACAAGCTTACTTATAGGTTTTGATACTGCCATTAAAACATCCAATAAACTCGGTGAGAGCCATCTGTAATTTCACCTTAGCTGGCTTAGCTGCTTTTCTCCTTTCAGAAGTGCATATCCCAAAGCTGTATCTCCTTCTGGATTGTGTGTGTGTGTCTGTGTGTGTGTGTCTGTGTGTGTGTGCTTGCTCTGGTTCAGTGCTTAATAACAGATCTACAAAAGCTTTTAGTATACAATTAGATTTCCTTGATTACATTATGCTAGAGTTTGGGTGACCTACTCCACACACAACACAGGAAATTGATAGTAACTTGTGAAGTGAGTAGAAGTGACTGAATTTAATTTGTAAGAGTACCCACAAAAACAATTAGTTTAGCTTGAAATTCTTATGAGGAGAGTTTTGGGTACTGTTAGGTTTCATTTTATTTGCCTACACTCCAGAATAAAACAAACAAACAAAAAAAACTACATCAAAACTATTGTGATGAAAACTAGTGATCTTCAGCACATGAAACTTGTTTAAAATGCTTGCATCTGATCTCACACAATAGGGATATTCACACAAAATATCTGAATAGAAATCATGTTTTAAAAATTAAGAAACAAAATACATGAAGAAAGTAACTTTCGGGTGAATCATATAGTGCATCACTATGTAACATCAAATAAGCCTTTGATATTTCCTCATTTTTCTTAGATTTGTATACACTGGCTCTATCTGTAGAAAGTAGGCTGGAAGGGAAATATTCCTACAGGACACAAACTGGAAGAATTTATTTTAGTTGATCCCTCAAAATCCGTTAGTAATAGTCAAATAATTATGTATGGGTTTACTTTTTAAGTGGATTTACACATTTAATGAAACCATGTAAGATGAAACTAGGATATTTATCATTTAGCATCATATTCTCACTAGTTGACAGAAAAAAATCCTTTTGTAGAACTTATTTTAAAGGCATTTCATACTATTAAAAAGGAACAGCTTTCAAAATACAAATCAAGTATATAAATCCATTAAGTGCAGTCACATCAATACTTAGGTCAAAACCATCACATGACACATAGTACTATAAGATCATACTTAAAATCCCTCTTCTCTGTAAGTCTTTATATTAACTGCTTAGAATTGCAGCTGTCTCACTTATTTTTATCTAAGGCTTCATAGACATCGTGTGTGTGTGTGTGTGTGTGTGTGTGTATTCTTAAATGTCAGAAGGATAGTGTTGTTTTCATATACAGTGGAAATGACCAGATACTTAAAAATACATTGTTCCTATGGAAATTAATCTCCGGAGGTTTAGATTAAAGAAAAATGCTATTCGGGTATAAGATGAAAAGCTATATGAAACGACTAATTTTATTTCAATTTTATAATCATTCAGGGCTAAATCTTTCAACCTTATCTCTAAAATATGCAAGTATATAGCAGGACAGTACTAGAGTGCCATGTCAATTATCTTTGCTAATGTACTGGCAGTCAAAACTGAATGACTAAAATTTTATGAAGGCACGAATAAATCGTATGTAATCCTGGCCTTTACAATGAAAGTCAAACTTAACCCTAAATGAAATTCCTAAATGTTTAGGGCCTCTTTCATCCCAAAATGCAAAGGCTAGTGTTGTCATACATGATGAATTAGATGCACCATGTTCTTGTATTAACCTCCAAAGAAGGCAACTCTTGGTATTCTAAACATCTTTTTGAGTCAGAAGACAAGTACATGATTAAAAAATCTCTGAAATTGTTATGGGCAAAAGAATGCATTTTCTGGTATTCTAAAAATGCAGCCTAATTGCCAGCATCTTATGATAAATATTGTAAGTTAAAAAATGGTAAATTTATAGTTTTGTTACAAAAAAATTATAATAGGCTCCTACAGAAACTAAAATTTGTCTTCTAAGTTCAGATAATTGTAGGATGAAACCGAACCTTTACCCATTTTTAAATTGCTACATGTTTCCAAACCCATCTTGGATTTTCTATACCCTACTTCTCAGCTCTGTTTCTAGTTGTGTTGCCAGATTTCAGTTTGGCCGTTTAGTTTCAACTACTTTTGGCATGTACCAATGATTCAGGAATTAGCTAGACAATTTTTAGGGTTTAGGTGCTATAACTACATTATAGTTTTAATTGGGACACAGAACACAAAGAATGGATAAGGAAGATTTAATACATACACATGCTGAATCCTCTCCATGGTGAAACCAAATGCTCAGAGCCATTTTATTTAGTATACTAGGGTGTGTTTTGGGTATTTTTTGTTGGTTGTACTCCTCACAGTACCCCTTTTGATATAGATATTATTGTGATTCCCATTTTACAGATAAGGAAGAACAAGTGGGTTAAATTATTGACTCAGAATCACGTATCTTGGAAGTACACATTTATGTTACCTTAACTAAATATTAAATTTTGCTTTTTCACACCCCTATTATCAGGGATATTATAATTTATATTTTAAACATTATACTGTTAAAGTTGATGCTGAAAAAGCTTTCTCAGTACCATGATCGTATTCATAACGTAGTTGTTGAACTGTAAAATGTTGGAATCCCATGCAAAGTTAATTAAAATATATATCATACTTGACTGCAAGTATTGTAAATGACCATAAAAAATATAAGAAAGCTGTGCTTCTGTCATATGTTCTTGATGCCTGGAGTTTGAATTTGGATTCAAACCTGTTTCCCTCATATATATATATATATATAGCTATTTAAAATAATGTACTAAGAAAGATTTGTGATATATTTATCTTTAAGTGAAGGACAGGTTGAGGCAATATACATTTTTAAAATTTAGCAGTAATTTGCATCTCATTAATTCTCATTTTTCTTCTCTTACCTTTCTCTCTGGCTGATTCTCACTGTTTTCTTCTTTTGTTTATAATCACTGTGACTATTCAAAATTCATCCATACTTATAGAGAGAGTTTAGTAAGGTATGCTTGTAGGTGTTCAAATGAAAGCAGGTCAAGTTTAAAAATCCTGAAGATGTATCTTGATACAATTTTTATTTTATGTAGTACGAGCATGTGTTTTCTTTCCTTGTTACATGCTTCAATTCTTGGGGTTGAGAGCATGAAATTTAACTCCGAAACACCTAATGCCCAGGAATCCCTAGAAAATGATAAACCCCAGGTATATGTAGTACAAAGCTGATCCTGGGTAATGATCAATCAGGAAGTGCAGTTACTGCAAAGAACATGCTACCTAAGAATTCCCCTATATTCATATTCATGCTGAGATTAGCTACAACAATTTTTATAAAAATTTTGACACGTTTGCGTCTAACTGTGCAAGCTAGGGGAAGATTTGTGTTGGGGGTGTGCAGCAGTCTGAAAAATCTTGATATTAGACTCCAAGAAATGGTTGTTATCAACATCATTCAAGTGCAAATCTTGATGCAAAGGGCATGCAAAAAGCTGTAGGTAAGAACCAGTTCAAGAATATAGAGTGCAGAAGCCATCTATTTCTCTATAGTCACATTTAGGGAACATTTATACACTTCCAAGATGTGTTTTACATACATTTTTAAGATGCACCTAGTAATTGGAGGGAGTTTTATATTTAAAACTCATATTCTATATGGTTATTTTAGCCACAACTGATAAAATGTTGTAGCTAATGGTTGATATCATTTTGCAGTTTGAGATTTAGAAGAAAAGAAATCTTAGAGAGGAGGAAATGCCCATACAGATTTTTCTCAAGAAGACTACAGGATGAGGCTCTTGGTTAGGAATTCTTTTCTCTACCAGTCCCCTGGGGACATAAAGAGTAATTTTCCTCCAGGCCTTGGCATGGCAAATGCACAAAAATCAGTGAATCTAGTTATTTCCATTTCACTGATTGGTGTGTGGGATATGGTTGCCTTAAACCATAGTCTCTTTAAGTACACACACCCTTCCAATAACTTGGGCAACACACTGGTATCCTCCCAGTTACCCAAATTTCTGGAAATCAGAAGCCAATCCTGTGTTTATTTCAAAAATCAGATCCAATTGCTTGGATGGAAATGCCTTCTAGGCATTCTGCTATGAGGCATTCCATGCTACCAATGTCTCCTTCCTAATCTAGGCTCCTGAGACCTCTGAAATCTTTTAAATTTTGTTACATGCTATATGGTATCCTATGTTTTAGAATTCACTAAAAGTAAATTTAAGGTGCTTGCTTTGTTTATACTTCATTCTCATGTAAGGAGTCTTACTATTCTTGGATCCTTAACTTTCAATACTATGCCTTAATTGAGAGTTTTTAGTTATTATAATAAAATTATTTTTAAATGAAATCATTAATTTTTACCAAGGAAACCTTAAGTCAACATCTTCCCTTAAAAAAAAGAAATGCTATTTAAAATTGTCACAATAAAGTCAGCAATCAAAGCAAAAGAAAAATCTGTGTTTAAATAGTTGACAATTCTGCCCACCACATTATTTCCAATTCCATGTTATGTTACAGCCAAAAAAGAAGCAACTAAACTCATGCAGCTTATCTTGATGTACTAGGGGTAATGGACTGTGGGATAAGTGATGGCATGTACAGAAGAAATGTAAAATTCCATAGTTGCTCTGACAATGTACTTTGGATTTGGAATTCAATACAGTAGATGTTATGGTTACACAGGCTATGCTCTGTCCTACACTAAGATGTTGCAATCAGAGGATACATTTATATTAGTTGAATATGTTATAACTGCTAAAGAAAAGCATTATTTATAACATTTGTTAAACAAGGTGAGGAAGATCCTAAGGAGGGGACCATTGCAGTAGGTATAGGGACCACTGCAATGGGGACTTGCAGTGCAGGGGGGAAGAGAGATTGGGCTTGACTCTGATTCCAACAAGGACAAGTGAAGATTGATATCCAGGGAGCAGCATGGGGTCAGTGGATAGAATATTACTAAGAGGAAACATCAGGCCTAAGGAGGTTTCCTGCTATGCCAACTCAACAGAGTTCTTGCTGAAGACAGGCCAGGATGATAAGATATAGAAGGCGAGGATGAAGACAGACACCAAGGATGGGGGATTTTCTTTAAACTAATTTAACAGGATTCTTACTCAAACTGGATTCAACAAGGATAGAGAGGGAAATCCAAGATCAGGTCTCATCGAGCAGAGGCCTCAGAGGAGCCTGAATAAGAGAGAGTACTTGTTACAATATACAAATACATACACAAAGCCAGTACTTTGCAGCTCAGCATTTCCCATGTTATTGGGTCCACAGGAAAAAAAGAGACTGTTATGGAATGGGTCTGTCATATTGAAGACTAAAGTGCATGCAGGGAGCAGTAAGAAGCTATTATGATCTTTGGGGGTTGATTATCTCAAGGAAGATTCTGACAAAGATGAATTGAAACACTAACAGCTTAACAAGTACAGGCCAAGACAAAAACAGCCAAATTATAGTTAAACAGACAAAAAATTACCAAGCATTTTTCCCCAAGATATTATGGGGAAAAAAACTTACAAAAGAAAATACTGTCGCTTCTGAATAGATGAGATAACGCTGAGAGATAATATTAATAACATAGGCTAAAGCATTTGGAATTTGATTGCATCTTATCATTGTAAAATAAAGACTAGTGACTAGGAAAAACATTAAAACAAATTCGTACAAGCAGTTTGATGGAGTGGAAAAATACTTTATTAGAAGTCAAGTATTGAGGATTCAGACACAGTGCTACTTTTGTCACCTGGGTAAGTGTGATAAATCACTCAGCTTCTAGCACTGTTTTCTCTGTTATAAAGTGAAGTTAGATTAAATGATCTTTAAAATTCATTCCAGACATATTTAAAAGTTTTATATGTGAGAATTTTAATGATTTTATATTTATATTTGAGAATGTATATTTGAGAATAGCTTTTTAATCGGATATAAACTATAAACTATATATATAACTATAATTAATTAATTGATACTATAACATTTCAGTAAAAAAGAAATAAGCAAAGGCTCGGGTGATGGGGGAGGTTTAGGAAAGAGGTAGCATTTAAACTATATAGATCATAGTTGCTTAAAAAGCTGGCTGGGATTTTCATAGGCAGACAGAAAAAGGGGGACAAAAAAGAGAATTCTAATAGGAGGAATAACTGGAGTGATGGGGAGAAGGGGGGTGGCTTGTAGATGGGCCAATAATGAGAGCAGCCTGACAGAAATAGAGTAGACAATGACACATCGTATGGGGATTGTGTGATTTAATGATTTATACTAGCATGTTAAGTTCTTGTAGAATGTATTTCAAGACAAAACTATATTTCAGCATTTCAAAATGTATTTCAAATCATGCAATATTTGTATTTATTGTCATTCTTTAATTTAGTTTTATTTATTTCAATAGCTTTCAGGGTACAAGTATTTTTTTGGTTACATGGATGAACTGTATAATGGTGAAGTCTGGGATTTTAGTGCACCCATCACCTGAGTAGCATACACTCTACCCAATAGGTAGTTTTTAATCCCTTATCTCCTTCTCACCCTCCCTTCTTCTGAGTCTCCTATGTCCTTCCATTGTACCAGTCTATATACTTTTGCATATCCATAGCTTAGCACCCACTTATAAGCAAGAACATGCAGTATTTGGTTTTTCATTCCTGAGCTACTTCATCTAGAATAAAAGCCACCAGTTCTACCCAAGTTCTTGCAAAATACATTATTTTATTATTTTTATGACTGATTGGTATTCTATGGTGTATACCACATATATACCAATGTGGTGTGTATATATATATATATAAATGTGATATATATACACACACACACACATATATATCACATTTTCTTTATCCACTCATTGGTTGATGGGCACTTAGGTTGATTCCTTATCTTTGCAATTGTGAATTGCAAAAGTACAAAATATTTTTAAATATACAGCTCTAAATTAGAATATTTTGTTCTATCCATTAGGATGTAAGCTCCATGTGATCATTGTCTGTTTTGTTCCTTCTGTATTCCTAACATGCAGAAAAGTGGCTGAAATATAAACACATTTTGCCTATGTTAGAGTGTGTGTTAAATAAGTCAGAATTGGTTTTTACATCTTGAAAAATGGGATATTTTACATTAAAACAACCTCACAAAATCACTCCCATGTATAGAGAGACATAAGGAATATACAATTGCTATGAGCAACCTTATTTTTTCAAAATGAGAACTAGACATTTTTGTAGCTTTTCAACTACAGGCATTTATGACTGTATCCTATGTATTAGTAAATAACAGATATTCGTTTTTCAGGTAGAAATAGTAACTAGCCATCCATAACGTATTATTTTTCTCTCAGGACACTGTGTTAAATATGAGTGTACTTATATTGTAAAACAACCTCTATCACTAGAGTAAAACCCATTTGAAAGTCAATGCACTACAACTGCTGTTTGCTATGGAACACTGTGCAAGAGAGTACTATTTGAAATATTTGAAACACTTTAAAACAGCAGGACATGAGGTCAACTGATAGTAAGAGAATTTATGTGGATTTCATTTTCTGCAAACTTGGAGAGTAGGCTTTCTGTTTTTCCATGTGATTTTTAAAGTCATAATTCTAAATTTGTCAACATTCATAATAGATCTAGAAATTATTTAGATAATCATCAATACTAAAAAAGAAGGGGCAGGCATTCTTTGGACACAAATTAGCATCATGGAGGATTATGCAATTTGGCCATTCTGTGCATTTAATTTCCATTTTAAAGTAATATTACTAGTGTTGAATCTTTTCTTCTCTGATGCATCAATATTTCAATCATCTAAAATTCATTTTTAGCTGAACAATTTTCCATGAAATTAATGTGACTTCTGACAATTGTTTTTTATAATTGTTGCAGTCCAGCAATCACATAATAAATAGCACATCAATTGCATGAATTTATCTCCTATTGAATTAATAAAGCCATGGAGCAAATTATATTTTCTGATGATTCTTAGGTAAGGATTTGGAAATGTCTTACATTTTCATTATTAAGGATGAGGAATTACCCGTTAGAACTGGTGGGCAGGAAAGCTTCCAGTTGCTCTATCAGGAACCCTGGCCTGCTGAAGTTGTAAAGTATTCTAGCTGCAGTAGCAAAGCCTACACCTGCTCATTGGTATGGCTGCTGCTATGGCAGTATTGTGGGTGTGGTAACTGGTTCTTCCCAACTTTTCACAAGTGCTAACGGTCACCAGAGCTGGATGCCAGAAAGAAAACTCCCCTAAGTATCCCAACAACATCCTCTACCTCTCTGCCATTTCTGTCTATAGGAAATTGGGTTTTGTGGTAATTCACATTGTAGCAAACTTTCCTAAATATCTGTTCCATATCAAAAAATGTACGCACTAAAAATACACTTTAAAAGATTTATCACTTTTTCTTTTAGTTGGATATTTATTGCAGATTAAAGTTGATTTGGCAGTTGATTTTATTAATCAGTAGTCCCTTCAATGTAAAAGTAATAACACTTGAGTTCTACTTTGAGACATAATGTTTGAGGTAAGTTGAACAAAATACATTTTATGATTTTTCTTAACTATTTAAATTAAACAGCAAACAGTGTTTTTCTGTTTGTCCCTTTTCTTGAGTCAGTTGTAAAATTTTCCATTTTAGCTGAAAAGAAGTTACCGTTTGTGAACTTTGAAAAACTATAAAACTGCCAAAGAATGAATAAATCTAGAATACAATAGCTGTTTTAATGCACTGCTCCTATAACCATATTAGAAGTTATATATATATTTGCTTTGATGTATATTAATCAGCTAGGAATATCCGTTACTACAACCCACTATAGAGAACAGTTTGGAGGTTCCTCAAAAACTAAAAATTGGGCTACCATATGATCCAGCAATCCCACTGCTGGGCATACACTGAAAAGAAAAGAAATCAGTACATAGAAGAGATATCTGTACTCCTATGTTTGTTGCAGCACTGTTTGCAATAGCTAAAATTCAGTAGCAACCTAAGTGTCCATTAACAGATGAATGGCTAAAGAAAATGTGGTACATATAAACAATGGAGTACTATTCAGCCATCAAAAAGAATGAGATCCAGTCATTTGGAACAGCATGGATGGAACTGGAGATCCTTATGTTAAGTGAAATAACCTAGGCACAGAAAGACAAACATGGCATGTTCTCATTTATTTGTGGGATCTAAAAGTCAAATCAATTGAACTCACGAACTTGGAGAGTAGAAAGATGGTTACCAGAGGCTGGGGAGGGTAGTGGGGAGTGTGAGGGAGGTGGGGGTGGTTAATGGGTACGAAAAAAATGGAAAGAATGAATAAGACCTGATATCTGATAACATAATAGGGTGACTATAGTCAATAATAATTATATATTTTAAAATAAAGAGTATAATTGGATTATTTGTAACTCAGATAAATGTTTAGAAGGATGGATACCCCATTCACCATGATGTGATCATTTTACATTGCATGCCTGTATCAAAATATGTTATATACACCATAACTATATACACCTACTATGTACCCACAAACATTTTTTAAAATGTAAAAATTTAAAAGAGAAACTAATCAAAATCTAAGCTGAGGAGATGCAGAGGGACCTTGAAGAGGTATCAGAGTGATATTTTTACTAAGGAAAAATGAACAGGAAGATTTAGTAAGTAAATAATCACCAGGATACCCGAGTTAAAATTCTGCGTTTTATATTTAGAAGCAATTTGGCACAGGGCTGAAACATCAGAAATTCATTATCCACCAGTAATTTATTGTTATTGCTAATTCTCATTAGAGTTCTAACCACAAATTGCCATCTACCTTTGACATTTATATCTTGTTCCTCCATACATCTTAGTATCTTACCTATGAGTTTTATTTTTCTGTAAGTACTACATCCATGTATGTAGATCTTTATTATATATTGTTTTAATATTCTCTAATTAAACTGGGAATCAGGTAAAATCAGTTTGTTACTTTGCTGTTATTTAGAAGTGAGGTCTAGAAGTCAAATAGTTTCTTAAACAGTTTTAGTATGTAGCTTTGGTAGTATGAGCCAAGCTGACATCTACAAGAGAGTAAAGTAAATATCTATTATATGCATAAATGACAGCATAATAGTAAAGTTGACCATATTAGGAACATTAGTTTAGTTCTCAATCGTAGCATATATTTTTTTTTCTTCAACTTTATTTTAAGTTCAGGGGTATATTGCAGGATGTGCAGGTTTGTTACATAGGAAAATGTGTGCCATGGTGGTTTGCTGCACAGATCATTAGATCACCTATGTATTAAGCCCAGCATCCATTAGGCATTTCTCTGGTGCCCTCCCTCCCACAGGCCCCAGTATGTGTTGTTTTCCCTCACATGTCCATAATTGTGGTCCCATAATTCAGCTCCCATTTATACATGAGAACGTGTAGTGTTTGATTTTCTGTTCCTGTGTTAATTTGCTGGGAATGATGGCTTCCAGCTTCATCCATATCCCTACAAAGGACATGATCTCATTCCTTTTTACGGCTGCATAGTGTTCCGTGGTGTATATGTACCACATTTCCTTTATCCAATCTATCATTGATGGGCATTTGCGTTGATTCCATGTCTATGGTATTGTGAATAGTGCTGCAATGAACAGATGCATGCATGTATCTTTATAAGAGAATAATTTATATATACCTTTGGGTATATATCCAGTAATAGGTTTGTTGGGTTAAATGGTATTTCTGCCTCTAGGTCTTTGAGGAATCACCACACTGTCTTCCACAATGGTTGAACTAATTTACACTCACACCAACAGTGTAAAAGCATTCCTTTTTCTCCACGATTTTACCAGCATCTGTTGTTTTTTGAATTTTTAATAGCCATTCTGAATGACATGAGATGTTATCTCATTGTGGTTTTGATTTGCATTTCTCTAATGATCATTGATGTTGAGCTTTGTTTCATATGTTTTTTGCCCACATGTATGTCTTCTTTGGAGAAGTGTCTGTTAATGTCCTTTGCTTACTTTTTGATGGAGTTGTTTGTTTCTTTCTTGTAAATTTGTTTAAGTTCCTTGTAGACTCTGGAATTTAAGTCTTTGTCAGATGGATAGATTGCAAAAATTTTCTCCCATTCCATAGTTTGTCTGTTTATTCTGTTGATAGTCTCTTTTGCTGTGCAGAAACTCTTTAGTTTAATTAGATCCCATTTGTCAATTTTTGCTATTGTAGCAATTGCTTTTGGCATTTTCATCATGAAATCTTTGCCTGAGCCTATGTCCTAAATCGTACTGCCTATATTTTCTTCTAGGGTTTGTATAGTTTTGGATTTTACATTTAAGTCTTTAATCCATACTGAGTTAACTTTTGTATAAGGTGTAAGGTAAAGGTCTAGTTTCAATTTTCTGTGTATGGCTAATCAGTACTCCCAGCACCAGTTATTAAATAGGGAGTCTTTCACCATTGCTGGCTTTTGTCGATTTTGTCAAAGATCAGACAGGTGTAGGTGTGCAGTCTTATTTCTGAGTTCTCTATTCTGTTCCATTGGTTTATGTGTCTGGTCTTGTACCTGTAACATGCTTTTTTGGTTACTGTAGCCTTGTAGTATAGTTTGAAGTCAGGTAGCATGATACCTCCAGCTTTTTGATGTGAGCATTTAATGCTATAAATTTCCCTTTGGCTGTGTCCCAGAGATTCTGGTACATTGTCTCTTCATTCTCAGTAGTTTCAAATAACTTCTTGATTTCTGCCTTAATTTCATTATTTATCCAAGAGTCATTCAGGAGCAGGTTGTTCAATTTCCATGTAATTGTTTGGTTTTGAGTGAATTTCTTAATCTTGAGTTCTAATTTGATTGTGCTGATAGACTGTTTATTATGATTTCAGTTCTTTTCATTTGCTGAGGAGTGTTTTACTTCCCATTATGTGATCAATTTTAGAGTAAGTGCCATGCAGCAATGAGAAGAATGTATATTCTGTTGAATTTGAGTGGAGAGTTATGTAGATATCTATTAGGTCTACTTGAACCAGAACTGAGTTCAGGTCCTGAATATCTTTGTTAATTTTCTGTCTTGATGACCTGTCTAATATTGTCAGTACAGTGTTAATATCCCTCACTATTACTGTGTGGGAGGCTAAGTCTCTTTTTACATCTCTAAGCACTTGCTTTATGAATCTGGGTGTTCCTATATTGGGTTCGTATATATTTAGGATAGTTAGCCTTTGAATTGAACCTATTACCATTATGTAATGCCCTTCTTTGTCTTTTTTAAATCTTTGTTGGTTTAAAGTCTGTTTTGTTAGAGACTAGGATTGCAACCCCTGCTTTTTTCTGTTTTCCATTTGCTTGGTAAATTTTCCTCCATACTTTTATTTCAGCCTACGTGTGTCTTCGCACATGAGCTGGGTCTCTTGAAGGCAGTGTACCAATGGGTTTGGCTCTTTATCCACCTTACCATTCTGTGTCTTTTAATTGGGGCATTTAGACCATTACATTTAAGGTTAATATTGTTATGTGTGAATTTGATCCTATCATCATGATGCTAGCTGGTTATTTTGTAGTCTTGTTTATGTAGTTGCTTCATAGTGTCACTTGTCTGTGTACTTCATTGTGTTTTTGTAGTGGCTGGCAATGGTTTTTCCTTTCCATATTTAGTTCTTCCTTCAGGATCTCTTGCTAGGTAGGCCTGGTGGTGATGAATTCCCTTAGCATTCGCTTGTCTGAAAAGGATCTTATTTCTCCTTCCCTTATTAAATGTAGTTTGGCCAGATATAAAATTCTGGGTTGGAAATCCTTTTCTTTAAGAATGTTGAATATTAGCCCCAAATCTCTTCTGGCTTGTAGGATTTCCACTGAGAAGTCTGCTGTTAGTCTGATAGGTTTCCCTTTGTCAGTAACCTGGCCTTTCTCTCTGGCTGCCCTTAACATTTTTTCTTCTATTTTGACCTTGGAGAATCTGATCATTATGTATCTTGGGGTTGATCTTCTCATGGAGTATCTTACTGGGGTTCTCTGGATTTCCTGAATTTAAATGTTAGCCTATCTTGCTAGGTTGGAGAAGTTCTCCTGCATGATATCCTGAAGTATGTTTTCCAAGTTGGTTCCATTCTCCCCATCTCATTCTCATACCCCAGTCAGTCATAGGTTTCGTCTCTTTACATAATCCATATTTCTCAGAGGTTTTGTTTGTTCCTTTTCATTCTTTTTTCTCTATTTTTGTCTTTCTGTCTTATTTCATAAAGACAGCCTTCAAGCTCTGAGATTCTATCCTCTGCTTAGTCTATTCTACTGTTGATACTTGTGATTGCATTGTGAAGTTCTTGTGTTTTTCAGCTCCCTCAGGTCAGTTATGTTTCTCTCTAAACTAGCTATTCTGGCTACCAGTTCCTATATTGTTTTATCATGATTCTTAGCTTCTTTGCATTGGGTTACAACATGCTCCTTTAGCTCAATGTAGTTCGTTATTACCCACCTTCTTAAGCCTAATTCTATCAATTCAGCCATCTCAGCCTCAGCCCAGTTCTGTGCCCTTGCTGGAAAGGTGTTGTGGTCATTTGGAGGAGAAGAAGCACTCTGGCTTTTTGAGTTTTCAGCGTTTTTGCATTGATTCTTTCTCATATCTGCAGGCTTACCTACCTTCAATCTTTTAGGTGCTGACCTTTGAATTAGGTTTTTGTGGGGTCTTTTTTGTTGTTGTTGTTGTTGTTTTCTGTTTTTTGCTTTTTTTTTTTTTTCCTTTCAACAGTCAGGCTACTCTACTGTATGGCTACTGCAGTTTGCTGGGGGTCTGCTTTAGACCCTAGTTGCTACTGTATGGCTGCTGCAGTTTGCTGGGGGTCTGCTTTAGACCCTAGTTGCCTCAGTTTCTCCCATACCTGGAAGTATTACCAGTGAAGGCCAAGAAACAGCAAAGATAATAGCCAGATCCTTCCTCTGGAAGCTCCATCACAGGGGGATACTGATCTATTGCCAGCCCACATGCACCTGTAGGAGGAGACTGGATACCCCTGTTGGCAGGTCTTACCCAGTCAGGAGGAATAAGATAAAGGATCTGCACCTGCACCTAGAAGTAGTCTGGCTGCTACTTCTAGTGGGTAGAGCAGACGTGCTGCATTGAGGGGGTCTCTTCCTCATCTGGACTACGTGAATTCTCCAAAGCTGGCAGGCTGAAGCAGCTGAGTTGGCCAATCCACAAAGATGGAGGCCACCCCTCCCACTGCAAGCTCCATCACAGGGAGGGATCAGAGCTCTATTCATAGTACCCTGGCTGGAGTGGCTGGAGCCCCCTTAGAGAGGTCCTGCCCTGTGAGAAAGAATGGATCAGGGTCCCACTTAAAAAAGCAGTCTGGCCACCAACTGGCAAGGCAGCTGTGCTGCATTGTGGGGGGCCCTTCCTTATCTGGACCATCTGTATTCTCCACAGCTGGCAGGCTGGAACGGCTGAGTCTACCAAACCACAGAGATGGTGGCCACCCCTCCCCCCAGGAACTCAGATCCATCTCAGGCAGACTCCAACCTGCTGCCATTGGCTAGTTGGGATTCCAAGCCAGTGGGTCTTAACTTGTGAGGTAACAGGAAGTGGGGCCCACAGAACAATGCTGCTTGGCTCATTGGATTCAGCCCCCTTCCTAGGGATATGTGCGGATGGATTTCCCACCTTACTGGGGATCCCGAGCCCAGGGCACGTAAAGTTCCTGGGTGCCTGTGTGTGTCTGAGTGGCTGCTCTGCCGAGACTCCACAGAGCTCTGTGTGTCAGACTCAAGGCCATGGTGGCGTGGGCTCATGAGGGGATATCCAGATCCATGAGTTGCAAAGATCCATGGGAGAAGTGTGATTTTTCAGGTGGGGTTGCGCAATCATTCACTACTTCCCTCGACTGGGGGTGGGGGTTCCTTTGTCGCCATGCCACTCCCCCATGGGCCATCACCTTCCCCTACTTGTCTTCATTTTTTTTGTGGGTGGAGTTGTTTTCCTAGTCAGTCTCAGTGTGAGAATCTGGATATTTCAATTGAAGGTGCTGAATTCCCTCACCCCTTCTTATTCCTCTCCGTGAATACGTGGACAACAGTTGCTTCTAATTAGCCATCTTGGATCGTGTGTTTTGCGACATTTTAAAAATACACCTTTGTAAACTGTTCTTCTCTCACTGTTTAAATTTATGGAAACAACTAAAGCATGTTTCATGAGGAAAACTTCAACATGTCTGACATATATTTTGATATTATTAATGAAGAATATTCAACAAAAAATACTAATAAGATGGACCTCAGTATAAAGGGGCACTGTTCCCACTATACAGATAACACATTTTTCCCAGCTGTTGGTAGTGTCAATGGCAGTAATAACAGATTCATAATGCCCGATTCCTTTCTCTCTGAAATAATTTAGATAAGTTAAATTTAATTTTATGTAAAAATGTAAAATTTTTACACTGTTTATTTTTGGAGTCGTTTTTTAAACTGTATTGAGACACAATTGACAAAATTGTATATATTATAGTGCAAAACCTGATGATTCGATATATGTGTACATTGTGTGACTGTTACAAAATAGTTATCCTTTTTTTATTTTTGATGAGAACACTTGACATCTACTCTCTTAGTAAATTTCAAGTCTACAAAACACTATAGTCACTATGTGGTATTTTAGAGCCTCAGAACGTATTTGTCTGCATATTCAACTGAACATTTATGTCCTTTAACCAACGTCTCCCCATTTTCCATGCTCCAGCTCCTGGCATCCACCATCCTATTCTGTTTCTCTAAGTACAACATTATATTTTCTTTTTAGATTCCATATGTAAATGGAATCATGCAGTATTTTTCTTCCTTTGACTGGCTTAAATAAGCCATGTCCTCCAAGTTCATTCAAGTTGTTGCAAATGGTAGGTTTTCCTTTTTTTAATTGCTGAATAATATTCCATTGCATACCACATTTTCTTTCTTCCTTCCTTCCTTCCTTCATTCATTCATTCATTCATCAACTGACATTCATGTTGTTTCCATATCTTGGGTATTGTGAATGCTACATTAAACATAAGTGTACAGCTATCTCTCTGAGATACTGATGTCATTTCCTTTGGATATATACTCTGAAGAGGGGTTGTTGGATCATGTAATGTAGTTCTATTTTTAAAATTTTTTGAGGAAACTCCTTATTGTTTTTCATAACAGCTGTACCAATTTATATCCCCAACAACAGTGTCCAAGTGTTCCCTTTCCTCTACATCCTCACCAGTACTTGTTATCTTTTCAAATTTGATAATGACCATTTAAATAGGTGTGAAGTAATATCTGCTTGTGGTTTTAATTTGCATTTCCCTGATGATTAGCGATGCTGAGCACCTTTCCTTGGCCATTTGTATATCTTCTTTGGGAAAATGTCTATTCGATTCTTTTGCCCATTTTTACATTGTATTATTTGGTTTTTGCTTACTCTTGAGTTGTATGTGTTTCTTATATATTTTAGATATTAACCCCCTATGAGATAAACATTTTCTCTCATTCTTTAGGTTGCCTCTTCATTTCATTGTTTGTTTCCTTTGCTGTGTATAAGCTTTTTAGTTTAATGCAATTCCACTTGTTTATTTTTGCTTTTGTTGCGATATTTTTGGTGTCATAAAAAATAATCATTGCCAAGACCAATGTCAAGGAACTTTTCCCCTATGTTTCCTTCTAGGAGTTTTTGGTGTCAGGTTTTGTGTTTTCTCATTTTGTTTGTTGTTGCTGTTGTTTGAGAGGGAGCCTTGGTCTGTCACTTAGGCTGGAGTGCAGTGGCGCAATCTCAGCTCACTACAACCTCCACCTCCCAGGTTCAAGCAATTCTCCTGCCTCAGCCTTCCAAATAGCTGGGATTACAGGCTCCCCACATCATGCCTGGCTAATTTTTGTATTTTTATAGAGACAGGCTTTCACCATGTTGGCCAGGCTGATCTTGAACTCCTGACCTCGGTGATCCACCTACCTTCGCCTCACAAAGTGCTAGGATTATAGGCATGAGCCTCCATGCCTGGCCAGGTTTCAGGTCTTATACTGAAGTCTTTACTGCAAGTTAATTTTTGTAAGTGGTATAGAGTGCACTTTTATTTTGTGGGTCTGGCTATCCAGTTTCCCCAATACAGTTTGTTGAAGAGACAATCCTTTTGCCATTGTGTGTTCTTGGTGCTCTTGTCAAAGATTAGTTGACTCTATACATGTGGATTCATTTCTGGGCTCCATATTCTGTTCTATCAGTTTATATGTCTATTTTCATACCAGCATGATATTGTTTTGTTTACTATGGTTTTGTAATATACTTTGAAATCATAAAATGTGATGCCCCAAGCTTTGTCATTTAAGGTCAATATCCTTGATTAACACAATGCAAAAATCTTCAACAAAATACTAGCAACTCAAATTTAACAGCACGTGATAATGATCATACACCATAATCATATGGAAATTATCCCTGGAGTGCAAGAACAGTTCAACATACAGAAATCAATAAATGAGATACACTATATTAAGAGAATGAAAGATAAAAATTATAGGATCATCTCAACAGATGCAGAAAAATAGTTTGACAAGCTTCACCAAATTAGGTAAGGAAAAATATACTTCAACATGATAAATGTCAAATGTGACAAGCTAACAGATAACGTCATACTCCAATGAAAAGCTGAAATCTTTTCTGTTAAGATCAGGAGCAAGGATGCTCACTCTTGCCACTTCTAGTCAACATAGTACTGGAAATCCTAGCCAGGGTAATGAGGCAAGAGAAAGAAATAAAAGGCTTCCAAATTGAAAAGAAGTAGTAAAGTTGTCTCTGTTAGAAGATGACATAATCTTACATTCACAACACTCTAAAAACTCTGCCAAAAAAAAATTACTAGAATGAATAAATGAATTCAGTAAAGTTGCAGGGTACAAAATTAACAGGGAAAGATCAGATGCATTTCTATACACTAACAATTAACTCTCAAAAGGAGAAATTTAAAAAGCAATACCATTTACAGTTGGGTATTAGTCTCTTCTCATGCTGCTAATAAAGACATACCTGCCATTAGGTAATTTATAAATGGAAAGGTTTAATTGACTCACAGTTCAGCATGTCGAGGCCTCAGGAAACTTACAATCATGGCAGAATATGAAGCAAACATATCCTGCTTCACATGGCAGCGGCAAGGAGAAGTGCCTATGAAAAGGGGGAAAAGTCCTTATAAAACCATCAGATCTCATGAGAACTCACTCACTCCCATGAGAACAGCATGAAGGTAATACCCCCCTTATTAGATTACCTCCCACCAGGTCTCTCCCATGACACATGGGGATTATAGGAGCTACAATTCAAGATGAGAGTTAGGTGGGGACACAGCCAAACCATATCATTCCACCCCAGCCCCTCCCAGATCTCATGTCCTTATGTTTCAAAACAAAATCACACCCTTCCAACAGTCCTCCAAGGTCTTAACTTATTTCAGTATTAAATCAAAAGTCCAAGTCCAAAAGTCTCATCTGAGACAAGGCAAGTCCCTTCTGCCTATGAGCCTGTAAAATCAAAAGCAAGTTAGTTACTATCTAGATACAATGGGATAACAGGTATTGGGTAAATACACCCATTCCATATGGGAGAAATTGGCTAAGACAAAGTGGCTAGAGGCCCCATGGAAGTCTAAAATCCAGCAGAGCAGTCAAATCTTAAAGCTCTAAAATGATCTCCTTTGACTCCATGCCTCACATACAAGGTGTGCTGATGCAAGAGGTGAACTCTTATTGCCTTGGGCAGCTCCATCCCTCTGGCTTTGCAGGATATAGCCCACCATCCTGGCTGCAATCACAGGCTGATGTTGAGTGTCTCTGGGTTTTCCAGGTGCGTGGTGCAAGCTGTCAGTAGATATACCATTCTGGGGTATGGAGGACTGTGGCCCTGTTCTCACAGCTCCACTAGGCTGTACCCCATTGGAGACTCTTTTTGGGGTCTCTGACCCCACATTTCCCTTCTGCACTGCCCTAGCAGAGGTTCTCCATGAGAAATCTGCCCCTGCAGCACACCACTGCCTGGACATCCAGGCATTTACATACATCTTTTCAAATCTAGACAGAAGTTCCCAAACCTCAATTCTGGACTTCTGTGCACCTGCAGGCCTAACACTATGTGTAAGCTGCCAAGCCTTGGGGCTTGCATCCTCTGAAGCAACAGCCTGAGCTGTATATGGGCCTTTTTTAGTCATGGATGGGACACAGTGCACCAAGTCCCGAGACTACACAAAGCAACAAGGACTTGGGTCCAGCAAAAAAAAAAAAAAAAAAAAATTTCCCCCAAGCCTCTGGGCCTGTGATGGAAGGGGCTGACATGAAGACCTCTGACATGTTCTGGAGACATTTTCTCCATTGTCATAGCAATTAACATTTGGCTCCTTGTTACTTATGCAAACTCCTGCTGCCAGCTTGAATTTCTTATCAGAAAATGGGTTTTTCTTTTCTATTGCATCGTCAGGCTGCAAATTTTCTGAACTTTTATGTTCTGCTTCCCTTTTAAACATAAATTCCAATTCCAAACTGTATCTTTGTGAATACATAAAACTGAATGCTTTTAACAGCACCCAAATCACCTCTTGAATGATTTGCTACTTACAAATTTCTTTTGCCAGACACCCTAAATCACCTCTCTCAAGTTCAGAATTTCACAGATCTCTAGGGTAGGGGCAAAATGCCACCAGTCTCTTTGATAGAGCATAGCAAGAGTCACCTTTATTTTACTTCCCAACAAGTTCCCCTTTTCCATCTGAGATCACCTCAGCCTGAACTTCATTGTCCATACCACTATCAGCATTTTGGTCAAAGCCATTCACCGTCTCTAGGAAGTTTCAAATTTTCCCACCTCTTTCTGTCTTCTTCTGAGCCCTGCAAGCTTTTCCAACCTCTGCCTGTTACCCATTTCCAAAATCGCTTCCACATTTTCAGTTATCTTTACATTTTCAGTTATCTTTACATTTTCAGTTATCTTTACAGTAGCACCCCACTCCTGGTACCAATTTACTGTATTAGTCTGTTCTCACACTGCTAATAAGGACATACCAGAGACTGGGTCATTGTAAAGGAAAAAAGATTTAATTGACTCACAGTTCTGCATGGCTGGAGAAGCCTCAGGAAACTTACAATCATGGCAGAAGTAGAAGCGAACGTGTCCTTCTTCACATGGCAACAATGAGGTGAAGTGCCGAGTGAAACAAGGAAAAGCCCCTTATAAAACCATCAGATCTTGTGAGAACTCACTCACTATCACAAGAACATCATGAGGGTAACCAACATGTGGGGATTATGGGAACTACAATGCAAGATGAGATATGTCTGGGGACACAGCCAAACCATATCAAGAAACATCAAAATTAATAAATTTAGGGATAGATTTAACCAGGAAAGATGAGAGATCTGTACACTGAAAACTATAATACATCAGTGAATGAAATGAAGAAGACATTAATAAATAGATATCCTGTGTTCTTAGATTGAAGGAATTAATATTGTTAAAATGTCCATACCATCCAAAGCAATCTATGGATTCAATGCAATTCCTATCAAAATGCCAATGTTATTTTTCACAGAAATATAAAAAGGAATTCTAAAATTCATATGGAACCACCAAGGACCCAGACTAGCCAATGCAAACTTGAGAAACATTGTTTTGTTAGCAGGTCTATTATATAGTTATCAGAGTCTTGCCTAAGACTTGTTATTTATATTGCAAGGTTTTATCTAGCTGTTCAGCTAGAAAGAATGCATGTCAAGTGTTAACATGATGGTGCTAAGTTATATTAATGAACAATATCATTTCTTATTTGAAAACTTAGTTATTATGGTTGCATGAAGATCAAGATCACTTAGAAAGAAAACCATGATGTAACATTATACTATTGAGCATCATAGTCTTTGAATTAAAATAATACTTTTACATTATCTTTTCTATTTGAAAATGCTCCTGCTAAAGTGTGGGGTTTTCTTTCCAGATTTCCCTCCATCAGCAGGACTTACATGTGCTTTGTTTAGAGAGCTGACAAGTTGTACAAGAGCATACTACAACTGTGCCTCTCTGGCCTAACAACATGTGGTGTCAGATGACCTTTAATGACTAGGGTAAGGGCTTCAACCCTTAGAATCTTTAGGAACAGCAGACAGCTCTTGAAAACAGGAGACATACATAAGGACAGAGCTGAAGGAAACTGCTTGTATTTAGTTTAAATGGTGCCAAACCTTGCTATCATTTGTGGGTCACTGAGTTTTTTATCTTTTTACAGATATTTCTGAGTACCAGTGACAGATAGTTTGTAATAGCCTTAGCATTTTAACAATGCATGGAAAAAGGAAATATTCTCTTGACTTTTGCATTCAGTAATTTAATGTACATTCAGCTCTTTAAAAGAACAGAGAATAAACTTAAAGTTATTGGAAATAGAGGAAAGTTATGACAATCCTCTATTTGAATGACTTATAATGGAAGTGGAGATAATATAAAAGTGCATGAGAAAGCTGAATATGGAATAATAATAGAAATAATAGTAGTTCAGAAGATTGTTTTTAATTTATTCTGTTTGTCAGAGTAAGTTACATTTGAGAGCACACAAGAGTAGAAAAGTTCATTCATACCAACACTGTGTATCACACAATGTATTATCTTTGTATGTCAAGCATGCAGGTGGGCCCTTGCAAATTCCATTTTTGACTTTTTTTTCCTTTTTATTCATAGTCAAAATAACAATTAGAGGCCATGTACATTAGATGTGCAATTCCCAGCTCTGGCTTTGTTGAGAGCAGACATTAGGTGGAGTAGAGTGTCTTCTAGACACACTGTGAGTTAAACTTCATTTATAGATGAGAGACCAATTAAGGGACTTGACAATGAAGCCATTTTTACAATTTATGAAACCTGATATCTTTGTCCCAGCTTAAGATGAATTGATTCTCCATTGGTGTTTCTTTATATCTATCTCTTAATAAAAGACTTTGTTCAATTTATAAAGTTCTTTAAACAACTATTAGTTATCACTTTAAGAAGTTAAACATTGGCTTACAAGAGAAAGGAAATCTATTAAAACCATACATTTGATTTTCTCTAATTTTTAGAATCCCACATTTTGTCCGTTGAAAGTGTCCCCAAAACAGCAGGGATTTGGTCTAGGTTCTGCTGCTCACTGCACAGAAAGCCAATGACTGAGATGACAAGTATTACCAAGGAAGAAGAAAGAAGGCTTTAATTGGGTACTGCAGCCAAGGAGACAGGAGCTCAGCCTCAAATCCCTCTCCTTGACTGTCTAAAATTAGGTTTTCATATAGCAGGGAAGAAATGTAACAATGTGTTAGAAGACAGGGACTAGAGAGGGGCAAGGAAACAATCATGATGAATGAGGGGTCTGGCATCTCATAGTCTGGATGCCCTGATCTGGTGAGTTTCAGTTCTTTGATTTTTTTTTTTTTTTTTTTTTTTTTTTTTTTTTGAGAGGCTTGAACATCAATTACTGTGGAGGAATGCAGATAAAACAAATATAAGTGTCAAGCTTTAAGACCAGAAGTATCAATATCTATGTTTACCCAAAAACAACTGTCTATGGTACTATAGGGTCGGTTTCAAGACAATGAATTTCAAGAGAATGAATATTTGATGCTTTTGGAGGCAAAATTAACTTATTCAGAATACTATTCCCTAGAATATAAAGAGATGTGTTATTCAACTAAAGAATAGTTTGTGTTCTTACTCATGGTGGGAGTTGAACAATGAGAACACATGGACACATGGCGGGGAACATCACACACGGGGGCCTGTCGGGGGTGGGGGCTGGGGGAGGAATAGCATTAGGAGAAATACCTAATGTAAATGATGAGTTGATGGGTGCAGCAAACCAACACGGCACATGTATACCTATATAACATACCTGCACGTTGTACACATGTACCCCAGAACTTAAAGTATAATTTAAAAAATAAATAAAATAAAATAATAATTGCCTTTCAAAAAAGAAAAAGACATATTGAAAAGCTACCCTGTATTTTAACAGGCACATATTTTTAAAATAAATTTTATTGCATAAAATAAAGAATAGTTTGTTGGGTGAAAGGAAATTTATTTTATTTTATTTTGTCATGTTATGTTATTTTATTTTATTTTTAAATTTTACTTTAAGTTCCAGGATACAACTGCAGAACGTGCAGGTTTATTACATAGCTATACATGTGCCATGGTGGTTTGCTGCACCCATCAGCCTGTCATCTAGCTTTTAAGCCCCACATGCATTAAATATTTGTCCTAACGCTCTCCTTCTCCTCACTCCACACCCCCCGACTGGCCCCAATGTGAGTTGTTCCCATTTCTGTGTCCATATGTTCTCATTGTTCGACCCCCACTTATGAGTAAGAACATGCGGTGTTTGGTTTTCTGTTCCTGTGTTAGTTTGCTGAGGATGATGGCTTCCAGCTTCATCCAAGGACAGATGATGGAAGGGACCTATTTAGTGTCATTCTTTTCTCCCCTTTTTTTGTCTGTTACCAGTGTGTAGTTATTGGGATGGTATGGACATGCTGTATGACTGAGAATGCTGTAAGACAGGGGTCCCCAAACCATGGGCCATGGACCGGTACCTATCCATGGCCTGTTAGGAGCCAGGCTGCACAGCAAGAGGTGAGCAGTGGCAAGCAAGCATATACCCCCTGAACTTCGCCTCCTGTCAGATCAGCAGCATCGTTAGATTCTCACAGGAGAATCTTTGAACTGCTCATTCAAAGGATCTAGACTGTGCACTCTTTATGAGAAATCTAACTAATGCCTGATTATCTGAGGTGGAATAGTTTCATCCTGAAACCATTATCCATCCACTCACCCCCACCTTCCAGCCATGGAAAATTGTCTTCTACGAAACCGGTCCCTGGTGCCAAAAAGGTTGAGGACCCCTGTTGTAGGAGAAGGAGATAAGCAGACGTATTTCCTTGTTTCCAATTGAGTGTTCAACCTTCCCAGAGAGCTGACAAAATAGAAAAGAGGCAGACCTCCCTAGCAACATCACATGAGTACAAATTTTAAATTTAGGAGTACTTTATTCTGTTGTCTCTATCTATACAGGTTAATATTTAACTTTTTAATAACTATATTAGCAGGAACAACTTAGTTATACAACAAATCTCTTAAACTAATATTGCTTGTTATAAGTTAAAGAGCAGCTTTATATTCTCTTATTTCATGAATAAGGCTGAAAGGAAATATTACTCTGATTTTAGTGATGAGAAATTTATACTCAGAGATTTAGCCTTTTCACCCAGCTAATAAAGGGTAATGCCAGAACTTGAACAATGTCTTCTGAATGCGATCCATTTGCTTTTCTTTCACCTCTGGTTTTTAAGATTTTTAAAAATCAACTCTTCACTGTAATAGAAAATCTTCACATTTAATTTTTAAAATCTGATTACACAACGTAGTATTTTCTTTTTCTGCAGAGTGCATTCAGGATAGAAGGTTAAGTTTTCTTTATATTTTCTTCTGTGCTGTTTTAATATTTTTTTCAATAGGTTCCCATTGTTAAGTACTTATATTCACTCTCTCTGCAGTATAAACAATAAAATAACAATAGAAATATTTCAGATTTGTAAATAGTGTTTCTCTCTCAAAATAGCACCACATTTGTTATTTTTTCTTTAGTTTGTTATCCTGTCTCACAGTTAAAGTGACTGAGTCACAAGCAAATAGCGTTGGCGAAGGTCTTATGGCTAGTTTTTGTACAGCACAAATCTCAGGTTCCTGATTTTAGGCTAGAGTTCTTTGGACAGCAAAAGTTATTTATTTATTTTTCTTTTAACTATCCCCTCTTTCAGTCTTAGCTTAATTTTTCTGAGGCTAATGCGACTTTATAATAATGTATTTCAGGTATGCTTAACCATTTATCATTACATGTTACAAAATGACCTGATGACATGAAAAGTGCGCGTGTACCTTTTAAGACGTTTTATTTTCAGCTCCAGAAAAACTTATCAATTTGGAAAGGTCTAATTCACCATGCCACATTGAAATACTGAAATAAAACATTGTGATTTATAACACCATATTGTTATAAATCTAAAAATGGGTGACTTAGTTTAATCGTATTTTGTAGTTTCAAATGCAACATATATGTATAACATGAAATTATTAAATGTTACTGTTGGTAGAAGTCAATGCAGCTTAGAACTAAAAAAAGACATGTCTTAATGTCTTTTATAAAGTCTGAAATCTTCACTTTCAGCAATGAACTTTCACATCCTAATTGAAATATAAACAGAAAAGATGTGTGTTTTCTTTCCCAGCTCTTTTCCATTTGCATGATTATAGATCCTGACAGACACAAAATGTTTATGTATTCAGTGACACCTCTTTTAATTAAAACACTGTACAGTATGAGGGTATAATACCAGACCTCTCATAATTACCCAAAGGAATGTACTTGACATAAAAAATAGTTGGTTAAAAAGTGATTACCTCAGAAAGGGTAGCTTGATTATATAAGCATTTGCTTGACTCTGGAGAATACTTTGCAAGCCCAAGGGCAACATTTACAAGTATAACCACATGTCACAGCAACTTTCTCTGTACCAATTTACACTATAAAATTAATATCCAAACGAGTCTTTGCTCACTTCATGTGGATTACTTGGAAAATAGTGTCTTGTTAGATTAAAAAAAAAAAAAAAAGTTGTGATTGTTTAAAAAAGTAACATCACATTAGGAAAATTCAAGATATTGTTTAGAATTTACTAAGCGTCAAGCTAGTGAAGAGGATCAAAGAAGGATCATCATAGGCTAGACATGGTGGCTCACACCAGTAATCCCAACACTTTGGGAGTCTGAAGGTGGGAGGATCGCTTGAGCCCAGGAGTTTAGAACAGCCTGGGCAATATAGGGCGACTCCTTCTCTACAAAAATTAAAAAATTACCAAGGCGTGGTGGCATGCTCCTGTGTCCCAAGTACTGGGGAGTCTAAGGTGGGAGTGTCACTTGAGCTCAGGTGGTTGAGGCTGCAGTGAGCAGTGATTGTGCCACTGTACTCCAACCTGGGTGACAGAATTGCCCTTGTCTCAAAAAAGGAAAAAAAGAAAGACGAAGCAAAAGGGATCATCGTGTTTGGCAGCATGGCTTGGTGGAGAGTGCAGCCTAGAATCCTGATTCTGCCAGTTCTTGTTATGTGACTTGGGGTCATTTATTGAATGTCACCAGGGCTCAGCTTCTTCATTTGTAAAATAAGTATCTAATACCTTTCTTACATGGCTTTAATGAAAATTAGCAATAAGATAAAGTTCGTAGTGCACCACCTCATAGTGCAACCACTCGTAGGCACTGAATAAAGTTAGTTCTGATGATTATTCTGCCTTTCGAAAACATCAGATGCAAAAAAAAAAATGATGCAACAGGAAAATATTCAGGTTCCGCATCTAAAAATTAAGATATAGTGATACCTACCTTACTGAGATGTGATATGGTGAAGTACCTAACACAGTGCTGGACCTCATTAGCTTTCAATGATTGTCCGTTACTTTCAAATTTTCAATGAATTGTAAAGACAAAATGCAAATGAAGTTGAAAGGCATTGTCAACCATAGTGTCATGCAGATGCTACTTAATATAACTTGAAAATGCATTGAAGTTTTAATAAATTTGTCCTCTTAGGAAAAGAGCTAAGGAAAAATGCATAATTACCTGATCTTGACTTATTTTCATTATTTACGAAAGCATTACAGTAACGTTAAGAGATGTATAGCTCAAGTAAGCAAAGAAAGCTTTCTTTTCTTTTTGATTTTGCACTCGGGGAATTTTTTCTTGATCTTCTTCTTCAAAAGGAGCAGAGAATTCATTTATGTGTACCTGAGGTCCTGATTATTATGAAAAAAAAGAAGAAGAAAAAACTGAACAAATCTGCATACTTTAGTAAAACAAAATAATTCAATTAAGCTTGTTCAGGGTATCTTAGTGTTTTAGCAAAGTTGAAAAGGACACTTGACTCTTGTTAAGGGGAGCTCTGCAGACATTTATGTCTGGGGGAATATGTTACTCAGTTTGCAGCATGATAATAAGCTGTAAACCAGGGAATTGTATCAGTTGCATAGACAATGAATCCAGTCTAGAAGATAAATTGTTCACTGAGGGTAAAGTGGCTGAATTTCTGATATAAGCAGCCGTATAATCATGAGAGCTTTACCTCTAATAAAAACATAGCTGTTGGTTCTTAAAAACAGTCACCTCACCTTTCATGAGCAATTTGACTTTTAGGCTTAATGCATTAGTCTCTTCAGTGACAAATTTTTGCCTGTGCTAACAACTAGTTGGCAGAATTTTGACAGTGAACAGAAGCTGTCAGACAAAACCATAATATTTCCTCCAGTAGCTGATCTGTTCAATTTTAAGCATCGAAAGCTTAGGTAAAACATGGAGAAAACTTGTTTTATGGTTTCTGGGATCTTTTTTTTATATTGCTTGATAAGCTCTAAATAAACTAGTATCTACATGTAAGATGTACTTTACAAATGAAACTACCTGAAATGGTGATTGCCAGCATTTGAGAGTTGGGGGATTGGGGAGATGTTTGTCAAAGGACACAAAATTTTAATTAGATACAAAAAATAAGTTCAAGAAATCTATTGTGCATCATGGTGCCTATAGTAAATAACAATATACTTGAAAACTGTTGGTGACAGATTTTAAGTGTTCTCACCACACAAAAAAATGGTATGTGAGCTAATGTATGTTAAAACAGCTTGATTTAGCCATTTCATAATGTATATATACAGAAAAATCATATAGTACACCATAAGTATATACAACTTTTGTTTGTTTGTTTGTTTGTTTGTTTGTTTTGAGACAGAGTCTCACTCTGTTGCCCAGGCTGGAGTACAGTGGCGTGATCTCGACTCACTGCAACCTCCGCCTCCCAGGTTCAAGCAGTTCTCCTGCCTCAGCCTCCCGAGTAGCTGGGATTACAGACACCCGCCACCATGCCCGGCTAATTTTTGTATTTTTAGTGGAGATGACGTTTCACCATGTTGGCCAAGCTAGTCTCGAATTCCTGACCTCAGGTGATCCACCTGCCTTGGCCTCCCAAAGTGCTGGGATTACAGGTGTGAGCCACCATGCCCAGCCTACAACTTTTACTTGTCAATTAAAAAATAAATTTAACAAAAGAAAAAATAAAATTAACAGGCATTTTGCAAAGCCTTTATATTGGGTTTATTTCACATTTGCATCAGTTCTTTATTCTCAATTTTACAGTAGGAGAAAACTTTTTATAAACCTGGAAAAATAATTTTTTCTATAATAGGAAAGCTTTAAGAATGTTAAAATGTAAACGGATGACTGATTAATTGTATATCAGTCTCAGCAAGTTATCCATGATTTATTTATTTTTATGAATTGTAGATAAATCTCACCATTACCTATCCATGATTTACTTAGATATTTATATGTTAATTATCTTGAGAAATATATAAAAGTTCTTGTTAAAGAAAAATCATCAATTTTGTGTTAAGTGACAATGAGTGTAAAGTATAGAGACTATTAGAAATTGATAACCTTTGTGGTGCGCCATAAATGGGATTAGAAGTGCCAGTGGTGTGGTTGTGACTGTTTCGCAAGTGGTCAGGGTTTGCTCATTGAGAGGGTAGAATATGGAGCCCACATTAAATGTGGTAAGGGATTTTGTCAAGCAAATATCCAGGGGAATAATTTTCCTGGCAGAGGAAATAATTAAGAGTTATATAAAAACATTACAGGTATGTTCAAGGAATCGTAAGGTGTTCAGTGTGGCTAAAGCAACTTGTACTAAGGGGCAGTGATAGGAGAGGAAATGACAGGGAAGATGACGGTGGCAAGGGAGATATTTGGAAAGACCTTATAAGAAGCTACAATGGCCTGATTCTGAGTAAAACATGGAGACATGGCAGGCCTTTGCTTGCAGGCGTGAAATAATTTTACTTGGGTTTCTTTTTCTTTTTCTTTTTTTTTTTTTGAGACTGACTGTCACTCTTGTTGCCCAGGCTGGAGTGCAGTGGCACAGTTTGGTTCACTGCAACCTCCACCTCCCGGGTTCAATTGATTCTCCTGCCTCAGCCTCCCAAGTAGCTGGGACTATAGGCGTGTGCCACCATGACCAGCTAATTTTGTATTTTTAGTAGAGATGAGGTTTCTCCATGTTGGTCAGGCTGGTCTCGAACCCCTGAGCTCAGGTGATCCACCTGCCTCAGCCTCCCAAAGTGCCGGAATTACAGGCATGAGCCACCACGCCTGGCCTTTTACTTGGGTTTTAATAGGATTGCTGTGGCTGCTGTTGAGAATAGTACATATGGGGTAATGATGCAAGCAGAGGCCTATTGTAGTACTCCTCAGGAGAGAATGGTGGCTTGCACAAGGATGGAAGCAATGAAGGTGGTGAAAAGTAGTCAGATTCTATATTTATTAGGAAACACCTAGGATGATGTCTTAATATACCAAAATGTGAAATGTAAGAAAAATAGAGATGTCAAGATGACAAGAAGATTTTTGGCATTGACAACTGAAAGAATAGTTGCTATCAACTGTGATTGCTAAGAATGCACATGGATCAGGAGTTCAGTTTTAGACATCTTAATCTTAAGATGTCAATTAGACATCTATGTGGAGATGCTGACTGGCAGTTGGATATAGGAAGTTGGAGTTCAGGAGAGTGGTCCTGGCTGGAGATATAAACTTGGTAGTTGACAGCATATGGTTGTTAAAGACATGAGACTGGTTATCAGCAAAGAAATGAGTGTGTAGATACAAAAGGGAGGAAACCTTAGAGAACTCCAACTTTTGGAGATCTAGGAGAAGGGGAAAAACTAGTCAAGGGGACTCAGGAATGGCTGTAAAAGTAAGAGGAAAACCTGAGTGTGTGGTATCCAGGGAAGTCAGATGAAGAAAGCTATCAAGGAGGGGAAGGGATCAACTGGGTTAAATGCTGTTGATAGCATCAGGTAAGATGAGGAGGAAATTGATCATTGATAAGGTAGTTTACTGACTTGTGAGAAGCAACATCAATATCCAAATGAAAGAAGACACTTTAATGCTATTAATAATAGACAGCTTAAGACTGGGGGGTCACAATCTTATGGCCCACTGCCCACATGTAGACAAAGATGGGCTTTGAGAGGCAGTGTTTAGGAAAACAATAATTGATTGTGAAGGCTATTGGGAGACATATACTCTCCTATTAGCCATAGACCCATCATGTCATATTATTTTATATTCGAGGGTGTTTACATGTTTATTATTTTCTTTTTGTTGTTGCTGTTTTTGATACTGGGTCCCACTCTGTCGCCCAGGCTGTAGTGCAGTGGTGCGATCAGGGCTCACTGTAGGTTCAACCTCCCAGGCTGAAGTAATCCTCCCACCTCACCCTTCCGAGTAGCTGGGACTACAAGCATGAGCCACCACACCCGGCCCATATTTGTGATTTTTGCTTGGCTCCTGAAAGAACATGGCTGCTTTGAATGTGTGGCCCCCGGTTATTAAGTGTGTTTTTGCTTTGGCACAGGAAAAAAATAAAACTGATGTAATTTTGATAGCACAGTTATTTTCATTATTATATAGATGTATAAAAGACTTGGATTTCTAGCTCAGGATAATTGAATTTTTCATCTAAATTCATGTTCCTCTTCAAGGCCAGACACACTTTCTCTCTTCTATAAGGGCATTGAATGATAGACTTTTTGTTAGACAGAACTCTTGGTTTGCTATTTGGCCTTTCCTAATCTCTGTTCACAAAAGAAAGATCTGAACACAGAGGTTAAAAGTCTTGCACGGCAAATGGCTAGCTGTGATATGACCAAGACTCTTAACTTCTCATTCAGCCCTGAAGATTATATTGGTCTTCTGATGTGAAATGTACTGTTCTTTCTTTTATGCTATCTAGCCACTTGTTCAGTTAACTTATTCATTAATCACCCAATATATATGAGGCATTCTATATTTATGCCAGTAATACATGTAAATTGCAGCCATTTTTAAAACCAGGAAATGCACTTAAATTGTGTGTTTAAATTTATCAGAATCACATATGGTGCTTTTTACCACAGATAGTAGTTTTTAAGATTATGTTTATCCATATTACCTCCGTAATTATTTATGATCAGGTTAGCTTAAGTGGCGAAAAGCCATATGAATGCTCCACTTTGGTTTTGAGATAACTGCTGGTATTCAATCCATTATTCTTATCCATTAGAATTCCTCTTTTGTCCAGAAATTATTCAACCCTTAGAATCAAGTCTCTGTACTTTCTCATTTATGTTTCCCTCACTCCAAGTCTAAGTAGACACCATGTCTGCATCCTTTCCTGCCACACTATGGTTGTAAATAATATGTCTATTTAGATATAAATTGCAAGAGTAAGAGGGTTAATTGTATGAAATTATCATAGAGTTGTAATTGAAAATCTCTTTTAAAAAATAAAAAGAAAATCACTTCTAATTACATAGTCATGTTGGCCTCTTGTCATTGCTGTAGCATAATTGTTTATTTTGTGTTTTTGCCCAGGTGCTTAATTCAGCCACTGCCAGCCTTACAAAAATAGATAACTGTACTAATAAATCAGCTTCTGACTAAGACTAGGTAATTTTCTTTATTGCTAGGCCCAAACTATTTTCAATATGTTAAAGAAAGAAACACCCCAAACCACATTGACTTATAACTGTATCTATGCAGAATTTTGTTTCAATGGCAATGTATAAGGGGCAAAGATTTCTCTCTTGCCTTCTCCTTAGCCATGAGTGGATTGAGTCAATGAGCACATGTTAAGCATTTGTAGTGAATATCCTGATTTCCTAGTGCTTCAGAAATAGCAGGAACAGTCAGTCTCACTCACCACTCAAATAGACCTGGAATTTATCTTCTCCTTTTTCTCATTTCTCCATGCCATAATTTATAATGTCATCACCCTTTCTCCTACATATGATCTAAAAACTGGCAGCTAAACCTAATTCCATCCTAATTCATTTTCGGCCAGCACAGTTTGTTTCCTTTATTAAAAATTTGAATGTAATGCGTGGGGCAGGGTGAGTGTTGTGGGTTCTGCTTTAAATTTGCATGATTTCTGAGGCCTTCAAAAGCATTTGGATTTTTAAACCTTCCTTAGACAGTTGTAATCCAGTCTCCTAATTGTTTTCTCCTTCAAGTTGTAAATCCTCCCTGTCCAGATAACCCTCCACCCTTTCCCCAGATTCAGCAATCTAAGAAAACAGTTCTGATCATATAACCCTCCTTTGTAAATCCTATTTGCTTCTCTGTTGCATGAGGGGTAAGATCCAAACTCTAACATGGCAGATGAGAAGTTTCATCACACAGTTCCAGTCTACTTTTCCCAGTCCCTTCACTTCCACTTTTTGTTAACATCCTGCCTCCACAACATACCCCAAGAGCTGTAGCAGAGCAAGTTATACCTAGTCCCTTTAGCCCGAGTGGTCTTTTGGGTCCCTTTCTTTGGCCTGTGCTTTTCTCTGCCTGTACTCACTTTGACTTTCTCCCTTACCTGGAAAATACTTACTCTTCTACTAAGCCCCAACGTATATAACAATTCCTAGGTGAAGAGTTTCCTGAGTCTCTGGGGAAGTTTATTGTTTTTCTGGGCTACCAATCACACTTTGCACATCTCTTCGTTGTAACACTTACCATAATGTGTTTCAAGATTTACGTGTCCCTGCTTCACTTTGCCGTACAGGAAGCTCTGTGATAAGCATGGTTAGACCAAATTCATTTTTGTATTAACAACACCCAGTAGTGTCTGGCACATAACAGGTGCATAAGGGATGTTTCTTGAATAGGTGAAAGAGGAATCTCCCTATTTCTCCCTACTTATATTCTGTGGGCAGCTGCTATCCCCTTGCTGTCTATCTGATCCTCAATCACTTCCTCTTGTCCACTCGAACTTCCTCATGGTATTTTGCTTATTCATCTTACATCTTTACCCTCTGGTTTTTGAGATGGTGATAAAGAAAGGGGCCAGGGCTCAGGGATCTGTGATTGATACTTCTAGACATCGCAGTTTGGTTTGGTGCCACCATCAGTGACAGCAGCTGCTATCATTTTTCTCAGTTTCCAGGATTCTTCCAATATCTCAGGGCATAGCCTAATTCTAGAGCTATCTCTGATGATTTGAGGTATATGGTATGTGTAATTCAGTACCTCATATCTGCATTTATTATTCTATATAAGCCTTCCATAAGGGCATTTTTGTCTGTTTAAAATGTAACAATAAATCAAATACATTGAATTTTCTGTATATCCGAATGCATTGTAAAACTATTTTTAATGGCGTTCGAGATAAAATTCAGACTGAACATATAGTATACTAATGACATCATGTTAATATGCCTGTAACAAGCATGAACAGAGTATCAGTTGTGAATAGATAACCATAATAAAAGTCAGTAGGTTTGTTCTTAAGAGTGAGGTGTCACAAATTCTGCTATTTGGCAAGATAAGGACTATGAAACTGGCAAAATTAGCCTTCCGGAGTTTAAATTAACCTATAATAATTTCACTGCTTAGGAATATTAAGGTAACTTAATACTTTTGTTAAAGTGTAAATACAAGACAAGAAAGAGTAATGGCAGCCTGTTTTACTTTTTATATTGTCTTCTTTAATGTATTTCCGCTTCTCCTTCCTGCCTATGCCATTCATATTATATTCTTTTTACCGTGAAAATAGAGCATATAACTTTATGAATAAGGAAACGTAAGCTCAGGGAATCAAAATGCCTTGCTCAAAGACATACAACTAGTTAGTAACAAGGCTGGGACTAAAATTCAGATCCCTTCACTCAAACACTAAGGACCTTAACATTATCATATGCTGTTCCCCTTCATTTGACATTTTTTTCTAATCTTCAGAGTGTGTGCTGTTTTATTTACTGCAAAGAAGAGATGCTGTGTTTCTCTATAAAGTGATTACAAATTTGTGGAGCTACAGTCATCATAGTTGTTCCTACAAATAACTTAAAAGCAAAATATTGAAGTATGCCTCATCTTCACTGCCAATGAAATTACGACCAAATGGTAATTACTGAATAACAAAACAGTCATATAGCAACCAATCCAATTGTTTAATGCTGTTCTCTAAAGGCAAACATTTTAAAAAGCAGTGGGTTAATACGATTTTCAAAAATTTGACTCATCAAGCTGTAAATCTCAATAGTCAACAGTTTGAGGATTACATCAAAAACTAGGCAGGCATTAATGAGATTACCAAATGATATCTTATCCTTAAATGCCCCGGTTTAAAATTAGCAAGAATGCGCTTGCTGTCTAATTTCTGAGAAGTAAAAACAGCTTTAGCTGTGTACTCTAAGTTTAGGACAAAACTCAATTGAATGAAAGCAAGAAGTGGAGTAGAAATTTTAGTGTTTTAAAAGCTGACAGCTCTAACCTGAACCAGAGTATTTATGTTATTAAAATAGTCTTGGAATCCTAGGTCAGGCAATTCCATCTTTCTGAACTGCCCTCTACACACTTCTCCACCAGCAATACTCACACTTCTTTCAAAGCAAAGGCTCTCAAACTGACCCAAAGCAGGAAAGTTTCCTTGACCAATCCATATCACATTTTAATGATTTCTGGACAGTATTCACACCTCTTTCTAGCTCTGTATCTTTTGATGGATATCTTCGGGAAGTAATTTTAGCAAGTGACAATTTTAAAAAGCTAGAGGGTTCTTTCGTTTTGGTTTGGTTTGGTTTTGAGACAGGATCTCGCCCAAACTGGAGTGCAGTGGCACGAGCTCAAGCAATCCTCCCGCCTCAGCCTTCCCAGTAGCTGGGACTACAGGCGCACACCGGCTAAATTTTGTTGTTGTTTATAGTAGGGACAAGGTCTCACTACGTTGGCCTTACTGGTCTCCAACTCCTGAGCTCAACAGATCATCCCGCTGTGCCCTCCCAAAGTTCTGGGATTACAGGCATGAACCACCGCGCCCAGCCCCAAACTCGAGATTTTTATAGAGCATTTTATGTTGCTTTGATGAAAGATATGCAACACATATCAAATGATAAAACTGCATTACTACTTTTTAAGTATTTAAATAGCAGCTGAATTTAGTTAATTTGTTAATTCAGTAAATATCATTGTCTACTAGTTTTGAAGTTCTGTGTGAGGTTTTGTATATACATATATGCACACAGAATATATATATACACACACAGAATATATACACACAGTATGTATATATATGCTGTAGGTATATATATACACAGTATGTATATATACTGTGTGTATATATAGTATGTATATATACAGTATATATGTGTATATATATATAGAGTGTGTATATATACAGTATATATATATACACACAGTGAGCAAGATTTGTTCCCATTCCTCAAGAAACTCACAGTACATTGACAGTCTTACATTTTGTAAATATTTAATAACTAACTCGACAGTGCTATGACTGACAGGTTATTTGTTATTTTACCTCCCTCCCCATTCAATCATTGAATGAAGAATTGAATAAGGAAAAAATGAAGAAGAACCAAGTTCCATCACACTGGTTCCTATCTTAGCTATGTTTTTAATTATTCAAGAAAAGTTTGGCTTGACCTTGCCGAAATTGTATATTCAACAAAGATTTATACTTGTGGTTTCCTAAGTGCTCTGAAAGTCTACAATAATGCAGTATCTAATTTAAAAAAAAAAATGGCTACCTGATAAGTCCCCTACTGCCTGCTGTTGCACAAAATGATTCATTAGAAAAAAAAAATAATTTGGAATCAGAAATTATAGGTTATTTTTCTGGATCTACCACTTAACCTTTTATACCACTGGATTAGTCCATTTTCATTGTGCTGATAAAGACATACCTGAGACTGCGCAATTTATACAAGAAAGAGGTTTATTGGACTTACAGTCCCACATGGCTGATGAGGCCTCACAATCATAGTGGAATGCAAGGAGGAGAAAGTCACGCCTTGCGTGGATGGCAGCAGGCAAAAAGAGAGCTTGTGCAGGGCAACTCCTGTTGTTGTTGTTGTTTTCTTTTTTTTAGGTTTCAATATTTTATTCGCGTCTAAGTGATGTTAATTACAGCATTTGAAGGGGAGGCTCTAGTTCCACAGAAAATGGAAGACTCTAAAATGTACCCATTAGACTGCTAAAAAACAAATTGAGTGGTGAGAATATAACAGAAGTCCAATTTAGATTCTGAGTGTTGTCACCATGTGATTACAATCACACAGACGTTTCCAAGCTTATAGCTGGAGCTCCTGGAAGCTATTTCATACTCTGGTGCAAGGGTTAAAAAACACAACACAGGAAGAAATAAGTTCTGAATTATTGGCTTCATCACATCCACCCTCTCCACCCCAAAATGGCACAAAAGAGTGACCACACCCTGCAGACCTTTTGGTGTAAAAGAGATAATGATGAACTGGACTGGGAACAGGTCATGAAGATCTGTCTAAAAACAGCGAGGCTCTCATCAATTAGGGTTAGGAAGCCAAAGTTCGATTCTCAGGAAATCACAATTTCATTCATTTACTCAACATGAATTTACAAAGTGCCTACATATTATCAGCTTTCACTCGCAGCCATTTCTAGACAAAAAAAGAAACCTGGCATCTCAAAGTCGCTGCCAAGTTCCCCCAAGTCTACCACTGAAAGGGCCTTTTTTGGAAATGAGTTTCTTCTGTACCTCTGAAAGACTAACATCTTAAAGCTGAATCATCTTTATCCTGGAGGTCTAACATATTTAGCAATACTTGCATCCCAGACATACAACATTAAAAGATACACTAAATTCTGAAGGTAGCTATGCTGCAAAATAGTTTAAAATCAAACAATTGTACAGTATTCATTTATGCTTGAAATTCCAGTCCCAGGCCAAGCTTGTGGCCACCAGCATTGACGTCCTGGCCATCCAGAAGAGCTGACAGTGTCAGCTGGATACCTGGCTTTAGGACCTGAGTGTATCCTAAACCTATCAGGCTGGAGTTGTTCACTTTAGCAAGAAGCAGGCGTCAGGGTCAATCTAACACTTGACTGCTATTCCGAAGCGCCTGTTACTGTTTCCTGCTGTCCAGGTGAGACTCACAGCAGTCTCCAACTTCCTGTTCACCTTCTGGTAAATGAGGCCGCCAAACTCTGTCCTGTCATTCACATCAGCCTGAAGCTGGAATTCATCAGTCTTGTAGCCAACTGCAAAGTTGCTCTGGGTCACTTGGGACTTTGCAGTCTCAAAATTTATCTGGTAGCTGGCCAGTCAGCCCTTGTAACCCAGCACCAGAGCACCCCGGATGGAAGGCCCAGCAATGTCGAAATCCATGTCGTAGTCCAGGTTAATGTGCTCCTGCTTGTACCCTGTCTTGATTTTAGCATTTTTTCCCCCCAGTGTTGGGTGAGAAGGCTGAATCGAAGGTCAGCTTCAGTCCACATGCAAGCTGCTCTTCCACGGTAATCTCGGTGCCTAGTGTATTGTCGGTGTTCCATTTCTCAGTAAACGTCAGGCCCTACTCAGTTCATCTGTACTTGGTTTCCAGACTGCCCGGCATTTTGGTGGTCTCAGTGTTGGCTGAGCCTGAGTTTGTAACTACCTATCCATTCTCATATTTTGTTTTCAAATCAAGCTTTATTAAACCAAATCCATAGCCCTTCGTGAAGACATCCCTGGCAGATTTGCCAAGATCAGCAAACGTGGGTGGCACAGCCATCTTATGCTCAGAGGTGGTGGCTGCAGGCTAGGCGGCTATGGCTGACGCTGCGGCGTGGAGGCAGGGAGCAGAATGGAGCCAGCGGCAAGGCCCAACTCCCATTTTTAAAACCATCAGATCTCGTGAGACCCATTGACTGTGGCGAGAACAGCACGGGAAAGATCCACCACCGGCATTCAGTCATCTCCCACCAGTTCCCTGCAACAACATGTGGGAATTATGGGAGCTACAAGATGAGATTTGGGTGGGGATACAGAGCCAAACCATATAAACCACCAATAAAGCCAGTTTAATAAAATGAAGAATATATGTGTATGTGAAAAATACCATATGTTATAATCTGCAGGCAAAAAGTATCATAGAAAATTGCTCATATTTATAGAGATATTTATTATATATGTAGACTTATTGCATTATTAGCATGTAACGTTACATTTGAAGTATTTATTGAGTTTAATCTGGAAAATCATCCCAATTTATTACTGCATACTTCATACGAAAATTACTTTTCAGTTTTTTTACTACGAAATATACATGTGGATATCTGTAAGTCAATGATGTTCTTCAACCTTAGGATTATTATACTATTCTTTTCAAATCAGGGGAGACTTTAAAATAAAGTGAAATCCATGTGGCATGACTGTCCTAATTTTTACTTTACCTTATTAAAACCGTTTTAATAGATTTTTACTCATTAGAATCATATCCCTCTGGAGATTTTCACTTTTTAAATAAATATTCTGCTAGGTTTTAATTTCAACACCTAGATATTTATTCATTTTTATTAGTTTAATCTCTTTAAGAATATGTGTAAACTTTTGTCATAATGTTCTTTGCTTCATTTTGTAAACATTATTTTGGTACTGTTACTTTAATCAATTTAAAGATACTTCTTTTTATCTACTTAGTGATTCTTAAAAGTTCCTAGAGTAACACCAGAGCTATTTGTTGTGACTGTTGACTCTTTGCTATAGCAAATTTTGAACTCTGAGCTAATCTTCAGAGATAATTTATCTGTAGGAATCCTCTTCTGCCTGGATTGAACATTCCTCCTAGATAAGTTTTGAGATTACTTCTGCTAAGGCAACCCGGGAGTATTACCTTCCGGGGACCACTTTTTACTTTTTTACTTTAGGTATCCGTGGATGATGTGAATAGTATACATTGAGACCATAACCTGTTAAAATGAAAATCTGCATTTATAAATTCCTTTTTCCCCCCATCCAGACTAACATAGGCATAGTTCCTTGGAATCTCACTGTTCTGATGGCATTTTTAAAAATCCAACATATGTATGCTTCTTCAAAGTCTTGGCTTTGTTCAGGGGATCTCATTTCCAAATTCCCACTTCAAGTGAACCTAAGACCTTAGCCTTGTGCCTTGCATTCTTTCCTTGCAATTGAATCACAGGCCCCTTGGCCTTCTCTGCATTGATTATTCTAGTTATCCATTCATCCATTCTTTTTTCAAGATTTTTAGTTTCTTTGCGCTGGGTACGTAGTTCCTCCTTTAGCTCTGAGAAGTTTGATCGACTGAAGCCTTCTCCTCTCAACTCGTCAAAGTCATTCTCCGTCCAGCTTTGATCTGTTGCTGGCGATGAGCTGCATTCCTTTGGAGGGGGAGATGCGCTCTGATTTTTTGAATTTCCAGCTTTTCTGCCCTGCTTTTTCCCCATCTTTGTGGTTTTATCTGCCTTTGGTCTTTGATGATGGTGACGTACTGATGGGGTTTTGGTGTGGGTGTCCTTTCTGTTTGTTAGTTTCCCTTCTAACAGTCAGGACCCTCAGCTGTAGGTCTGTTGGCGATTGCTTGAGGTCCACTCCAGACCCTGTTTGCCTGGGTATCAGCAGCAGAGGCTGCAGAAGATAGAATATTGCTGAACAGCGAGTGCTCCTGTCTGCTTCTTGCTCTGGAAACTTTGTCTCAGGGGTGTACCTCTCCAGGTGAGGTGTGAGGTATCCTATCGGTCTGCACCTAGTAGGGGGTGTCTCCCAGTTAGGCTACTCAGGGGTCAGGGACCCACTTGAGCAGGCAGTCTGTCCGCTCTCAGATCTCAACCTCGGTGCTGGGAGATCCACTGCTCTCTTCAAAGCTGTCAGACAGCTGTCAGACTCTACCCAGAGGTGGAGTCTACAGAGACAGGCAGGCCTTCTTGAGCTGTGGTGGGCTCCACCCAGTTGGAGCTTCCCGGAGGCTTTGTTTACCTACTTAAGCCTCAGCAATGGCAGGCGCCCCTCCCCCAGCCTCACTGCTGCCTTGCAGTTAGATCTCAGACTGCTGTGCTAGCAATGAGGGAGGCTCCGTGGCGGTGGGACCCTCCGGGCCAGGTGTGGGATATAATATCCTGGTGTGCTGTTTACTAAGATCCTTGGTAAAGCGCAGTATTAGGGTGGGAGTTACCCGATTTTCCAGGTGTTGTGTGTCTCAGTTTCCCTTGGTTAGGAAAAGGGATTCCCTTCCCCCTTGCCCTTCCCAGGTGAGGTGATGCCTCACCCTGCTTCAGCTCTCACTGGTCGGGCTGCACCAGCTGACCAGCACCGATTATCCGGCACTCCCCAGTGAGATGAACCCGGTACCTCAGTTGAAAATGCAGAAATCACCCGTCTTCTGTGTCGCTCACGCTGGCAGCTGGAGGCTGGAGCTGTTCCTATTCGGCCGGCCATCTTGTTCCTGACCCCCACAGGCCCCTTGGTTTGAGGAACTGTAAGTCCTCCCGCAACCTGCACACCCGCTACCACAACATCATTGCTAGGGCAGCCTTGATGTCAGGACTTTTTTGTGTTGTTCCTCTAAGGATTGCTTTCCTTTTCTTATGATCTAAGTAATACATGTAAAGGAGTGTTGCTATATTTTCTTCAGCAATTCTATGGGTTTTGTAGCAGGAGAGTTTTCTGGTTATCTGTTTTTCCATATTAACAGAAATGGAAATCTACTAGGTTTTACGTGCTTAAACTTTAATTTGTCAGGCCTGGTGTGGTGGCTCACGCTTGTAATACCAGCACTTTGGGGGGCTGAGGTGGGTGGATCACAAGGTCAGGGGTTCGAGACCAGCCTGATCAACATGGTGAAACCCCGTCTCTACTAAAATACAAAAATTAGCCAGTTGTGGTGGCGCATGCCTGTAATCCCAGATACTCAGGAGGCTAAGGAAGGAGAATTGCTTGAGCCTGGCAGGTGGAGGTTGCAGTGAGCTGCGATCGCACCACTGCACTACAGCCTGGGTGACGGAATGAAACTCCGTCTCAAAATAAATAAATAAATATAAATAAATAAAAAGAAGTTTGATTTGTGACATTCAGGGAAAACCACACTCAAACCCTATTTTTCCCCTGGAAGCTTTGCATTCTTCAAAGAACATTGCCATATTCCAACTGAAATGGAGATTTTGCTGAGAGTTTTGTTTGTTTTGCTTATATCTGGACTTAACTTTTAAATACAGCTTTCTTGTCTTCTTTCCTGTCTTCCAAACTCATGGAATTACCGTTTCAGAGGGAAAAGGTATGCTTTATAAAACTAGCAGAAATCCACATCTAGCTTGAAATCTACTTCATAGGAAACTTAAATTAATTCAAAATAAAACTAAGCCAAATGCTAAGTTAAATGCTAGTATGGAAAATTGTCTTTTTAAAATGCATCTTTTTTTAAAGAGCTTGAAATGTCTGGTAGAGACGCATAATTCTTTCACGGAAGGGTTTCATGAAGCACAGATGTTTTTCAGCCTCCCACGGGGATATATACCACCACAGTGAGGACAACAGATGCCTCTTCCCTCACTTTCATATCTGGCTTCATTCCTTATGAATCTATTTCTTTTAGTGATTAGCTCAGAGAAGCTTATTTCAGCACAGTTAACCTCAGCCCCTTCTTGAAAGTAGATTTTATGGAATGAGGTAAGGAAGAAATAGAACAACTCATTTAAAAATTCTGGCAGTTTCAACTGCCAATTTTGGGGGGATACCGTTTTAAATTTTACCCACTAAAATAGTAAATATCTAAGAATTCAAAGTAGTTTAGAGAAATAAAGTTAATAAAGATTTAAATTAATTGAATTAGAAATGTGCTGTCTATTAAATTATGTATGAATCAACCATTTTAAAATTCATTCTTTATGTATGTCATTGATACTATGTCAGTGTCAAGATGTAGCAACTGAGCCATATTTATGTGTATATAAGTTTTCTTATGCTGCTGTAACAGTGTATCACAAATTAGTGGCTGAGAACAACACAAATCTATCATTTTATATTTCTGAAGGTTAAAGGCCCAACAGACCTCAGTGGACTAAAATCATGGTGGCAACAGGTTTGCATTTCCTCTGGAGCCTCCAAGGGAGAAGCCATTTCCTTGCCTTTTCCACCTTCCTTGGCTCATGTCTCTTCCTCTATCCTCAAAGAGACTCTGCATTTCTCTCAACCTTCTTCACCTTATGTCTCCCTTTGACTAGATCTGGGAAATGTCCTTTTTTAAGCACTCATGTGATTAGATTGGGCCCACCTGCCTAACCCAGGTCATTGAGTCTCTCCATCTCAAGGACCTTAACGTTAATCACATCTGCCAAGGTCACTTTTGCTATGTGAGATAGCATCATCACAGGTTCTGGAATTGGAGCTCAGATATCTTTGGGGGCCATCATTCTGTCTTATCATGTTGTATGTAATTAAAACCTTGCTCTCAGCTGTCTAAAGATTTGCCTGAGCAAATGAATTGTTCAATTCAATGTATTCAATCAATTCACTCACTAATATCATCATGACAAAAAATTAACTGAAACGTTTTAGATAGAGCCAGGCCAAAAATGAAAATTGTCTCCCACAAAAGGAATGATTTAGCATTGTCTTTTTTGAAATGGAGTCTCCCTCTGTCACCCAGGCTGGAGTGCAGTGGCGTGATCTCAAGTCACTGCAATCTCTGCCTCCCGGGTTCAAAGGATTCTCCTGCCTCAGCCTCCCAAGCAGCTGGTATTACAGGTGCCTATCACCATGTCCAGCTAGTTTTTGTATTTTTAGTAGAAATGGGGTTTCACCATGTTGTCCAGGCTGGTCTGGAACTCCTGACCTCAAGGGATCCACCTGCCTCAGTCTCCCAAAGTGCTGGGATTACAGGCATGAGCCACTACACTCAACCCAAGCATATTCCTTCTTAATCAAATGCCATTAAATTGGGTTATATTATTAAACTTAATGAGTGTCTACTGCTTACTTTATGTCTAGATGACAATGGGCAGGTGCTTATTTATTTTAAATCTACTCATTATTTATCTAAAAGCTTTATAATTTCTCAGGTTAGGATTTTTTAAAGTTTAATTTATATTACAAATTATTCATACTACCCACTATGAAGATTTTACATAGTATGATGGAAAAATGCTTCATACATAATTTACCTGTACTAAATATTAGGAATTTGAATAAAATGAATATTTATTCATTTTCATTTTAAGAAATACAACAAGGGAGTCATTAGAAAAAAAGAGAAACAAAATGTTTGAAACAAATATTACCATAAAGTGACTTTTTTTTTTTGCATTTCACAAATGCACAAAATTTGTGTTAAGGTTCATTTTGAAAGACCCAATGGTCTTTCAAAAAAATGATCTATTAAAAGACTATTAAAAATGATTTAAAAACTATAAAAAACTCTCACAAAAATAAGTTTATCTGGAGAGAAACCATATCTTATTCATCTTTGTATCTCCCATGATATAATGGCACTTTTGTTGTTTTTCTCATTTATGAGCTGTGAGGATATCAAAGCCAATTCTTTTTAGAAGTTAAAATTTTAAAACCAGAGAAAAATCTTGGAATAGAATATACCACTATTATAGTATTGCTCATCATAAGAACATTCATCGTAAGAACTATGTTCTTTTGGTGAGCAGTACTATAATACATAGCACTATTATTATAATATTAGATTAATTTTTGTGTGAAGTTGGCTGCTTTCTCTTCCCTTTCCTCTCTTTTCTCCTATTCTCTTTCTCTCCTTTTTCTTTCCCCTCTTTCCATTCCTCTCTTTGAATCTTCTATGTTATCTTCCTCTGTTTCCCACATCTAGTCCTCCCTTCTCCTCCTCATACTGTAGTATTTCAAAATCTGCTACTAGGAATTGTCCACTTAATATATCTTAAAACATGTGTTGTGGTGACATATATTGTTAACTTAACGTGCCTTCCTCTTTGTTTGCTGAGGGATATGTTGTCTTAATCTTTTTTTCCCCAAAGCATTGCAATTTACTTCTCTCTCTCATACAAATAACCATAAACTAATTATAGTAATCAATTTGCATGCAGTAATTACATTACCTATGATAATTATAATATGTAGCACCTGGACCTGTATTTGTGTTAATGGGAAGAATCAATAAATCTCAAGTGGGCAGAAGTGTGTAGCTGATTATGTGTTCAAGTGATCAGAGATTAGGCAGCATTTGATTAAATGAACTGGTTGGAGATTGTGCAATTACTTTTTATCGGCAAAATAGAAATTATTGATAACAAATCTAGATTAAAATATTCTATTTATTTTATCTTGATAGCTCTGTTGTCATGTTTTGAGGGGATTCACATCATATAGAGAATGATTATACTACTCTCTGTGAATAAGCTCAGCTGTCCAAGGCTACTCATTCCTGGGGTTCCAAGAATTCCATGTACCTTCTAGTATCTCTATGTCAAATATAACAGAGTAAAGATGTAAGTTGTACTTGCAGAGATAGATAACATATTCACTTTAGAAAAATAGTCAATGTAATTTACTTTTTTCACTATTTTTTTTTTTCAAATTAATTCATTTGCCATTGTCTTTTAGACCACTGTAATTTGGAGAATAAGTATCAAAGCCTAAGAGATTTACATTAGGACATTTAATTTTTAGTGTCTTGGGCTATAGAGAAACATCTGTATGTTCTCTTTTGAAGCAGTAGAGCAAAACATTAAAATACCACACAATTAAAAGAACTAAATAACATTTCGAGATTATTTTAATTTTAACTGTAATATACAGAAACATATCTAAGAATGCATGAGAGCAGGTAAACTTGATGAATTAATCAGAGCCAACACTAATAAATTACAGTTGCTTCTCAAAACATAATTGTGACTGGTCCGATGGTAGTGGGTTATCAGAACTTATTAGTATTTAGGTCGCAAAAGTTGGCATACAACCTCCCACTGCTAAATTTGACTGACTAAAAAAAAGTAATTGTAATAACATGATTAGAGTCCTTGCCAGAAAGAATACTGGTTCAGATGGGGAAAACAATACCTAAAGATAATTTTGGACTCACTAAACTTTATTTTAAAATCAGAATCCTTAGTTGCCTTGGGAATTTATCTTTACTGAAGTCCCTAAATAGTATCTTTGACATTAAGAAAGTATATTTTATATTGAATTATGAAGTAATTCAATATAAAATATACCTGTTGAGAAAGGGCATTATCTGATTTCTTAATGTTATACATTTCTTTTAGAATACAAAAATATGATGGTAAATGTTTATGTGGATCTGTTGGAGGCTCTTTCCACAGTCTCATATGTGAACACTTTCAAAAGTTCCAGAGGCAGATAAAATCATTGTGGTTTTTATGTTCCCACAGCAATTTGTCCACATCTTTTTTACAGTACTTATACTGTACTGTAATTTGTATATTTTATCTGTCCAGCTATATTGGGGGCAGTAACTATGACATTCATTTCTATCATCTCTGCCAGTCAGTTGATAAGTGTCTGTGAAATGTATGAATATGTCAGCATTTCTCCCATGTTGCATTATACTTGAACCATAGTAGGCGCTCAGTATTTACCAAATGACTGAAATTGCATTTGAACATTGGAATGACTTGAAAAAACAATAAACATCCCTAAATAGAAGCAGTGTTAACTATCGCTTATCTTCACATTTTTCTAATTGAGGATCTTCCCTGTCCCCACCTCAGATTGACCAATAATGCTGTGGTGCTCTATGCAGTCCAAATGGGGATCTGTTTGAATTCAAAATCCAAGAAGTGAAATTTGACCAGTCTGCTATGGCCACCACTCCTGGCTGCCATATAATGCAGTTGTTGAACACTAGTCTTACATACTCTGATAGAGGACACAGACCAGTGCTACCTTGGTATAGTGTAGATCCAGAACTCAATACAATCTCTTAGGGTTCTTCCAAAGGAATGATTATACTACTCAGTGTGAATAAGCTCAGCTGTCCAAGGCTACTCATTCTTGGGCTTCCAATAATTCACTTCTTGATTCAAATATATATCCATTTCACAGGGTACCAATTGGCTCAAGGAACCCTATATTGGGTTTGGTTTTCTGCATCTATTACCTCATATACCCAGACTCACCATCACCTTCACTATCCAGAAATGTGCTACTAGGGGTTAGGCAGGTTTTCAAACCACAGAGGGCCTAATGAGACCCTGTTTCACTGGACAATGTTTCTCACACATCCTTCAGAGGGAGGCTACCTGCTGTGATACTAGAAGGCCTCAAGAAAGTCCATCCTTCCTGATTCAATGTTGCTTACACTTCTTAAATTAAAAAAGCTACTGTCATTGGATTCCCAACATTTCTTGTCAAAAAAAAAAAGAAAAGAAAAGAAGCCAAAGGAAACAATGTAGAATGTAAATTTAAGCCCATGTGGGAGGTGGTGGCATGACCCCTACCTACAGTTATGAAAAAAATGGTTGTATATCTAATCAATTTATGAAATTTTGATTTCAAATGCATATTAGCATAGTCAATGTTCTGAGAAGTCCTTACAAAAAAAATAGATTTAACTGTTTTCATTCAGCTTCTTGGATCTGTAGGTTTGTGTTTTGTTTGCCAGATTTGTAAATTTTTCATCTATTATTTCTTCAGATACCTTTTTAACCCTATCCTCTTTCTTTTCTCCAGAACTCTGAAGAAATGAACATTAGATCTTTTGTTATAATCCTACACAACCTTCAGGCTCTGTTAAATTTTTACAGGCTATTTTCTTTCTATTGTTCAAATGGATTAAATATGATTTTTTTTTCAATTTCTTTGATTCTTTCCTCTTCAAAAGATTCTCTGATCTTTTCCTCTCCAGAATGGTCCTCTCTATTCTGGTGTTAAACCCATCTATTGAGTTTTTATTTTTGTTATTGTATTTTTTTATTTTGAATTTCCATTTGACTATTTTTTAATTGATCCATTATGATTATTCAGTCTTATAGGGTACAATTTTATGTTTTGATACCTCTATATGTTGCATAATGATCAAATTAGGGTATTTAGCATATTTATCACCTCATACATTTAACATTTGACTCTTATTTATGTGTTTTGTTTTTTCTGGGACTTTCATATCTTTGCAGAAACTTTCTATTTTTTTTTTTTTTTCATTTGTTTCAATGTGTTTGTGGTTGCTTGTTGGGTGATTTTTATGATGGCTGTTTTAAAATTCTTCCCAAATAATTCTAACAATTCTATAATTCTGGTGTTGGTGTTTGTTGCTTGCTTTATCTCTTTTATATGAAGATTTCCCTGCTTTCATGGTATGATGAGTGATTTTCAATTGAAATCTGGACATTTTGAGAATTTTATTAAATTCTCCGTATAAAAACTCCAAATTTTATTTAAATTTTGTTTAAATTTTCTGCTTTAGCAGGCCTTATCTGATACCACTCCAGTGAGAAAGGGGGTACTGCCTCGTTATTTCCAGGGATAGTGGAAATACCAAGTTCCCACTCAACTTCTGTTAACACAGAGGAGGCCTGTTAACACACTACTAGGCCTCTACTGTTATCTCTAGTCGGGAATGGCACAGTGGCCTCATTACTACTCACTATGTGGCCTCCCTGAACTCTGGGGAGCTAACCTCACTACTGTTGTGCCCAAGTGAGGGACCTGACTTTTCACTAGGTCTTCTCTAATACCATCTACTCTGGTGGGGAGAAAGAAGGGCACCTCCTTACTACTGGGCCTGGCAATAAATTCTGGGTTCTCCATTCAGCTTTACACCTGAAAGGGGGAGTTGCTTGTTACTGCTAGCTTAAGATGGGAGCTCTGGCTTTCCACCGTGTCTCCACTGATACTTCCTTGGCTGGGAAGAGTAACACTGACTAATTACTATTTTCTTCACAATCTTCTCTGATATCAACCTGAAGCAGGGGCTGGGGGCTAAGGACCCTTGTTATAGTTTGGCAATGGTAGAAGTCTATACCCTCCTTTTGGTTGGTGTGTGTTGGGTGGGGCTACATTTTTTTCCTGTGGTGTTTGGCTGGAGTCAAAAAGTTATCATCTAATATTCTCTCTCTTGGCAAGCTGCCTCTTTCCAGGACCTCTGACTACTGAGAACAGGCTTTTGTGAACATTTTTTTTTTTTTTTTTTTTTTGGCCTGTGTCTCTTGGTGCTTCCAGGTTATTGGCTTTTCCAGTACCCAGTCTGGGATACATAAGGCAAAAAGAAAACCCAGGGAACTCACCATCATGTCTTTCCTAGAGGTCTGAGATCTCTGGCTAATGTCTGGCTTCTCTTCACACTGTGTTTATAGAAATCACTTTCTCTTAGACTTTCCAAGGATTTTTTCTCTTTTTTTGTTAATTCTACTTTTTTTTTTTTTTTTTTTTTTTTTTTTAGCATGTATCTTGGTGTTGGTAATTCTGGATTGATGTTCTCAGGAACTTGGTGTGTTCTTTCAATATGTAGTTTCAATTTTTTTTTTTTTTAGTTTGTATTTGTTCAGTTACCTTGTTATTGATTTCTTATGATTATGATTTCAGTGACTCTTATGATTTGTATGTTGAATCGCGTTTACCTGCTTTCAACATGTGATGCTTTTTATTAAATCATTATCATATTTTTAAATTTCTTTCTTTTTTGCTTTTTAAAAAATTTCCTGTGTTTGACCTGTAAGTATCTGTTCTTTCTTTATTTTTCTATTCCTTTGAATTTAGAAGGAACATTTTTGAAATTAATTTTTTCTTTTATGTCTATTTGTTTTCTGAGTTGTCACCTCAGGTTTTTTTTTTTTTTTTTTTGTTACAATATCTGACTCTGCTTTATATTGCTCTTTCGTGTCTTGCATAATTTTCTTAAGGTCTGTTAGCTTATTTTTAAATAGTAAGTATTCATTTTAATCAATTTTTATGAGCTGGAGGGATACTATTCTGCTCCTTATTTTTTTAATCTTATAGTAACTTATGTGAGATTGTCCTCAATAATATTCCATTTCTCATGCTTATGTATGATTAGGTTTCTTTAACTTCCAGATGAAGGCAAGATACAGGGAAACTCATCAGAGCTGCTTTCACAACTAGCTCTATCTTCACAGAGCTCCCTTTCCTGCTGTGTTTAAAAAAAAAAAATGTTGACTTGCCTTCTGAGATGTCATGTTACCCTTCCTCTCCCCTACTTTGCCTGGGCCTTATCTTTTCTTTGTCTTTATCATTCCTATGCTGCTTAATTCTTATTCCAAACCCAGTAGTTTTGTCTTGGCGTAGTGTCTTGCTCTAGAAGGAAGCCCTGGCTTGTCATTTTCAAATGTTTATCAATCTACACTAGTGTAGTCGCTTCAGTCATCAATGCTGATCCCTTGAACTCACTGACTCTTGGAGGGGGCCAAACCCCTCTCAATTTCAGTTGCTTTCTCAACTTTGCCTACTGTGCTTTCCTGTGATCACTTCTTTGATATTTTGGCATTCTTGTGTTTTCAGGTTCAGCCACCCTATTGTGCCTCTCTGCTCATTTCCCCAGAGACCTTTATAACATGCTGATAACATGCTGGGTGATTTTTTTCTCAACCACTTCTGTTTTGAGAATCATGAGAACACCTTGTCACCTAGTGCAGTTGTAAATATTGTCTCCGGTTTTTTGGGTTTGCTGTCCGGTTGCTCTGTTTCTCTTAGGAGATTCTGGGAATTTCAAAGACTGCCATTGCCATCATCTACCCAGAATCATCTTTTATTACACTTACTTTGCTCACAGCTTGAGAAAGATTATCTTGTTTTGGACTCTCAGCAGCCCTATGGGGCAATTATTTTTATTATTTCTATATTTTAGATGAGATAACGGAAGCTAAGGTTAACGCAGTTAATATATGGTGGAGCAAGGACGTAGGTCTGGTAGAGATTAAATCTTATGCTTTTAACTATCAGATATTGCTTCATTACTGGTGTAAATGGTTTGTAGTTTGGGGCAGAGCTTGGGAGCAATAACCTCTATTTTTGAATTAAATGATTTTTCCTTAGGTCCAACATTTAATAAGCACTTACAATATGCTAACTATTGGGTATAGCCTTGGAAATTCAAGAGTGAAAAAAAGTGATGAGATTCTTATAATCAGGAAGCAATAAAAATCATTAAATCAGGAGATGGCATTGGCCACACAGGTTGTGCCAATATGCATTTGCATCTATTACTAAACATTTTGAAAACCAGTTTAGATCTGTGTGCAAAGAAGAATGTAACACACCAAGGTGAAATATGTTAAAATTTAGAGTCGTTTCAGATTAACAAGTTTGCAAAATCTGTGTTCTCATTAATTAGTTCCCCAATGTGATGTGTTAACAGTAGACTGGTTTGTATTATATGAAAAGTAATTTTGAACATATATTACCTAGTGCTTTCAGCAGACGAACAGAAATCGGAACAGTATATCCTTTATTAACTTTCTCTTCACCTATAAGGCTGTGTTTTATTTCAAAAAACAGAAAAAGGCTGCTATGACTATCACTGTTTTGAATCATCCTTTTATAGATGAGAAACTTTAAGTTCAATGAATATTGTACATATTTTTAAAAAATATTAAGCTATGAATTGTGCTAAGATTCATATTAGACTCTTGGCTTTTTTCTCCCCTTCTTTTAGAAAAAGTGTTGGAGGTTAGGGATGCCACTACATTAACGTTGTGTTTCTGGGAAGTAATAAATTTAGAACTGATGAAATTAGAAAAAACCTAATTTTCTCAGGACCTGAAAATCTGCAGGAAGACTGAGAAAACCGCTTAAAAAGGCTGCTTTCGGGAAATCTAAAGAGAGGGACCTGTTAGGGTCTTCTTCCCTTCTCCTTGGCTGCAGCGGTAATGCTTCTTTCTGGTAATTGGCCTGACTTCATTTACACTTACATTTATTATTAATGTCAAGAATAACATTTTCTGCTGCTGTGCTTGTTCCATGTAAACTGATCCTCTACAGCATTTTGCCAATCATTATACAGTGCTTGGTATTATTAAAAGTTTTCTTGGTGAAGGCGGCAGAGGAATAATACAGTATTTTATGTCAATAACAACCTCTTGTTTTTCTTTCTTCCAGCTTTATGAGGTATGATTTAGCAAATAAAAATTGTATAAATTGAAGCTATACAGTGTTATGTTTTGGTACATTTATGCATTGTGAGATGATTACCACAATAAAACTAATTAACATATAAATTACATCACATAGTTACCTTTTTGTGTTTGTGGTGAGAACACTTGAGATCTGCTCTCTTAGCAAATGCATTAGGTCTCTAGAAATTATTCCACTTCTAACTGAAAGTTTGTACCCTTTCACCAACTTCTTCCCATTTCCCTCACCCTCCTAACCCTTGGTAATGACCATTCTGCAATCTGTTTCTGAGTTTGAATTTTTAGATTTCACATTAAGAGAAACAATGTACTATTTCTCTTTATGTCTCTAGATTATTTCACTTAGTATAATGTTCATCAGTGTTGTCACAAATATCAGGATCTCCTTGTTTTTAAGGGCTGAATAATATTCCATTGTATATACACATTACATTGTCTTTATTCATTTATATATTGATGGACACTTAGGTTGTTTCCGTATTTTGGCTATTGTGAATAATGCTGCAAAGACAATGAGAATGCAGATATCCCATTAGCATGGTGATTTAATTTCCTTAGGAAATTCCCCAAAAGTGGGATGGCTGAATCATATTGTAGGTCCATTTTCTATTTGTTGAGGAACCTCCACATTGTTTTCCATAATGGCTGTACCAATTTACATCCCCACCCACAGTGTACAAGGGTTCCCTTTTTCCCACATCCTTGCTAACAATTGGTATTTTTACTGTTTTTTATAATAGCCAATCTAACAGGTAATGGAGTAACATTTCATCATGGTTTTAATTCGCATTTCCCTAATGATTACTGATGTTGCACACATTTTCATGTACTTGTTAGCCATCATTTTTTTGTCTTTGGAAAAATGACTATTCAAGTCTTTTGCACATTGTTCATTGGATTATTTGGTGTTTTGTAATCATTTAAAAATATTTAGTTGTATGAGTTAGTTATATATTTTGGATATTAACCCCTTATCAGATACATGATTTGTAAATATTTCCTTCCATTCTGTGGGTTGCCTTTTCATTTAGTGCTTTCCTTTGCTATGCAGAAACTTTTTAGTTTAATGTAGTTCCAATTGTTTATCTTTGCATTTGTTGCCTATCCTTTTGGTGTCATGTTAAAAAAAACAAAACAAAACAAAAAACACACACACATTGCTGAGAAAATGTCAAGGAGCTTTCCTCTGTTTTCTTCTAGGAAGTTTACAGTTTATGAGTTATAATTAAGTCTGAATCAGTTTTGAGTTGATGTTTGTCTCTGGTGTAAGAGTCTATTTTTCTTCTTTTTGCATATGGATATCCAGTTTTCCCAATGCCACTTATTGAAGAGACTGTGCTTTCCCTATTGTGCATTCTTGGTACCTTTCTTGAAGATTACTTAACTGTCTATGTGTGGGTTTATTAATGGACTCTATTCTATTCCACTGGCCTATGTGTCTGTCTTTATGCCAGTACCATACTGTTTTAATTACTAGAGCTTTGTACTGTAGTTTGGAATCAAAGAGTATAATGCCTCCAGCTTTGTTCTTCTTCCTCAAGAGTCTTTTAGCTATTCTGAGTTTTATGTGGCACCATATGAATTTTAGAGTTCTTTGTGTTCTATTTCCATGAAAAATGCTATTGGGATTTTGATAGGAATTGTATTAAATCTGTACATTGCTTTGGATATTATGGACATGGTAACAATATAAATTATTGCAATCCAAGCACATGGGGTATCTATTTATTTGTATTATCTTCTTCTTCTTCTTTTTTGAGACGGAGTTTTGGTCTTGTCACCCAGTCTGGAGTGCAATGGCACAATCTCGCCTCACTGCAACCTCCGCCTCCCACCTTCAAGTGATAATTCTCCCGCCTCAGCCTCCTGAGTAGCTGGGATTACAGGTGCCTGCCACTACTCCCAGCTAATTTTTGTATTTTTAGTAGAGACAGGGTTTCTCCATGTTGGCCAGGCTGGTGTCGAACTCCTGACCTCAGGCGATCCACCTGCCTCGGCCTCCCAAAGTGCTGGGATTACAGGCATGAGCCACCATGCCCAGCCCTTCTTCATTTTTAAAAATCAATGCTTTACAGTTTTCAGTGTACAGATATTGTACCTCTGTGGTTAACTTATTCCTAAGTACAGTTAACCCTTAAACAACACAAGTTTGAACCACACAGGTCTACATATACATGGATTTTCTTTCACCTCTGCCAGACCTGAGACAGGAAACCGAACCCTCACTTCTTCCTTCTCCTCTTCAGCCTAATTTATGTGAAGATGATAACAATAAAGAGCTGTATGATAACCCACTTCCACTTAAGGAATAGTAAATGTATTTTCTCTTTTTATGATTCTCTTAATAACATTTTCCTTAATCTACTTTACTTTATTGTAAGAATACAGCATATAATATACATAACATACAAACTATGTGTTAATCAACTGTTTTTGTTATCATCAAGGCTTACAGTCAACAGTAGGCTATTAGTAGTAAAGATTTTAGAGTGTCAAAGGTCATATGTGGATTTTCAACAGTATGGAAGTTAGTGTCTCTAACCCCCATGTTGCTCAAGGGTCCAACTGTAATTTTTAAAATTTATTGTTAATGGTATTCTCTACTTAGTTACTTTTTTAAATAGTTAGTTGTTAGTATATAAATTCACAACTGGTATTTTTATGTTGATTTTGTATCTTGCAGCTTTATTGAATTCCTTTGTTATTTCTAACAGGTTTTGGTGGATCATTAGGGTTTTTACACAAGGTCATGTCACCTGCAAATACAGAAAATTTTACTTCTTTCTTTCTGATTTGGATGTCTTTTTTTCTTGTTTAATTGTTCTGGCCGGGACTTCTAGTACTATGTTGAACAGAAGTGGCAAAGGAGACATCTTTGCCTTATTCTTTATCTTAGAGGAAAAGTTTCAAATTTTCACTGTTGAAAAGGATGTTAGCTGTGGGTTTGTCTTATAAAGTTCTTATTATATTATGTTGAGCTATGCTCCTTCTATATCTAATTTATTGAAAGTTTTTAATGATAAAAGTATGTTGAATTTTATCGTTTTTTCCTGCAACTATTAAGATGATTATATGTTTGTATTTCATCCTGTTAATGAGGTGTATCATATTTATTGTTTTGTATATGTTTAATCATCTTTGCATTCTAGAAATAAACCCCACTTGATTATGGTGTATGATCTTTTTAATGTGCTGCTGATTTCAGTTTGCTCGTATTTTGTTGAAGATATTTGTATCAATGTTTATCAGACATATTGACTATAATTTTTTTATAATGTCCTTGTTTGGATTTGGTAACAGGGTATTGCTAGTCCCATAAAGTGGTTTTGGAGGTGTTCTCTCCTCTCTTCAGTTTTTAAAAGAGTTCGTGAGGGATTGCTTATATTATAATTTTTCTTTAAATATTTGGTAGAATTCACCAGTAAAGCCATCTGTTCCTGGTGTTTTCTTTGTTAGGTTTTTGATTACTTATTCAACCTCCTCATGTGTAATTAATCTTTCCAGATTTCCTATTTCTTTTCTCTTTTCTTTTTTGTTTTTGGTCTTGAGATGGAGTCTCATTCTGTTACCTAGGCTGGGGTGCAGTGGCACAATCTTAGCTCACTGCAACCTCTGCCTCCCGGGTTCAAATGATTCTCCTGCCTTAGCCTCCTGAGTAGCTGGGATTACAGGCTCCTGCCACCATGCCCTGCTAATTTGTGTATTTTTAGAAGAGATGGGGTTTCACCACATTGGCCAGGCTGGCCTTGAACTCCTGACCTCAAGTGGTCTACCCACCTCGGCCTCCCAAAGTGCTGTGAATACAGGCATGAGCCACCGCACACGGCAAGATTTTCTATTTCTTCATAATTCTGTCTTGGTAAGTTGTATGTTTCCAGGAATTAATCTATTTCTTCTAGTTATTCAATTTGTTGGTGAATAATTCTTCATAGTAGCCTCTTAAGATTCTTTGTATCTTTGTGGTATCAGTTGTAATGCCTATTCTTTTAGTTCTGATTTTATTTATTTGAGTCTTCCCTTTTTTTCTTAGTCTATCTAAAAGATTGATACAATTTGATAAAATTCAACATACTTTTATCAATTTTATTTATCTTTGCAAAACAAAGATTTTCTTAGGTTATTGATCTATTTGAGTCTATCATTTTTATTACTGTTTTTTTATCCTATGGTGGTATTTGTTAATTCTACAAAAGTCTGAAATAATTTTGCTATATGTGAACTCTAGTCTTAGTCCATCCAGACTAAACATTTCTCTATGATATATTCTACCATGTTGAACGTTATATTTGTACATTTATTTGTTTATATTTAATTGTCCTTTTATGTAATTTTTTCCTCTCCATCCAAATTATAAGCTCCTATAAGGTGGGGCTCATGTGTTATATTTTCCTATATTATCACTATACTAAATACAGTACTAAGCATCCAGTACATATTCAGTAAATGATCTATTTCCTGATTGATAGCATGTTTGAATGTTTCTTTTCCTTTTTTTTATTTTTTATTTTATTTTATTTTATTTTATTTATTTATTTATATTTTTGAGACAGTCTGTCACTCCATCTCCTAGGCTGTAGTGCAGTGATGCAAACACGGCTCACTGCCACCTCAACCTCCCCGGCCCAAAGGATCCTCCCACCTCTGCCTCTCAGGCATCTGGGACTACAGGCATACACCACCATGTCCAGCTATTTTTACATTTTTTTGTAAAGATAGAACCTCACTGTGTTGCCCTGGCTGGTCTCAGACTTCTGGGCTCAAGTCATCCTCCTGTCTCAACCTTCCAAAGTACTGGGATTACAGACGTGAGCCACCATCCCCGGCCTAAATAGTATGTTTCTGTAAAAGAGCAATACAGTAACATTTCAGTTAACTGATATGTTGGCAACAAATTTATTTTGATTAATAGGTTTTCCATTTAACAGTTTTTATCATTTTATTCAGTGCAATTCTTTAAAGTGGATTATCCCCTACCTAGACTGGTGGGATCAACCACCAAAACCTTCAAATATGTGCATTGATATTTGTTTGCACTCTTAATTCTCTTATTTTTTGGAAGACAAGTATGTTTCTCATGAAACTTCAATCAGAGCAATATGTTTGGAAAGAGGCCACATGAAAATGTTCAAAATTGTTACTAAAAATGTTACATAAACAGCATAAACTTAGAAGAAAAAATAAAATATTTACTCTGAAATTTGTATGGTTTAAAATAATAAAGTCAGCAGAACTTTATAAAAAATGACAGCTTCCCACTTTTTAATTGAAGAATAAAATTATAACACTGGCTACACTAGAAGATGGAGAGACTCAGAGGTAGTCATGGAATCAGATGGCGAGAAGAATGACCCATTTGTAATAACTAATCTCATTGTTGGTGTTTTTTCCAACAATCTAGCATGACATTTCTTTTTCATTATTTCTTCTTTATCCCTAACAAAGCTGTGTATTCTTGGATTAAGGCTACATGAATAGCTGTATGGCTTGCAGCAGTTCAGAGTAAGCAGGTATAAAGGGACAGGGTTAAAATAGGAGTCTAATTTTTAAAATAGAAATATAACATTGGCTCTAGTTGTCTTAGCTGACAAAGTAAGTCTAGGTTAATGACTGAAGAAATGGTGTTTCACTCTGTATGGGGGGTTTAAAAACATGAATCAACTGGCAGGCAAACAGATTATACTCTCACCAAGTAAGAAAGTAATGATTATATATGACCGGGGCTGGATCATACAAAGGCTACCCTGAAGTTATACTCCTTAATTAAAGTAATTAATGAATATTATTATGACTTTAGTGTAAATTGAATATTATGTCTGAAGATATCAAACAGACCATATTTGAGTCCAACTCTTTAGTTTTTCTGAATTTATATTAATTCCTTTGTTCCATTTTAACATACGGATGTGCCAAGGTGCCAGTGGACTGGGTTCTGGTTAACTGAAGTATTACAGCATACAATCAAATAAAATAGTATTTAATATATTACATAGTTAGTTTCTATTATATTTAAAGTTATACCTAAGTACATTCTTATTTCTTTTTAAAAAATTATTTATTTTTGTGGGTACATAATGAGTGTATATATTTATGGGGTATATGAGATTTTTTGATACAGGCATGCAATGTGAAATAAGGATGTCATGGAGAAGGGAGTATCCATTCCCTCAAGCACTTATCCTTCAAGTTACAAACAATCCAATTAAACATTTTCAGTTATTTCAAAATGTACAATTAAGTTATGATTGACTATGGTCACCATATTGTGCTACCAATTAGTAGTCTTGTTTATTCTTTCTAACTATATTTTTACCCATTAAACATTTCGCCCTCTCCCAAGCCCCCTGTTACCCTTCCTAGTCTCAGATAATCATTCTTCTACTCTGTATGCCCATGAGTTCAATTGCTTTGATTTTTAGATCGCACAAGTAACCGACACCATGCCATGTTTGTCTTTGTGTGCTTGGTTTATTCCACTTAACATAATGATCACAAGTTCCATCCATGTTGTTGCAAATCACTGGATTTCTTTCTTTTTGATGTCTGAATAATACTCCATTGTATATACCTATGACATTTTTTGAATCCATTTGTCTATTGATGGACACTTAGGTTGCATTCAAATCCTGGCTATTGTGAACAGTGGCTGCAATACACATAAAAGTGCAGAAATCTTGTTGATATACTGATTTCCTTTCTTTTGGGTATATATCCAGCAGTAGGATTGTAAGATCATATGATAGCTCAACTTTTAGTTTTTTGAGGAATCTCCAAACTATTCTCCATGGTGATTGTACTAATTTCCAATCCCAACAACTGTATATAAGGGTTCTTTTTTCTCCACATCCTCCCCAGCATTTGTTGTTGCTTGTGTTTTGGATATAAGAAATTTTAACTGGGGTGAAATGATATCTTATTGTAGTTTTGATTTGCATTTCTCTGATGATCATTGATGTTGAGCACCTTCTCATATGCCTGTTTGACATTTGTATGTCTTGTTTTGAGAAATGTCTACTCAAATCTTTTGCTCATTTTTTGATTGGATTATTAGATTTTCTTCCTACAGAGTTGTTTGAGCTATTTATTTATTTATTTATTTAAGACAGAGTTTTGCTCTTGTTGCCCAGGCTGGAGTGCAATGGAGCGATCTCAGCTCACCGCAACCTCCGCCTCCCGGGTTCAAGCGATTCTCCTGCCTCAGCCTCCCAAGTAGCTGGGATTACAGGCATGCACCACCACGCCCAGCTAATTTTGTATTTTTAGTAGAGATGGGATTTCTCCATGTTGGTCAGGCTGGTCTCGAACTCCCGACCTCAGGTGTTCCACCCACCTTGGCCTCCCAAATTGCTGGGATTACAGGCGTGAGCCATTGCACCCAGCCCTGTTTGAGCTCTTTATATATTGTGATTATTAATCTCTTGTCAGATGAGTAGCTTACAAATATTTTCTCCCATTCTGCGAGTTATCAATTCCCTTTTTTTTATTGTATCTTTTGTTGTGAAGAAATTTTTTAACTTGATGTTATACCACTTGTCCATTTTTTTTTTCTTTGGTTGCCTGTGCTTATTGTCTATTGCTGAAGAATTATTTGCTCAGACCTATATCCTGGAGATTTTTCCAATGTTTTCTTGTAATACCCTTCAACTCTGGGATCTTAGAGTTAAGTCTTTAATCCATTTTCATTTGACTTTTGTATGCGGCAAGAGATAGAGGTTTAGTTTCATTCTTCTGAATATAGGGATCCAGTTTTCCGAGCACCGTTTATTGAAGAAACTGGCTTTTCCCCATGGTATGTTCTTGGCACCTTTGTCAACAATGAATTCACTGTAGGGGTGTGGATTTCTTTCTGGGTTCTCCATTCTTTTCCATTGGTCTATGTGTCTGTTTTCATGTGAGTTCCAGCTGTTTTGGTTACTATACCTTTGTAGTATTATTTGGGGGTAGGTAATGATTCCTCAAGTTTTGTTCTTTTGCTTAGAATAGCTTTCTTTGGCTATTCTGAGTCTTTTGTGGTTTCATATTAATTTTAGGATTTTTTTCTAAATTTGTGAAGAATGTCATTGGTATTTTCATAGGGATTGCATTAAATGTGTAGATAGCTTAGGGTAGTATGGACATTTTAAGAACATTTATTCTTCCAATCCATGAAAATAGAATATTTTCCCATTTATTGGTGCACTCTTCAATTTCTTCCATCAATGTTTCATAGTTTTTAATTATAGAGGCCTGTCACTTCTTTGATTAATTACTAGGTAATTAATTTTATGTGTGGCTATTGTAAATAGGACTAATTTTATTTTCTTTTTACATTGGTCACTGTTGGTATATAGAAATGCTACTATTTTTTGTATGTTGATTTTGTATCCTGCAACTTTACTGAATATTTGTATCACTTCTAATAGTTTTCTTGTTGAGTTGTTAGGTTTTTTCAAACATAAGATTATAAGATTTTTTTCTTAGTCTGAATAAAGATTCTCAATTTTGTTTAACTTTTAAAAAAACAGCATTTTGTTTAACCAATCTTTGTATTTTTTTCATTTTAATTTCATTTATTTGTGCTCTGATCTTTATTATCTCTTTTCTTCTACTAACTTTGGTTTGATTTGCTCTTACTTTTCTAGTTCTTTAAGATGGATTATTACATTATTCATCTGAAGATTTTCCTCTTTTTGGATGTAGGCATTTATAGCCATAAACTTTTCCCTTGATACTGCTTTTGCTGTATTCTACAGGTTTTGGTATGTTGTGTTTCCATTATGATTTGTTTCAAGAAATTTTTGAATTCATTCTTAATTTCTTCATTGACCTACTGGTCATTCAGCAGCATATTGTTTAATTTCCATTTATTTATATAGGTTTCAAAGTTCTTGTTATTTATTTATAGTTGTGTTTCATTGTGGTCAGAGACAATGCTTGATATTATTTTAATTTTTTGAATGTCTTAAGACAGATTTTGTGACCTAACATATGATCTACCCTTGAGAATGATCCATGTGCTAAGGAAAAGAATTATATAGTTGTTAGATGAAATGTTCTGTAAATATCTATTAGGTCCATTTGGTCTATAATAGTCCAGATTAAATCTGATATTTCTTTGTTGATTTTCTATCTGGAAGATCTGTCCAATGCTGAAAGTGGGGTGGTGAAGTCTCCAGCTATTATTGTGTTGGGAACTATGCCTCTCTTTAGCTCTAATAATATTTGCTTTATATATGCAGGTGCTTCAGTGTACATACAGATGTATTTCAAATTGTTATATTCTCTTGTGAAATTGACCCCATTATCATTATATAGTGAACTTCTTTGTCTCTTCTCATAGTTTTTGTCTTGAAATCTAATTTGTCTGATACAAGTATAGTGACACTTGCTCATTTTTGGTTTCCATTGTCCTGAAATATTTTTTCCGTCCTTTAATTTTCAGTCTATGTGTGCCTTTTTAGGTGAAGTGTTTCTTGTAGGTAACAGATCAGTGGGTCTTGTTTCTTTATCCATGCAGCTCATTTGTGTCTTTTGATTGCAGAATTCAGTCTATTTACATTTAATGTTACTACTGATAAGTAAGGACCTACTCCTGCCATTTTCTTATTTATCTTCTGGTTGTTTATGGTCTTCTCTTTCTTTTTTCTTTCTTTCCTGTCTTCCTCTAGTGAAGGCTATTGTCTCTGGTGATATGATTAAGTTTCTTTCTTTTTATTTTTATGTATCTTTTATTTTATGTATCTTTTATTTCTTTTATTTTTTATGTATCCATTGTATGCTTTTTGGTTTGGAGGTTACCATGAGGCTTGCAAATACTAACTTACATCCCATTATTTTAACATGATAACAATACTATTTGTATAACAAACAAAAAGAAAGAAAACAAATAAAAACTCTATGCCTCAACTTAGCTCCCCCACTTTTAACCTTTTTGTTGTTTCTATTTATATCTTATTGTACTGTCTTGAACAGTTTTTATAGTTATTATTTTTGATGGGTTCATCTTTTTGCTTTTCTACTTAAGATAAAAGTAGTTTCCATGCCACAAATACAGTTTTATACTATTCTGTATTTTTCTGTGTACTTACTATTATCATTGAATTTTGTATTTTCAGGTGATTATTTATTGCTTATTAATGTCCTTTCTTTCTGATTGAAGTACTCCCTGTAGCATTTCTTGTAGACTTGGTCTGATATTGCTAAAATGCCACTGCTTTTTTTTGTCTGGGAAAGTCTTTATTTCTCTTGCATGTTTGATGGATATTTTAGCTGGATGTACTACTCTAGGGTAAAAGTTTTGTTTTGTTTTGTTTTGTTTTCCTTCAGCACTTTAAATATGTCATGCCACTCTCCCCTTGCTTGTAAGTTTTCCACCGAAAAGTCAACTGCCAGATATATTGGAGCGCCATTGTATGTCATGTGTTGCTTTTCCCTTGCTGCTTTTAGAATCCTTTCTCAACTGTTAACCTTTGAGAGTATGATTATTAAATGGTTTGAGGTAGCCTTCTCTGGGTTGAATCTGCTTTATGTTTGATTTCTTTCTTGTGCTTGGATATTGATGTCTTTCTCTAGGTTTGAGAAGTTTTCTGTTATTATCCCTTTTAATTATCTGTCTACTCCTACCTCTTTCTCTACCTCCTTCAAGGCTAATAACTCTTAAATTTGTCCTTTTGAGGCTATTTTCTTGATCCTAGAGGTGTGCTTCATTGTTTTTTTACTCTTTTTTCTTTTGACTCTTCTGTGTATTTTCAAATAGCCTGTCTTCAAGCTCAGTAATTCTTTTTTCTGCTTGATCAATTCTGCTAATTAAAGGATCATGAGGCATTATTCAGTAAGCCAATTGCATTGTTCAGCTTCAGAATGTCTGCATTAATATTCATAATTATTTTAATCTCTTTGTTCAATTTATCAGATAGAATTCTAAATTCCTTCTAGTGTTATCTTGACCTTATTTTTGAGTTTCCTCAACACAGCTATTTTGAATTATCTGTCTGCAAGGTCACATCCTCCTGTTTCTCCAGGACTGTTCCCTGGTTCTTATTTAGTTCACTTGGTGGGGTCATGTTTTTCTGGATGGTGGTGATGCTAGTAGATATTCTTCAGTGTTTGGGCATTGAAGAGCTAGATATTTATTGTAGTCTTCACTGTCTTATTTGTAGCCACCCTCCTTTGGAAGGCTTTCCAGATATTTGAAAGGATGTGAGTGTTGTGATCTAAGCTGTATCTGCTCTAAGGGGCACTCCAATCCCATTAATGCTGTGGTTCTTGCAGACTCGTAGTGGTGCTGCCTTTATGGTATTAGACAAGATCCGAGATATTTCTCTGGATTATCAGGCAGAGACTCTTGTTCTCTTCTCTTATGTTCTCCCAAACAAACAGAGTCCCTCTATATCTTTTCTAACCTGTTTAAAGCTGGAGCTGAAGTGACAACAAGCACCCCTGTGGTCACCACCACTATGACCCTGCTGAATCATACCTGAAGCCAGCACAGTGCTGGGTCTCATTCAAGACCCACTGTAACTACTCCCTGGCCACTTCCCATGCTTGCTCAAGGCCCTGGTGCTCTACAATCAGCATGTGGCAAAACCAGCCAAGCCTATGTTCTTCCCTTCAGGGCAGTGAGGTCCCCCAGGCCCTATGTGGGTCCAGAAGAACTGTTTGGTAGTCAGGGACTAGCATCAAAAACCTTAGAAATTTACCTAATGTTTTATTGTATTGCACTTGAGCTGACACTCAAACCACAAGACACAGTTTTTCCCACTCTTCCCCACTCTTTCCAAAGGCAGAGGAGCCTCTCGCCATAGCCACCACCACCTCAGGCCATGAGGTATACTGCCAGACTACCACTGATATTCCCTTATGACCCGAGGTCTCCTAAGTCAACTTATTGTGAATGCTGCCTGCCCTGGGACTCACCCTTCAGGGCAATAGCCTCTCCTCTGATTCAAGTCAGGTCCAGAGACGCCAACCAAGGGTCAAGTACTGCAGTCACAGACCCAAAGAGCTCACTTGGTGGTCTACTGATCTCCACGCCCATGGCCTGATATTGCTGAAATCCCGTAGCTTTTGGTTGCGCTGGTACCTACGATGCAAGACAAAGTCCCATTTACTTTTCTCTCTGCTTTTCTCAAGCAAGAGTTTTGCCCCAGAGCCACCATAACTGTTAATGTGCTGAGCCTCACCTGGAGCCAGCCCATCTCAGAGACTGACCGAGACCCTCAATGTCATACCTGGGTGTTGCTACTGGTTATGCAGGGCTCTTCAGTTAACAGATGATAAATGCTGGCAGGCATGGGTCCTTTCCTTCAAGGCAGCAGATTCCTTTCTGACCCAGGGTGTGTCTAGAAATGTCATCTAGAAGCTAACGCCTGGAATGGGGCCCTCATGACTCTTACCAGTGCCCTAGCCTGCTGTGGCTCAGGTGGTATCCTAGATGAAAGACAAAGTCCTTCCAATTCTTCCTTCTTCTCTCTTCAAGTGGAAGGAAAGGGTGCCTTTCAGTGCTGAAAGCTATGCAGCCTGGGGTTAGGGTAGGGATGATTCCAACACTCCCTTGACTGCTCCAGCTGGTGCCTCAGTATGTCAGGTTTCTTCAGTTTGCTGTCTCTGGGCCTAGTTCAGCACTAGGACTCACATAAGGGTTGCAGTCCTTATGACCTAGACAGCCTTTCAAGTTTACTTTGAGAGAGAGTGTGGTAGCCTTTGGTGGTGAGGTTCACAGACACTCAAGTTTGGACCTCTGGTTTCAAGGGATCCTTCTCTGGCTAGGGTTGATTTAAATGCTCCTCCTGTGGGCAGGGGTCAGCTGAATTTGCTCTGGTTTTGCTTTCTGCTTTAACGGGACAGCACTTATTTCAGCACCTCACGATTGCTGTGTTTTCTCTCCCTCAGTGCCCAGAGAAGCTCTCTGTACCATGCCGAGGTGGGGAAGGGGGATGTCGGTAATTCTACAGGGTTTATTTCTTCAGTGCAACTTTAGGCCATATGAATTTAAAACTAGGTACTATGAGTGCTCATCTGATTTTTGTTTCTTATGAAAATGTTTTTTTTTTTCTGTATAGATAGTTGTTAACTTGGTGTCTTTGCTGGGGGGCAACTATAGGTAAAGCTTTCTATTCTGCCATCTTGCTCTGTCTCCCTTGTATTTTTCCTGCTCTTTCCTAATTCGTATGTTAATTTTTCTTATTTTACCTTTCTTAATGAACTAAGTTTTCATTATGACTTATGAGTGACACAAACTATTGTACTGATCAAAAGTAAAGATACATTTACTGGTGAAGGGATACCAATATGTTTTCTTTAGATATAAGGTGAACTTGAGCAAAATTCTGCTTACTTCACTTTATAGGTAACCTTTTATGCTTAGGCAGTGATAAAGAAATCAGAACACACAAACTCAAACTCAAACGAGCAAACTAATCCCACAAATACTTTATTGTGTAGAAATAACACTTTTAGCCAAATGTGAATACAATTGCAATAGCTGTGATTTTAAGAAAATCAGCAAAATGTTATGTGGTCCTTTTTAGTTACTGTATTTGAAAAATCTGAGTTTATTCCCATTATTAAGATTGGACATTGTTATGATTGCATTCCCTTTCAAAAGACGTTTTCCAGCTCCATTTCCCTAGCTTCCAGGTAAGAATAATAGAAATATTAAAATCGAGCTGTGGTTTGCTATAATTTTACAAGGCATTTTGTGGTCAAGTTCTAAAATTATCAAGAGCATATTTTTATGTTTTTGAACTTTAAGTTTTTAACAGGGCAGTCTATCCTAAAGCTTAACTATATAAATCAGCAACAAAATGGCATAGAATAAGAACAGTGTTAAGGAAACCTTGAAAATAATAAGAAGTATGTGGCTTCTTACATATGACATACTGAGGCAATGCCATCATCATGCTGTATTACAAGTAAAATGTAAATTACAGTGCAATGAAAATAAATTCACAAGCATTTTATTGTTTTAAACATACCAATATCTTGAATTTTTTCAGGAAAGAATTGCTTTCAGAAAGATTTGCCTTCTCAAGATTGAAGCACAGTTTATATTGAATTAACTGATATGCTATGAAACCGGGGCCCCTTGATAAAAAAACAAAACAAAACAAAACAAAAAAACAAAAAAAAAACGGTGGTGTTACTTTGCTTTTTTTTTTTTTTTTTTTTTTTTTTTTTTTTTTGAGACGGAGTCATCTCACTCTGTCTCCCAGGCTGCAGTGCAGTGGTGCAATCTTGGCTCACTGCAACCTCCGCCTCCTGGGTTCAAGTGATTCTCTTGCCTCAGCCTCCCAAGTAGCTGGGATTACAGACATGTGCCACCACACCTGGCTTTTTTTTTTTTGTATTTTTAGTACAGATGGTGGTTTCACCATGTTGGTCAGGCTGGACTGGAACTCCTGACCTCAAATGATCTGCCTGCCTCGGCCTCCCAAAATGCTGGGATTGCAGGTGTATGCCACCTCGCCTGGCCTGTTGCTTTCTCAATAACTTATGACTTCTCTAATATTCATCTAAAAAACAGAGACAGCACCTATACAAATCAACTTTACGTAACTATTTTAACAAATACATTGATTATATATAACCAAACTGTTCTGTGCACATGGAAAAATGAATATGATAGGAATATGATTCTCAGGTGATTAAAAAATAATATTATCTTTCATCAAAATAAGCAAATATCTACTTGTAAGGAACAATGCGAAGAAAAAGAAATATTTTTGCAAATGATCAACTGTCATTTAAAATAGATAGCATCAAAGTTGCCTTACACCCCAAATGTAAATGGGCCTTCGTATTTTGAACAGTGAAGCCAATTACAGAAATTTGTCAGCATTCATGTCATCTGGGATGATCATTTAAATATCTTTAGTGATTACATCTCTCATTTTTCCTCTTACTTATCATGTGCTTACAGACATAGCCAATAATATGGCTTTTCTACCTAGAATTATTATAAATTCATCACAATGACCAGTATGTAGGCACTGTTTTACCCCCTCAGAGAGTTCTTTTGTTACCTCATTAATTCATAATCCACACAGTTTTCCATGTGTACAGAACAGTTTGATCTTATGTATTCAAAATATTTGATTAAATAAGTCTATAAGATGGATATGCATAGATATTGTCTCTGCTTTTTAGATGAATACTAGATAAATCAGAAGCTAGTCAAAAAGCAATTATCACTATTATCACTATTTTTCTTTCTGACTTTTTGGTTCAAGGAATACGTGTGCAGGTTTCTTATATGGGTCAATTGTTTGTCACTTGGGTTTGGTGCACAAATGATCCCGTCACCCAAGTAGTGAGCATAGTACCTGATAGTATTTCAGTGCTCACCCTCCTCCTACCCTTCCCACTACAGTAGTATCCAGAATGTATTGTTCTTATCTTTGTGTCCACATGTACTCAATGTGTAGCTCCTGCTTATAAGCGAGAACATGAGATATTTGGATTCCTGTTCCTGTACTAATTCACTTAGGGTAATGGCCTACAGCCATATCCATATTATTGCAAGGGGAATGATTTTATTCTTTTTATGGCTATGTAGTGTCCCATGGTGTATATACACCACATTTGTTTTTTACTCAGTCCACAGCCGATGGGCATCTGGGCTGATTCTACGTTTTTGCTATTATGAATAGTGTTGCAATGAATATACACATGAATGTGTCTTTATGGCAGAACAATTTATATTCCTTTGGGTATATAGCCAGTAATAGGATTGCTGGATTGAATGGTAGTTCTGTTTTAAGCTCTTTGAGTAATCTCCATTGCTTTCCCCAGTGGCTAAACTAATTGACATTTCCACCAACAACCTATAAGCATTCTTTGTTTTCTGCAACCTCACCAACATGGTATTTTTTGACTTTTTACTAATAGCCATTCCAAAAAGTCACTATTTTTATCCAAGTGCCCTGGATTCACAGCATACCACTTAATTCCATGTAGAATGTGTTTCAATTTTGAGAAGGCAAATATTCCTGAAAGAAAATGGATTCTAAATTGGTTGTTTGACCAACTTTCTTATTTCAAGAGGAGAATCTAATACATGAAGTATAGAAAATAAAGTTTATGGCCTTGAAGGATTTTACAAATTTGACAGAAGAGCAAACCCCCAAAAAATATCTTCTTAGTGGATGTAATTTCCCATTTTTCCACCTCGATGGCTTGCTTTCAAATTAAGTAGATATACAGATTGATAGAAGATAAAATTGTTGATAAAAACAGCAAGAACATTGATACTTAGGCTTTAGAATCAGCATTGCAAGTGATCCTGAAAATCATTTGGTGGAAACCATAGTCTGATAGAGGAAGCCACTAAAATCTAGAGAATAGTGACTTGCCAAAAGTCCAAAATTTTGTTTTAGCGTTAGCGCCAGTCTTAGAATCTAGGCCTACTTTCCCCATATAGTAGTTTTTATACATTTTTAATTTATTCTAATGAATCTTCTAATATCTAAGAGGCAATTCTTGTTTTAGGTGATAGTTTTTTCAAAAGTCAATCTTGACATATGGTGCTATTACAGCAACCTAATAGGCAAATCTAGCATATATCCTTTGTACTCTAAAAACGTTAGATACAATTTGATTCTTCAGGTTATATGAAAATAATGAAATGGTGGTGAATACATAGAACAGATGTGTGTTCATAAAGACCATGTGGTTTTTTGTTGTTGTTGTTGTTTAATGTAATAATGTTTTGATGTGCTGCTGAGTGGCTTATCTTAGGCAGATAGTAAAATGGCAGCTGATTTTACCCTAGAAGACCTCTTACTAGAGAAATTCCAGCTGTGAATATATGATGTTTCCTTAAATGGGCAAAGAGAAGTTATCCCATATGTAAAATTATTCTCAACATCTGTGCTGCTTTAGGAACATATTCTCTTTGTAATTGGCTTCTGTAAGAGGATTTTTTTTTCCCTTAAAAAATGTAGAAAACTGAATTTGTACAAAATGTTTATAAATAATCCTAAAGAGGACTTTAAAAGCACTTTTTGCAAGTTTGTTCTTCTTGCAAGTATAAATGTGTACAAGTATAAATATATTTGAACAGATCTAGGTACAATCCGTGTTAAATAAGTAGTTCAAGTAGTATGTGCCTCACATTATAAAACCCCTGCCTAAAATGACTTGTGGGTTTACAAAGGTAGACCTGATACACATCCATAGTTCTATTGGACAAAAGTCTTTTGGATTTAGTAAAAATATTATGGATGTACGCTCCAGAGATATTGTGGGTTTAGTTTCAGACCAATAAAACGAATATTCAAAAAAGTGAGTCATGGAAATTTTTTAGTATAAACACAAAAAGTTATGTTTATGCTATACTGTAGCTTATTAAGTGTGCAATAGCATTAATGTCTAATAAAATAATGTATGTATCTTACTTTCAAAATATTTTATTGCTAAAAATGCTAACACTCATCTGAGGCTTCGGTGGCTTGAAATCTTTTTTTTTTTTTAAAGAAAGAAAATGGTGGGCTTTACTCTTTATTTATAAGACACTGTGAGATATGAAATTCCATTGAAATCTGTTTGTTGGTGAAGGGTCTTGCCTTGATGTTGGCAATGGGGTGTGACTAATGGGGTGGTTGATGCTGAAGGTTGGGGTAGTTGTGACAATTTCTTAAAAGAAGATCACAGTGAAGTTTGCTGCATTGATTGGCTCTTCCTTTCCTGACAAAAATACTCTGTAGCATGCAATGCTGTTTGATAACATGTTACCCACACCAGAACTTCTTTCAAGATTTCAATCAATCCTTTCATACCCTACCACTGCCTTATGGAGTAAGTTTATGTAATATTCTAAATCCTTTGTTGTCATTTCAACAATGTTCACAGTGTCTTCACCAGGAGTAGATTTCATCTCAAGAAACAACTTTATTTTATCACTCATAAGAAGCCACTTTGTATCCATTCAAATTTTATCATGATATCACAACAATTCAATCACATCCTCAGGCTCCACTTGTAATTCTAGTTCTTTTGCTACTTCCACAACATCTACAGTGGCTTCCTTCAATGAAGTCTTGAACCCCTCAAAGTCATCCATGAGGGGTGGAGTCACCTTCTTCCAAACTCTTGTCAACATTGATATTTTGACCTCCTCCCATGAATCATGAATCTTCTTCATGGGATTTAGAATGATAAATCTTTTTCAGAACCATTTCCATTTGCTTTTCTCAGATTCATCAGACAAATCACTAACTATGGCAGCTATAACCTTACGAAATGTAGTTCTTAAATGATAAGACTTGAGAGTTGAAATTATTCCTGATTCATGGACTACAGGATGAATGTGGTGTTAGCAGGTGTGAAAACAACATTAATTTCCCTTTATATCTTTTTCAGAACTGTTGGGTAACCAGTTTCATTATCAATAAGCAAATATTTTGAAATTAATCTCTTGTTTTTAGCAGTAAGAATCAACGGTCAGCTTAAAATACTTAATAAACCATGCTGTAAACAGATGTACTGTCATCCAGGCTTTGTTCTTCCATGTGTAGAGCACAGGCAGAGTAGATTTAGCAATGATCCTTAAGGGCCCCAGCATTTTCAGAATAGTAAATGATCATTGGCTTCAATTTAAAGTCACCAGCTGCATTAGGCCCTAACAAGAGAGTCAATATGTACTTTGAAGATTTAAAGCCAGGTATTGACTTCTCTGTAGCCATGAAATTCCTATATAGCATCTTCTTCCAATATAACGCTGCTTCATCTACACTGAAAATCTGTTGTTCATTGTAGCCACCTTCATTAATTATCTTAGCTAGATCTTCCGGATAACTTGCTGCAGCTTCTTTATAAGCACTTGCTGCACTTTTATATTACGGAGATGGCTTCTTTCCTTAAACCTCATGACCAACCTCTGCTAACTTCATCTTTTTTTCCTGCAGCTTTCTTGCCTCTTCTAGCCTTCGCAGAATTGAAGACTGTTAGGAACTTTTTCTGGATTAAGCTTTGGCTGAAAGGAATGTGGTGGCTGGTTTGATCTTCTATCTAGACCACTGAAACTTTCTCCATATTGGCAATAAGGCAATTTCACTTTCTTATCATTTTTGTATTCACTAGAGTAGCACTTCCAATTTTCTTCCAGAACTTTTCCTTTGCATTAACAACGTGGCTAACTTTTGGGCACAAGAACTAGTTTTCTGCCTATCTTGGCTTTTGGTATGCTTTCCTCACTAAACTTAATCATTTTTAGCTTCTAATTTAAATGAGAGACATGTGACTCTTCCTTTCATTTGAACCCTTAGAAGCCATTTTAGCGTCATTAATTGGCCTACTTTAAAGAGTGTTGTGTCTCAGAAAATAGGTAGGCTGAAGGAGAAGGAGAGAGACATGGAAAGGGACAGTTCATGTAGCAGTCACAACATAGAGGACATTCATCAATTAAGTTCTTCATCTTATATGAGCAAGGTTTGTGGATTCCCAAATAATTATAATAGTAACATCTATAGTCAAAAATAATTAAATTGTACATTTTAAAATAACTAAGAGTGTAACTAGATTGTTTGTAACACAAAATATCAATGCTTGAAGTGACGGATACTCCATTTAACCTGATGTGACTATTATACATTCTATGCCCGTATCAAATATCTAATGTAATCCATAAATATATACATCTACTACATAGCCACAAAAGTTAAAAATTATGAAAAAAGAACACTAATCACAAATTACCATAAGAGATACAATAGTAGGTGGGGCACGGTGGCTCACCCCTGTAATCCCAACAGTTTGGGAGGCTGAAGTGCGCAGATCACTTGAGGTCAGGAGTTCAAGACCAGCCCAGCCTGGGCAACATGTCAAAACCCTGTTTCAAAAAAAAAAAAAAAAAACACATAAATTTGCTGACTGTCATAGCACATGCCTGTAATCCCAGCTACTTGGGAGGCTGAGACATGAGAATAGCTTGAACCCTGGAGGTGGAGGTTGCAGTGAGCTGAGAAGCCAAGATGGTGCCACTGCACTCCAGCCTGGGTGAAAGAGAGAGAATCTGTCTCAAATATATATGCCTAGAGAGAGAGAGAGAGATAATAATAACAAAAAAGTTTTGAACATTGCAAGAATTATCAAAAAGTGAAATAGAGGCACAAAGTGAGCATTGGCTGTTGGAAAAATAACAAATGGCACCAGTAGATTTGCTTAATGTAGGGTTGCTAGAAACCTTCAAATTGTTTAAAAAAAATTATCTATGTTATCTATGAAGCACAATGAAGTGAAGCACAATAAAATGAGCTATGTCTGTATTGAGTCTTGTTAATGTTGTTGTTAATGGTGATTAACACAAAATATAGCAGATATTCAGACTTTACTAGTTTGTGAAATATCTGGATACCAACAACCATAACAAGCAGTCAAATGGTTAGACTGAGGGAACTAGAAGCTTTAGTAGCTACTGTATTTGGCATTTGTTCGTCTCATTCTTACTATCTGCTGTCATAGCTGATGAGAAGTTCCTCATAAAGATGACTGGAAAAGGATTATCTGAAACCATTATGTATTGGTTGAGTCTCAATCACAAATGATATTAGAGTTTGTTTTTCAAGCTCATTAGACAAATAGATGTCAATAAAATTGTGTGGATATATTTCATTTTAAAAAATAACAATGATAATTTAAGAAAATAGTTGTAAGAACAAAAAATTATTGACATCTGCAAAATCTCAAATGGATATAATGAATGTACATTGCTCAGTAGAGCATTTTTTAATGGTAATGTTAACAGTTCTTTAAAAAATTGACTAGGATGTACAGAGTCAAAAATGCCATTGCCTTGTTACGAGTTATCTTCGAATGCAATTTCTAATTAAATATTCCAAAACTGATCTGAGCAATGGTAGCCCACTTGTGAGTAATGAATATAGCCTCTCAAGACAGCTACCTGGAAATTAATGGCATTTGTCTAAATATATCTATTCTGATAGGTTTGTTAAACACCAGTTGTATTAATATACAGCCATGCTTCATATAGTACCTAATTATGATGTGATACTAATTATTATGTTCCTCATTTATCCCATGTGATCTAATTATTTGTAGAGCCATGTACGGGTTTGCATGTGTACACACACACACACACACCCACATTGCCCATTGACAATGAAAAAGAAGAGCCTCACTACACCTTCGTTTATAATCTTACATGTATCAGAAAAGACTTTATGCTATAAATCTGGGGTCAGTAAACTGTGAATCCCGGGCACATACAATCTTTCCAGGAGCTACAAGGTTTTTTGTTTGTTTGTTTTTGTTTTTTAACATTTTTAAATGTTGAAATAAATCAGATTTAGAGGGTAAGATGGCTCAATAGACACAACCAAGTAGAACAGCTAACACTGAGGGATCAAGACAACTGGCACACTTCTAACAGATCTTCAGTGGTAAGGCACTGAGAGTGGATGGAGGAAAGTCACAGAAGCTGGGCTGAAGAGGAAGGAAGCTGGAAACACTGCATGGGGCTACTTCATACCAGGACTCATTTTTGGCCCCCAGTGGCCCCAGGGGAACAGACGAGTTAAACTGTCAAAAAAAAAAAAAAAGAGCAGGAGTAACCTGCTCTTGTCAGGAGCCTCTGGAATCCCAGCAGGAGGAGACCCCCTTGACCTCACTAACAGTATTACACCCATCATTGAGGCAGAACATTTACAAAGATATTCTGGACCTGAACTCAACACTATATCAAATGGACCTGATAGACATCTACAGAACGTTCCATTCAAAAGCAATATTATATATATTCTTCTCATCACCACATGGCATATACTCTAAAATCAACCGCATAATCAGACACAAACACTCTTCGGCAAATGCAAAGGAACTGAAATTATAATAACCACTCTCTTGGACCACAGCACAATTAAATCAGGAATCGAGTCTAAGAAGTTTTCTTAAAACCATACAATTACATGGAAACTGAATAACCTGCTCCTGAATAACTTTTGGGTAAATAATGAAATTGAGCCAGAAATCAAGCTATTTAAAACTAATGAGAATAAAGATACAGCATACAAGAATCGCTGGGACACAGCTAAGACACTGTTTAGGGGAAAATTGATAACACTAAATGCCCACATCAACAATTTAAAAAGATCTCAGTGGGGCAGGGCCAAGATGGCCAGCTAGAAGCAGCAGAGATCGGAGGTTCCCATGGAAAAGAACCATAACAGCATACAAATCCAGAACTGGCAAGTGAGGTATCCAGGTTCTGTCATCAGAACTGACTTGGCAGCTGGTTTGGCCTATGGAGAGGAAGGAAGAACAGTGTGGTGTGGCGGCCCACCCAAGAGCCACATGAGGCAGGGGAGCCCCCAATCCTAAGCCAATGGAGACAGTGAGTGAATGTGCTACGCAGCCTGGGAAACCATGCTTTTCCACTGAACTGTGCAACCCATGAATCAGAAGATTTCACTCTTGAGCCCGTGCCACCAGGGACTAGGGCCCCGGGCCCCAACAACGGAGCCGCATAGATTCTCAAAAGCTGCTCAGCAAGAAACGGCTTAAGCTTGCCAGTCTTCCCGTGGGAGGGCAGCCAGCATCACAGCTGCTGCTGTCTGCTGTCTAAGCCGTTTGAGCTCCTTGTGGGAGGGGAGGCAGCCAGCACTGGGGCTAATAGCTGCCTAACACTAAGCTCCTGGGGGAAGGGAAGGGCAGCAGCCATCTCTATAGCTCCAGGCTATGATTTTTCCCTGCTGGAGCCAGGGAGTCTGGACAGCTTGATCCCAAGAGGTATCCCCCACACCCCAACACACTGGCTGTGGCAGACTCCAGGCACAGAGCACCTCTTCAGGCCCGACCCTGACACATTCCTCCTTATTGGGCAGGGCCTCCCTGCAGGAACTCCAACTACTCCAGCCAGAAACTCAGGGACAGAACTCTGATCTCTCTGGGCCTGAGTTCCTAGGTGGAGGGGTGGTCTCAGTCTCTGTGGACCAGCAGACATAGTCTTTCCTCCTGCTGGTTCTGAGAAATCTGGGCTGCCCAAATGAGTGGGATTCCCTCCAACGAAACACACTCCCTCCACCAAGAAACAGTCAAAGTGCTTCATTAAACGGGTCTTGTTCCCCGTGCCACCCAACTGGGTGAGACCCTCCAAAAGGGGTTGTCAGACACCGTATTCAGGAGCGTATATACTGGCACCAAGTCAGTGCCCCTCAGGGTCAGAGATCCCAGAGGAAGGAACTTGCACCCATCTTTGCTGTTCTCCAGCCTCCTCGAGTGACATCTCCAGGCACAGGAGCAAATCAGATGAATAAGGCCTGAAGTGAACCCCCGGAAAACTCCAACCACCCTACAGAAGAGAGACCTAACCATTGAAAGAAAAACAAACAAACATAACCAACAATAACAGCATCAACAAAACCCCATCCAAGGGTCAGCAGCCTCAAAGATAAAAACTGGACAAACTCATGAAGATGAGAAAGAATCAATGAAAAAAATGCTGAAAACCCAAAAGACCAGAGTGCCTCTTCTCCAAATGATCCCAACGCCTCTCCAGCAAGGGCACAGAACTGGTTGGAGGATGAGATGGACAAACTGACAGAAGTATACGTCAGAAGGTGGGTAATAACATACTGAACTAAAGGAGCATTTTCTAACCCAGTGCAAAGAAGCTAAGAACCTTCATAAAAGGTTACAGGAGCTGCTAACTAGAATAATCAGTATAGAGAGAAACATAAATGATCTATCTGATGGAGTTGAAAAACACAGCACGAGAACTTTGTGAAGCATACACAAGTATCGATAGCTGAATCAATGAAGCAGAAGAAAGGATATCAGAGGTTGAAGATGATCTTGTTGATAGAAGGCATGCAGAGAAGATTAGAGAATAAATAAACAAATGGAATGAATAAAATCTCTGAAAAATACGGGGCTATGTAAAATCACGATTCATTGGAGTACCTGAAAGAGACAGGGAGAATGAAACTAAGTTAGAAAACACACTTCGGGTTATTTTCCAGGAGAACTTCCCCAACCTAGAAAAGCAGGGCAGCATTCAAATTCAGGAAATGCAGAGAACACTGCAAAGATACTCCGTTGAGAACGTCAACTCCAGAACACATAATCATTAGATTCTCCAAGGTAGAAATGAAGGAAAAAATGTTAAGGGCAGCCAGAGAGAAAGGCCAAGTCACCCACAAAGGGAAGCCCATCAGACTAACGCAGACTCTCAGTAGAAACCCTATGAGCCAGAAGAGAGTGGGGGCCAATATTCAACATTCTTAAAGGAAAGCATTTTCAACTCAGAATTTCATATCCAGCCAAACTAAGCTTCACAAGCAAAGGAGAAATATAATCTGTTGAAGACAAGGAAATACTGAAGGATTTCATCATCACTAGGACTGCCTTGCAAGAGCTCCTGTAGGAAGCACTAAATATGGCAGGGAAAAATCAGTACCAGCCACTGCAAAAACACACCCAAATATAAAGACCAATGACACTATGAAGAAACTGCATCAACTAGTGTGCAAAATAATGAGATAGCATGATGTTGACAATATCAAATTCACTCATAACAATATTAACCTTAAATGTAAATGGCCTAAATGCCCCCAGTTAAAAGACACAGACTGGCAAATTGGATAAAGAGTCAAGACCCATCAGTGTGCTGTATTCAGGAGACCCATCCCACAAGCAAAGACACACATAAACTCAAAATAAAGGGATGGAGGAGTGTTTTACTTTGCATTGTGTGGTTGATTTTAGAATAAGTGCCATGTGGCACTGAGAAGAATGTATACTCTGTTGATTTTTGGTGGAGAGTTCTGTAGATGTCCACTCAATCCAGGGCTGAGTTCAACTCCTGAATATCCTTGTTAATTTTCTGTCTCATTGATCTGTCTAATATTGACAGTGGGGTGTTAAAGTCTTCCACTATTATTGTGTGCCAGTCTAAGTCTCTTTGTAGGTCTCTAAGGACTTGCTTTATGAATCTGGGTGCTCCTATATTAGGTGCATATATATTTAGGATAGTTAGCTCTTCTTGTTACATTGAATCCTTTACCATTATGTAATGCCCTTCTTTGTCTTTCTTAATCTTTGGTAGTTTAAAGTCTGTTTTGTTAGAGACAAGGATGGCAACCCCTGCTTTTTGTTGTTGTTGTTGCTTTCCATTTGCTTGGTAAATCAACAGAGTATACATTCTTCTCAGTGCCACATGGCACTTATTCTAAAATCAACCACATAATGCAAAGTAAAACACTCCTCAGCAAATGCAAAAGAATTGAAATCATAACAAACAGTCTCTCAGACCACAGTGCAATCAAAATAGAACTCAGGATTAAGAAACTCACTTAAAACTGCACAACTACATGGAAACTGAACAAACTGCTCGTGAATGACTCCTGGGAAAATAATGAAATCAAGGCAGCAATCAAGAAGTTCTTTGAAACCAGTGAGAACAAAGAGACAACATACCAGAATCTCTTGGACACAGCTAAAGCAGTGATAAGAGAGTAATTTATAGCACTAAATGCCCACATCAGAAAGTTAGAATGATCTCAAATCAAGACTTTAACATTACAATAAAAAGAGCCACAGAAGCAAGAGCAAACAAATCCAAAAGCTAGCAGAAGACAAGAAATAATTAAGATCAGAGCAGAACTGAAGGAGATAGAGACACAAAAATCCCTCCAAAACATCAATGAATCCAGGAGCTAGTTTTTAAAAAAAAAATTAACAAAATAGATAGACCACTAGTTAGACTAATAAAGAAGAAAAGTATCAAATAGACACAATAAAAAATGATAGAGAAAATATCACCCCTGACCACACAGCAATACAAACTATCATCAGAGAATACTATAAATACCTCTATACAAATAAACTAGCAAACTTAGAAGAAATGGATAAATTCCTACACCCTCCCAAGACTAAACCAGGAAGAAGTAGAATCCCTGAATAAACCAGTAACAAGTTCTGAAATTGAGACAGTAATTAATAGTCTACCAACCAAAAAAACCAAGAAAACAAAAACAGCCCAGGACCCAGATAAATTCAAAACTGAATTCTACCAGAGTTAAAAGAGGAGCTGGGACCATTCCTTCTGAAACTATTCCAAACAATTGTAAAGGAGGGACTCCTCCCTAACTCATTTTATGAGGCCAGCATCATCCTGATACTAAAGCCTGGCAGAGGCACAACAAAAAAAGAAAACTTCAGACCACTATCTCTGATGATCATCAATGCAAAAATTCTCAGAAAAATACTGGCAAACCAAACCTAGCAGCACATCAAAAAGTCTATCCACCACAATCAAGTTGACTTCATCCCTGGGATACAAGGCTGGTTCAACATATACAAATCAATAAACATGATCCATCACATAAATGAACCAATGATTAAAACCACATGATTATCTCAACAGATGCAGTAAAGGTCTTTGATAAAACTCAACATTCCTTTATGATAAAAACTCTCAATAAACTAGGTATTAATGGAACATATCTCAAAATAATAAGAGCTATGTATGACAAATTCACAGCCAATATCATATTCAATGGGCAAAAGCTGGAAGCATTCCCTTTGAAAACCAGCATAAGACAAGGATGCCCTCTCTCACCACTCCTATTCAACATAGTGTTGGAAGTTCCAGCTGGGGCAATCAGGCAAGAGAAATAAATAATGGTATTCAAATAGGAAGAGAGAAAGTCAACTTGTTTCTGTTTGCAGACAACATGATTCTGTATTTAGAAAACACCATCGTCTCAGATCAAAAACTACTTAAGCTGATAAGCAATTTCAGCAAAGTCTCAGGATACAAAATCAATGTGCAAAAATCGCAAGCATTCCTATACACTGACAGTAGACAAACAGAGAGCCAAATCATGAATGAACTCCCATTCACCATTGCTATGAAGAGAATAAAATACCTAGGAATACAGCTAACAAGGGATATGAAGGACGTCTTCAAGGAAAACTACAAACCACTGCTCAAGAAATAGCAGAGGACACAAACAAAAGGAAAAAACATTCCAGACTCATGGGTAGGAAGAATCAATATTGTGAAAATGGCTATACTGCCCAAAGTAATCTATAGATTCAATTCTTTTCCTGTTAAACTACCATTGACATTCTTTACAAAATTAGCAAAAACTACTTTAAATTTCCTATGGAACCAAAAAAGAGCCCGTATAGCCAAGACAATCCTAAGCAAAAACACAAAAACAAAACAAAAACAAAGCTGGAGGCATCATACTACCTGACTTCAAACTATACTACAAGGTTACAATAAGCAAAACTTCATGGTACTGGTACCAAAACAGACATATAGTCCAATGGAATAGAATAGAGACCTCAGAAATACCACCACACATCTACAACCATCTGATCTTTGATGAACCTGACAAAAGCAAGCAATGGGAAAAGGATTTCCTATTTAATAAATGGTGCTGGGAAAACTGACTAGCCATATGCAGAAAACTGAAACTGGACCCCTTCCTTACACCTTATACAAAAATTAACTGAAGATTGATTAAAGCCTTAAATGTAAAACTCAAAATCATAAAAACCCAAGAAGAAATCTTAGGCAATACCATTCAGGATGTAGGCATAGGCAAGGACTTCATGATGGAAACACCAAAAGCAATTGCAACAAAAGCCAAAATTGACAAATGGTATTTAATTAAACTAAAGAGTTTCTGCATAGCAAAATAAACTATCATCAGGCTGAACAAGCAACCCACTGAATGGGAGAAAATTTCTGCAATCTACCCATCTGACAAAGTTGTAATATCCAGAAGCTGTAAGGAACTCTCACAAATTTTCAAGAAAAAAAGCAAACAACCCCATCAAAAAGTGGGCAAAGGATATGAACAGACACTTCTCAAAAGAAGATGTTTATGTGGCCAACAAACATATGAAAAAAAGATCAGCATCACTGATCATTAGAGAAATACAAATCAAAACCACAGTGAAATACCATCTCACACCAGTCAGAATGGCAATTATTAAACAGTCAACAAACAATAGATGCTGGAGGCTGTGGAGAAATAGGAACATTTTGACACTGTTGGTGGGAATGTAAATTAGTTCAACCATTGTGTAAGACAGTGTGGCGATTCTTCAAGGATCTAGATCTAGAAATACTATTTGATCCAGCAATCCCAATACTGGGTATATACCCAAAGGAATGTAAATCATTCTACTATAAAAACACAAGCACGCATATGTTTATTGCAGCACTGTTTACAATAGCAAAGACATGGAACCAACCAAAATGCCTATTGATGATAGACTGGATAAAGAAAAGAAAATGTGGTACATATACACCATGGAATACTATGCAGCCATAAAAAAGAAGGAGATCATTCAGGAATATAGAGGAAGCTGTGGGTCATTACTTTAGCAAACTAATACAGGAACAGCAAACCAAATACCGCATGTTCTCACCTATAAGTGGAACCTAAACAGTGAGAACTTCTGGACACATAGAGGGGAACAAGAGACACTGGGGCCTACTGGAGGGTGGAGGGTGGGAGGAGGGAGAGGATCAGGAAAAATAACTAATGGGTACTAAGCATAATTCCTGGGTGATAAAATAACCTGTACAACAAACCCCCATGACACAAGTTTACCTATGTCACAAACCTCCACATGTACCTCTGAACTTAAAAGTTAAGAAAAAATCAAAAGAAGGACAATGTTTTGCGATATGTGAAAATTATGTGATATTTCAGTGTCCATAAATGAAGTTTTATTGGAACATTGGAACACAGCCACAGCCATTCATTCACGTATTGCCTATTGCTGCTTTCACACTACAGTGTCAGGATGACTACTTGCAGTAGAAACCATATGGTTCAACAATCATAAATTATTTACTATCTGCCTTTTTACAGAAAAAAAAAAGATGCTGACTCCTGCTGCAGATCACTCACACTGGAGGAATGTGTGGGTAAAAGAGGAGATGCATTTCCCATAAGACTCAAGGAACATTCATTATCCACTCTTAAGAGAAAATGATAGGGGTTTAACAAGTGATGTGAATGAAACAAAACAGTATCTATGGATTGCCCTTTGGAATTTGGAGGAGGAATAATTTTCCAATTTTAGGCGTTAAATCCCTGTGAGCATGTGTTTCTGAGTACTGTGGTTCCTATGTCAAACATTACATACAGGTAGAAAGGAGAAAAGAAAACTCTTACTCTATTACCTGTTTTCTTCTCCATGTGTCATGTGAGAATAGAAGCAATATCTCCTTCAAGATGAACATAGTTATTACCTGGGGGTTCTATTCCCTGTTCCCTGATTAGAAGGTAGATGCTGGGAGGAAAATTGCTACTCTGATGCCATAAAGGAACACTTCTAGACTAAAAGGAGAGAATTGTATCCACTTGGAATTTAGCCTATCTTTCTTCATCTTTTGTCCTGTCTTCTTTGGGAATGTGAATGTGATGACTGTTTATTCTACACAATCATAAGGGATACATATTGCCATTTTAGTGGCTATGTTTTGTATTTTGTTAAGGTACAGGTTTTAAATTTCTTCCTTGTGCTAAAATATCCAGTATTTGTGTGTTTGTGTGTATATACACACACACAGCACACACACATAGCGTATGCCACATATAATGTGCCTTATTTGTATATTATATTTATGTATGAATGTGTCTCAATGAGTGTCATTTTTGTAATACTATGATAATATGTTATGCTCTAATAATTTAGCTTTCTTATTTCATTGGAATACAATTACCAAGGGGCTTGTTGGCCTGTAAAAGAAAACTCCTAGCTGGGATTTAAATGCCTTCACAGTAGCCAAATTTACATCTACTACTTATGTAGACGTCAAATAATATAGAACATAGGGAGTCGAAGCAATTTTTACTAATTGTTTCTTAACCGAAGGACAGGAGATATGCAAAACAGTTAAATAGCCCTAGGGACCATGTTTATTATGGCCAAGAAAGAGAAATGGTAGTCATAAATTAAGTTTATTACATCTTATATATAGCATAGCAAGAGAAGCATGAAAGTAATAACATATCACTCTCCTTTTCACTAATCCATGAATATTAGATTTATCAATTATGCTTAGTAGTTAGCCCATGCATAAAAAAAGCATTGTAAAATACATATAATATTGCAATATAGCTGCAAAAATATAGTTAAGTATCTGAAATTCACTTATATAAACAAAGCTATAATAATCCAATGGGAACTGACTTAATATTCAATGTTTCAGCCAGGACACAAGATCTAAGTTATTTTTACAAATGTGTGTATGACCATTGTCATGTCATTGAATTGCAAGCAAATTCAACTTATTATGTCATTTTCTTTCCATCTGAATTATGCATATTTTATATTTGATGTTTTCTTGCTGAAAAACATTTATAGGCTTTCTCCAGTTGACTTTATTTTCTCTCTTTCAATTTGTCATAGATGAGTCCAGACTGGAAATTTTTTAATGATGCTTGTCCCAGCTTTCTAAATATCTAATCTTACCCTTAAGAGTTTAACTTACCATTTAAGTTTAGAGTTTTCTAAATATTATTATTTAATTGTCTTATAGTGACAAGTGTAATGCTCCCTGCATAGTCAGTGCCATCAAAAGCTTATTAACTAAGAGAAACAAAGGTAAGTGTTAAAATTTAAAGATCACACCGTGAGAGAAGTCTTGAAAAATTGGCAGAAACCTCTCCAAAGTATATCTGCGGGTAATATTACATACTTCATATTCTGTAAGATGGTGACAGTAAGGATTAAGACAGGCTTGAAAATTTGATCCTTATTTCTAAGCTTCTTGCTTATGAATAGAAGTCAGACCTACAGTTTATTAACCAACCATTTCTTACCATCTTCACTATTTTTACACTGGTCCAAGTCACCATTATCTTTCACCTGAATTATTCCCATAGTCTATGATTGTCTCCTGTTTTCACATCTTCTTTATCACACTCTCTTCTCAATATAGCAGGGAGAGGTTCTATTAAAGGAAGCCAGCTAATTCCTCTTTTCAAATCTCCAACGTCTGCTTCTCATTTAGAGTAAGACCCAAGGCCCTTACAGTGGTCTACAAGGCCCTGTGAGATCTTCCTTCAGGTCTACTATTTTTTTTTTCCTACTACTTTCTCCCTTACTCAAACTAGCTTCTTTGCTCTTCTCTATGAATTGCCGTTTATAAGTTGTTATCACATTTCATTTTTGAAATACCATGAAACTCAGATACTCATGAATTACTTCCTACTTGTTTGCCCTCTGAATACTTTCTCTAGGACTCAACAGGTATAAACATTGGTACAAAGGAGGCCAAAAACACAGCAATAATAGAAACAGCAAAGACAAGCTGTCTTTGTTCTCCTTCTGATATTTTTTTTGCTAAAATTGCAAATTGTGACAGGTTGGAAGGAAGAATCAATGACCCATTATGAGCAATATACACATACTCTTGGTTTTGCCATTTTCTTGTCTTTTTGTTGGGCCAGAAGGATACCATTGAAAATTACTGCTTCAGTGCTTTAAAGAGTTAATGTAGCTTCCAGAAAGGCTTATTGCACTCCCCAGGAGTAGCTTATGAATTAGGAGAACGTGGCTCAGTTTGTTGGTAAAATGCACATCTGCTACAGGATAAGGACAACTGCTGATTAAAGGAGACTTCATTGGCCCTAGTCTTTTGGAGCAAGTTGACTGATGGCAAAGTTTTCGAAGATCATGTCTGAAGTCCAGTGTCCCTTTTATCAGCACCTCCCACGGGTAATAATTGAGCATAATTAGCATTATTTTATATGCTCTAATCCTTCTCCCGTTACTGCTGTCTTTCTATCCCAGTTTATTGGATTGCCACTGATCTCAATTTCACTTTGGGCATTCAAGTGAGGCTGAAATTTCTCCCTCTTTCTGGTTAAAACTTAAAATATATGACATCATCAGAAGTTGGAGGAAATCAGGCATTTATAATGAATATGAGATTGTAGAGCTCCCAATGTAATTCAGATTCTTTTGTCAAAATTTATCTAAATTCACCATATATGAAAGACGACCATATACACTTCCTTTAGTTTACCAATATAATCCTAGTATAGGTGAGTTGTTGTTTAGCCTTATAGTAGCATATGCTGTTTTAGGAAACTTTTTGCAAAGAAATGGGGAAGAGGGAGTATATTTCAAAATTGTTTTGAATATTAGGTAGTATAAAATATTTACAAAAATAAAGAGAAGCTTTTTGGATTTTAGAAATGTTGCTTAATGAACATTGCATTTGAACATAATTTTTCATAATTTAAAACCTTATTATATCACCTATTAAGTAAAGAGAAATCTTAATTGATTTGTCCATTTCAGACGAGGGTGTTGATTGATATTAGAAAATCAGGCCAATAAGACACAAAGAGAAACAACAAGTAGATTTCAACCTTTCAGTTAAGCTATATTTCATTTTTTTTGAGATGGAGTCTTGCTCTGTGGACAGGCTGGAGTGCAGTGGCACGATCTCAGCTCAATACAGCCTCCACCTCCCGGGCTCAATTCTCCTCCCTCAGCTTCCCGAGTAGTTGGGGCTACAGGTGCTCACCACCATGCCCAGCGAAGTTTTGTATTTTTAGAAGAGACGGGGTTTCACCTTGCTGGCCAGGATGGTGTCAATCTCTCGACCTCGTGATCTGCCCACCTCGGCCTCCCAAAGTGGTGGGATTACAGGTGTGAGCCATCGTACCCAGTCAAGCTATATTTTTAAATAGTAACTGAGTGGTTTTACAATATTATAATATTTTCTGGTTGGGCAAAGATTTTTTTTTTAGTTTTCTTTTTTAATTTTTTAATTTTTGTGGGTACAGTAGGTATATATATATATATATTTATGGGGTAGAGGAGATACTTTGGTACAGGTGTGCAATGTGTAATAATCACATCATGGTAAATAGTGCATCTATTCCCTCAAGCATTTATGCTTTGTGTTACAAGCAATCCAATTACACTTTATGTTATTTTAAAATGTACAGTTTAATTATTATTGACTATAGTCACCCTGTTGTGCCAGAAAATACTAGGTCTTATTCATTCTTTCTATTTTATTTGTTTACTCATTAACCATCCCCATCTCCTCCAACCCTTAAACTACTCTCCCCAGCCTCTGGTAACCATCCATCTACTCTCAATGTCCATGAGTTCAATAGTTTTCATTTTTAGATCCCACAAACAAGTGAAAGCATGCAAAGTTTGTCTTTCTGTGCCTGGGTTATTTCACTTAACCCAATGATCTTCAGTTCCATCCATGCTGTTGCAAATGACAGGATCTCAGTCTTTCTATGGTTGAATATCATTGTGTATACATATGATTTCTTTTATCCATTTGTCTGTTGATGGACACTTAGATTGCTTTCAAATCTTGGCTACAGTGAACAGTGCCACAACAAACATGAGGGTGCAGATATCACTTGATTATACTGATTTCCTTTCTTTGGGGTATATATACAGCAGTGGGATGGCAGGATTGTATGGTAACTTTATTTCTAGTTTTTTGAGGAACCTCCAAAATTTTTCCATAATGGTTGTGCTAATTTACATTCCCACTAACAGTGTACGAGAGTTCCCTATACTCCACATCCCAGCCAACATTTGTTATTGCCTGACTTTAGATGTTTCATTTTAATTGGGGTGACATTATATATCATTGTAGTTTTGATTTACACTTCTCTAATAATCACTGTTGAACAACTTTTCATACACCTGTTTGCTATTTGTATTTCCAGTTTTTAGAAATATCTATTGAAATCTTTTGCCCATTTTTAATGGATTATTAGATTTTTTCCTATAGAGTTGTTTAAGCTCCTCATATGTTCTGGTTATTAATCCTTTATCAGATGTATAGCTTTTAAATATTTTCTCCCATTCTGTGGGTTGTCTCTTCACTTGGCAAAATGTTTTCTTTGCTGCATAGAAGCTTTTTAACTTGATATGATGCCAGTTGTCCATTTTTGCTTTGGTAGCCTTTGCTTGTAGGGTATGACTTGAAATTTTTGCCCAGACCAATGTCCTGGAGCATTTCTCCAACATTTTCTTGTGTTCATTTCATAATTTCATGTCTTAGATTTAAGTCTAATTCATTATGATTTGACTTTTTTTTTTTTTTTTTTATATGATGAGAGACAGGGATCTAGTTTCATTCTTCTGCACATGGATATCCAGTTTTCCCAACATCATTTATTGAAGCGAGTGTCTTTGCCCCAGAGTACGTTTTTGGCACCTTTGTTGAAAAGGAGCTCACTGTAGGTGTATGGATTTATCTCTGGGTTCTCTATTCTATTCCACTGATCCATGTGTCTGTTTTTAATGTCATTGCATGCCATTTTTGTTACTATAGCTCTGTAGTAAAATTTAAAGTCATGTAATGTTATTCCTCCAGTTTTATTCCTTTTGCTCAAGATAGCTTTATTTACTCTGGGTGTTTGGTGGCTGCATACAAATTTTAGGATTTTTAAAAATTATTTCTGTGAAGAATGTCATTGGTATTTTGTTAGGCATTGCATTGAATCTGGAGATTGCATTGAGTAGTGTGGCCATTTTAACAATATTCATTCTTCTAATTCATTAACACAGAATGCCTTTCCATTTTTTGTGTCCTCTACAATTTTTTCCAGCACTATTTTATAGTGTTCATTGTCTCGATTTTTCAGTTCTTTGGTTAGGTTAATTCCTTGGTATTCATTTTTATTTGTGGCTATTGTAAATGGGCTTACATTTTTTTTTTTCTTTTTACATTGGTCACTGTAGCATATAGAAATGATACTGATTTTTGCATGTTTATTTTCTATCCTGCAATTTTACTAAATTTGTTTACCAGTTCTAAGCGTGTTCTTGTGGGGTCCTTAGGTTTTTCCAAGTATAAGATCATATCATCAGCAAACCAAGATAATTTTACTTCTTCCTTTCCAATTTGGATGCCCTTTACTTCTTTCTCTTGTTTAATTGCACTAGCTAGGACTTTCAGTCCTATGTTGAATAACAGTGGTTAAAGTGGGTATCCTTGTTGTGTTCCAGATGTTACAGGAATGGCTTTCAGTTTTTTCCCATTCCATGTGATACTCACTGTGGGTCTGTTGTATATGGCTTTTATTATATTGAGGTACGTTTCTTCTATCTCCAGTTTTTTAAGGTTTTTTTTTTTTTTTATCATGAAGGGATGTTGAATTTTATCAAATGCTTTTCTGGGATCAGTTGAAATGATCTTATAGTTTTATCCTTCATTCTGTTGCTATGATGTATCACATCAATTGATTTGCATATGTTGAATATTCTTGAATCCCTATGATAAATCTCACTTGACCATGATGGATGATTTTTTTTTCTTTTCTTTTCTTTTCTTTTTTTTTTTCTTTTTTTTTCTTTTTTGAGATGAGTGCAATGACGGCTCACTGTAGTCTCAACTTCTTGGGCTCATGTGATTCTCCCATCTCAGCCTCCCAAGGAACTGGGACTAAAGGTGTGTGTCACCATGCCTGGCTAAATTTTTGTAGCTATAGGGTTCTACATGTTGCCCAGGCTGGTCTTGAACTCCTGGGCTCAAGCGATCTGCCCACCTCAGCCTCCCAAAGTACTGGGATTTTAGCTATAGTCACTGGGCCCAGCAAAAGATCTTTTTAAATGTATTGTTGGATTAAGTTTGCTAGTATTTTCTTGAGAATTTTTGCATCAATATTCATCAGAGGTATTGGCTTGTAGTTTTCTTTTTTGACATGTCTTTGCTTTTGGTATGAGAGTAATACTGGCCTCATAGAATTAATTTGGAAGTATTCCCTTCTGCTTTATTCTTTGGAATAGTTTGAATAGGGTTGGCATTAGTTCTTCTATAAATGTTTGGTAGAATTAAACAGTGAAGCCATTGGGTCCTAGGTCTTTTTTTCTGGAAATTTCATATTATTGTTTTGTTCTTATTACTTGTTAGCGATCTGTTCAGGTTTTGGATTTCTGCATGCTTCAATATTTGTAGATTGTATGTGTCTATGAATTAATTCATTTCTTCTAGGTTTTCCAATTTATAGACACAAAGTGGCTTATAATCCTTTAAATTAGTCCTTTAATCCTTTAAATTACGTGGTTTCAGTCATGATGTCTCCTTTTTCATCGCTGATTTTATATATTTGTATCTTCTCTCTTTCTTCTTAGTTTGCCTAAAAGTTTGTCAATTATGTCTTCAAAAAGCCAACTTTTCATTTCATTGATCTTTTGTATCATTTCCTTATTTCGATTTCATTTATTTCTCCTCCAATCTTTATTATTTATTTTCTTCTGTTAATGATGAGTTTGGTTTGCTCTTGTTTTTCCAGTCTTTTAAGATGCATAGTTAGATTATGTATTTGAAGTTTTTCTTTTTATTTTTTGTAATGTAGGTGCTTAAACAGCTATAAACTTTCCTCTTAGTAGTACTTTTGCTGTTTCCATAGGTTTTGGTATGTTGTGTTTTTATTATCATTTGTTTTAAAACATTTTTCAATTTTCTTCTTCATTTCTTCATTGACCCACTGATAATTCAGCATTATATTTAATTTCCATGTCTTTGGATAGTTCCCAAATACCTCTTGTTATTGATCTCTAGACTTATCAAATGGTGTTTTCAGAAGATGCTTGATATGATTTCAGTTATTTGGATGTTTAAAGACCCATTTTGTGACTTAAGGTATGGTCTATCCTTGAGAATGATCCATGTGCTGAAGAAAAGAATGCATATTCTGCAGCTGTTGGCTGAAATGTTCTGTGAATATCTATTAGGTCCATTTACTCTATAGTGCAGATTAAGTCAGATGTTTAATTTGCTGCCTGAAAGATCTGTCCAGTGCTAAAAGTGGGGTGCTGAAGTCTCCAGCTATTATTGTATTGGGATCTATTACTCTCTTTAGCTCTAATTTATATATATATATATATATATATTTGGCTGCTCCAGCATTGGGTGAATATTTATTTACCATTGTAATATCCTCTTTCTGAATTGACCACTTTATCATTATAACTTTCTTTGTCTCTTTTTTCCGTTTTTGCCTTGAAATCCATTTTGTACGATACAAGTATGGCTACTCCTGCTCTTTTGTGGTTTCCATTGACACAGAATATTTTTTTCATTTTTTAAAGTTTCAGTCTATGTGTATATTTATAGATGAACTAAGTTTATTGTAATCAGCACATCAATGGGAATCACTTTTTTTATCCATTCAGCTGTTTTATGTTGTTTGATTGGAGTGTTTGGTCTATTTATATTCAATGTAATTATTGATAAGACTTACTCCTTCCTTTTTGTTATTGGTTTTCTGTTTGTTTTGTGATCTTCTCTTCCTTCTCTTCATCCTTCCTGTCTTACATTTACTGAAGGTGATTTTTTCTGTTGGCAAGATTTAATTTCTTGGTCTTTATTTTTTGTATATCCATTGTAACGTTTTTTTTAGATTCCCATAAGTCTTGCAAATATCATCTTATAACTCATTATTTTAAGCTAATAACAACTTAACATTATTTGCATAAACAAACAAGTAAAAATAAAACTAATAAAAACTTTCACCTTAACTTTGTTTTCCTGCTTTTTTTTTTTTTTTTTTTTTTTTTTTGAGACGGAGTCTCGCTCTGTCACCCAGGCTGGAGTGCAGTGACTGGATCTCAGCTCACTGCAAGCTCCGCCTCCCGGGTTCACGCCAGTCTCCTGCCTCAGCCTCCCGAGTAGCTGGGACTATAGGCGCCCGCCACCTCGCCTGGCTAGTTTTTTGTATTTTTTAGTAGAGACGGGGTTTCACCGTGTTAGCCAGGATGGTCTCGATCTCCTGACCTCGTGATCCGCCCGTCTCAGCCTCCCAAAGTGCTGGAATTACAGGCGTGAGCCACCGCGCCCGGCCGTTTGTTTTCCTGCTTTTTAACTTTTTTGGTTCTGTTTATATCTTATTATATTGTCCTGTAATTATTATTTTTGAATGACTGTTTAGCCTTTCTGCTTAGGATAACAGTAGTTTATACACCACAGTTACAGTGTTATATTATTCTGTGTTTTTCTGTGTGCTTACTGTCACCAGTGAGCTTTATGCCTGTGGATGATTTCTTCCTGCTCATTAATGTCCTTTTCTTTCAGATTGAAGAAATCCCTTTAGCATTTCTTGTAGCACATATCTGGTGTTTATGAAATTCCTCAGCTTTTGTTTATCTGGGAAAGTATTTCTCCTTCCTGCTCCAAGGATATTTTTGCCAATTTTTGCTATTATCTGGTAAAAGTTTTTTGTTTTTTTTTTCCTTCAGCACTTTAAATATGTCCTGCCACTCTCTTCTGGCCAGTAAGGTTTTGACTGAAAAGTCTGCTGCCAGATGTAATGGAACTTTGTCGCATGTTATTTGTTTCTTCTGTCTTGCTGCTTTTAGGTTCTTTTCCTTGGAATTGACCTTTGGGAATTTGATTATTAAATGCCTTGAGGTAGTCTTCTTTGGGTTAAATCTGCTTGGTGTTCTATAACTTTCTTGTACTTGAAGATTGATATCATTCTCTAGGTTTGAGGAATTTCCTAATATTATCTATTTAAATATACTTTCTACCCCTATCTGTTTCTCTACCTCCTCTTGAAGGCCAGTAACTCTTATATGTGCCCTTTCAAGGTTATTACCTAGATAGCAATAGCCTTCAGGTGTGTTTTATGCTTCCATATTCTTTTTTCTTTTATCTGCATTGACTTTTCAAATAGCCTGTCTTTACGTTCACTAATTATTTCTTCTGCTTGATTAATTCTGCTGTTAAAGAGTCTGATGCATTCTTTAGTATGCCAGTTTCAATTTTCAACTCCATAATTTCTGCTCGATACTTTTAAATTATTTCTATCTCTTTGTTAGTTTATCTGATAGAATTCTAAATTCATACCCTGTGCTATCTTGAATCTCTTTGAGTTTTCTCAAAGCAGATATTTTGAATTATCTGTCTGAAAGGGCATATATCTCTGCTCCTTCAGGATTGATCTGTGATGTTTTATGTGGCTCCTTTGGTGAGAATATGTTTTCCTGGATGTTCTTGATGCTCGTAGTTGTTTGTTTATGTCTGTGTATTGAGGAGTTAGGTGTTCATTGTAGTGTTCACAGTCTGGGATTCTTGTTGCCCATCTTTCTTGGGATGGCTTTTGATACGGGTTGGCTTTGTCTCCACCAAAACTTCATCTTGAATTGTAACTCCTACAATTATCACTTGTCATGGGAGGAACCCGGTGGAAGGTGATCGAATTATGGGGGCGGGTCTTTCCTGCACTGTTCTCATGATTGTGAATAGTCTTACGAGATTTGATGATTTTAAAAATGGGAGTTTGCCTGCACAATCTCTCTTCTCTTGTCTGCTGCCATGTGAGACATGCCTTTCACCTTCCACCATGATTGTGAGGCCTCCCCAGACTTGTGGAATTGTAAGTCCAATAAACTTCTTTCCTGTATAAATTGCGCAGTCTTAGGTATGTCTTTATCAGCAGCGTGAAAATGGACTAATACGGTAAATTGGTACCTGTAGAGAGGGGCACTGCTGAAAAGATACTCAAAACTATGGAAGCAACTTTGGAACTGGTTGGCAGAGGTTGGAACCGTTTGGAGTGTTCAGAAGAAGACAGGACAATTTGAGAAAGTTTGGAACTTCCTAGAGACTTGTTAAATGGCTTTGCCTAAAATGCTGATAGTGATAAGGACAATAAAGTCCAGACTGAGGTGGTCTCAGATGGAGATGAGAAACTTGTTGGGAACTGAAGCAAAGGTGATTCTTGTTATGTTTTAGCAAAGGGACTGGCAGCATTTTGCCCATGCCCTAGAAATTTCTGAAACTTCAAACTTGAGAGATATGGTTTAGGGTATCTCGTGGAATAAATTTATTTTATTTTATTTTATTTTATTTTATTTTAAATTCTGCGATTTATGCACAGAATATGCAGGTTCATTACATAGGTATACGTGTGCCACAGTGGTTTGCTGCACCCATCTACTCGTCATCTAGGTTTTAAGCCCCGCGTGCATTAGCTATTTATCCTGATGCTATCCCTCCCTTTACCCCCTACCTCCCGACTGACCCCAGTGTGTGATGTTCCCCTCCCTGTGTCCATGTGTTCTTGTTGTTCAACTCCCACTTATGTGTGAGAACACGTGGTGTTTGGTTTTCAGTTCCTGTGTTAGTCTGCTGAGGATGGTGGCATCCAACTGCATCCATGTACCTGCAAAGGATGTAATCTCATTCCTTTTTATGGCTGCACAGTATTCCATGGTGTATATGTACCACATTTTCTTTATCCAGTCTATCACTGATGGGCATTAGGGTTGGTTCCATGTTTTTGCTATTGTAAATAGTGCTGCAATAAACATAGTGTGCGCGTATCTTTATAGTAGAATGATCTATATTCTTTGGGCATATACCCAGTAATGGGATTGCTCGGTCAAATGGTATTTCTGGTCCTAGATCCTTTTGGAGTTTCCACACTGTCTTCCACAATGGTTGAACTAATTTACATTCCCACCAACAGTGTCAAAGCATTCCTATTTCTTCACAGCCTCCAGCATCTATTGTTTCTTGACTTTTTCATAATCATCATTCTGACTGGCATGAGATGGTATCTCATTGTGGTTTTGATTTGTATTTCTCTAATGATCAGTGATGTTGAGCTTTTTTTTTTGTATGTTTTTTGGCCGCATAAATGTCTTCTTTTGAGAAGTATCTGTTCCTATCCTTTGCCCACTTTTTGATGGGGTTGTTTGTGGGTTTTTTCCCGCAAATTTGTGTGAGTTCCTTGTATATTCTGAATATTAGACCTTTGTCAGATGGGTAGCTTGCAAAAATTTTCTCCTATTCTGTAGGTGGCCTGGTGGAAGAAATTTCTAAGCAGCAAATCATTCAAGATGTAACTTGGGTGCTGTTAAAGGCATTCAGTTTTATAAGGGAAGGAGAGCATAATAGTTCAGAAAATTCACAGCCTGACAATGCAATAGTAAAGAAAATCTCATTTTCTGAGGAGAAATTCAAGCGGGCTGCAGAAATTTGTATAAGTAACAAGGATCCCAATGTTAATCCCCAAGACAAAGGGGTTCAGGTCATATTAGAGGTCTTCCTGGCAGCCCCTCTTATCACACACTCAGAGGCCTAGGAGGAAAATATGGTTTTGTGGGCCAGGCTCAAGGTCACCATGCTGTGTACATCCCAGGGACTTGGTGCCCTATGTCCCAGCAGCTCCAGCCATGGCTGAAAGGGGCCAACATAGAGCTCAGGCCATGGCTTCAGAGGGTGCAAGTCTCAAGCTTTGGCAGTATCCACGTGGTATAGAGCTTGCAATTGCACAGGAGTCAAAAATTGAGGTTTGGGAACCTCTGCCTAGATTTCAGAGGATGTATGGAAATGCCTGGATGTCCAGGCAGAAGTTTGCTGCAGGGGCAGGGCTCTCAAGAAGGACCTCTGCCAGGGCAGTTTGAAAGCAATGTGAGAACATGAGATTTGGGAAGGGCCGGGGTGGAATGATAGAGTTTGGCTGGGTCCCCACCCAAACATCATCTTGAATTGTAACTCCCACAATTGCCATGTGTTGTGGGAGGAACCCAGTGGGTGGTGATTGAAATGGGGGCAGGTCTTTCCTATGCTGTTCTTGTGATAGTGAATGAGTCTCACAAGATCTGATGGTTTTAAAAACGGGAGATTGCCTGCACAAGCTCTCTTCTCTTGTCTGCTGCCATGTGAGGCATGTCTTTCACCTTCCACCATGAATATAAGGCCTCCCCAGCCACCTGGAACTATAAATCCAATAAACGTCTTTCCTGTGTAAGTTGCCCCGTCTTGGGTAAATCTTTATCAGTAGTGTAAAAATGGACTAATACCACTTTCCAGGTCCTAAAAGAGGCTTGAGCCCCAAGCCCAATACTACTGTCATCCATGGAGACTCATAGAAGCACTGCCTTGGTGGTCTTGTGTAAGATTTGGAAGAATTAAAGCTGGAGTCACCACCACTGTGACTGTGCTTGGGCAGACCCGAAACCAGCACAGCACTGGGTCTCACCCAAGGCCCACTATAACCACTACTAGGCTCCTTTCTATGTTAACTCAAGGCCCTAGGGCTGTACAATCAGCAGGTGGGAAATCCAGCCATGTTTGTGACCTTTTTTTCAGGGCAGCAAATTTCCCAGGCCCTGTGCAGGTCCAGAGGTGCTATCTGGGAGCCAAGAATTAGAGTCAAATACCTTAAAAACCTACCTGGTATTCTATTGTACTACGACTAAGCTGGTACTTGAACCACAAGACAAAGTCCTTCTCTTCTTTCCCCATTTCACAAGCAGAGGAGCCTCTCCCAGTTGCCACCACCACCACCAGCCCACAGAGATTTTTGTCAGGACACTGCTTATGTTCACTTAAAACCCAAGGGCTCTTCAGTCAGCTTGTGGTAAATGCTGCCAGACCTGGGACTCACCCTTCAGCGAAGTGGGCTACCCTCTGGCCCAGGGCAGGTTCATAAATGTTGTCCAAGAGGTTAGGCCTGGACTCAGGGACCCCAAGAGCCTCCTTTTGCTATACCCCACTGTGGCTAAGCTGGTACCTAAGGTGTAAGAGAGTTCCCTTTGCTTTTCCCTCTGTTTTTCTGAAGCAGTAGGAGTCTTCCATCACAGTCACCACAGGTGGGAATGTGCTGGGTCTCACCTGAAGCCAGCATGTCTCACAATCTCACTGAAGTCCCACCATGTACTACCTGGTTATCGCTGGTGGTTACTCAGAGCTGGTTGAATTATGCCACAATTGTGTCCTTCCCTTCAAATCAGCAGGTTACTTTCTGGTCCAGCATGTCATCAGGAATGTCTAGCATGTCATCAGGAATCCAGGGCCTAGAAATAGGGGCCTCACAACTCTGCCTAGTGCCCTATCCTATTTTGGCTGAGCTGATATCCAAGGTGCAAGGCAAAGTCCTCTTTACTGTTTGCTCTCCTCTCCTCAAGCACTGCCTGGGGTTAGGGGTATTGGAGGGGGAAGTTGGCACAAGCACTCCCTTAGTTTCCCCGGCTGATGTCTCCCTAGGTCACATGTTGCTCTGGTCCCCTGGCTCTAAGCCCAGCTCAGCACTAGAACATGCCTAGGAATTTTCATCTTTGTGCTTTTGACCGCCTTTCAAATTTACCCAGGATCCCCGAGCACTTTACCCCATGGTGGCAAGGATTGCTGAGAAACTCAAGTTCCAGCCACTGGGATGGGCAACTCCCCTCTGGCTAGGGCTGGTCTAAATGCTCATTCTGTGGGTGGGTGATGGCTGAGCCCAGGAAGACTTTGCTCTCCACTGTGACAGGGCAGCACTGAGTTCAATGCCAAGTGCCCCAGTCGCTGTTGTTTGTCTCTCCCAAGTGCAAAGTTTCTCTCCGTGCATACAGTCACTGCCAGGGATATGGGAGGGGTGACATCCATGATACACGACTGTCTTTCTTGCCTTCTCAGTGCCTCTTTTGTTGATATGAAGTTAAAACCAAGTACTGTGATTGCTCACCTGATTTTTTACCTTATGACATTGGTTTTTTTGTATGTATGGTTAGTTGTTATACTTTTATGTTCCTGTCAAGTGGACAATCAGTGGAGGCTTCTAGTCGGCCATTTTTCTCTGGGGTGGGACAGAGATTAGTCTTACCAAAGACTAACTAAAGCATTTTGAAAACTGGATAAATATTTTCTCATGAATTTAATAGTTTCAGAATTTCGTTATTAAGACAAAATTATTGCTACGTATTTTGAATGTTTTGGAAATTGCTGATTATGTTATTGATTGTATCTAAAATCTCAATATATCTGCACATTAAAAAAGAGAAATAATAATACTTTTTTATTTACCTGAGACATAGTATTTTACATATTTATGGGATACTTGTGAGTATTTGTCACTTATATAGAATGAGTAATCATCAAGTCAAGGTATTTGAAGTATCTATCACTTTGAGTATTTATGATTTTACGGGTTGGTAACATTTCATGTCTTCTTTTCCAGCTACTTTGAATTATACAATATATTTTTGCCAACTATAGTCACTTTAGAATGCTACATATTCTTAATTTTGTCACTCCTCCTTCAACAAAGTATAGAATGATGGTGACTTTTTACAAATTACATTTTGAAAAGTATGCATATTCATACACTTGACTACAAATTATAAAACCTAATTAAAATTATTTTCTTATACAATCACCAAATCTATACTGTTCTGTATTGTTCTATGCTAAGAGAGTTTTTGTGTTTCAGTCTTGATACTTTGCTCACAATAATCCAATGCAAATCAGTACAACACAAGCTGATTATTCAAACATGTAGTGTTTTGAAATCACAGCCCAAGATACATGCTTCTTCCTAAATTTTCACATTAAAAACTTCAATGTAAGGTGACATGTATTGTTAGTTAGATCAGAAAAGAAGTAAATAATTCTGGGTTCTATTCCTTGAACTTCTATTGATTTTAATACAACATGTATATATTTATCAGTTGCAAAAAAATGAATGAGTACCACACAAATATTACAGTTTAAAAAATAGCCTCTAGACTGGGCATAGTGGCTCATGCCTGTAATCCCAGCACTTTGGGAGACTGAGGATGGCAGATCATGAGTTCAAGACCAGCCTAACCAACATGGCAGAACCCCATCTCTACTAAAAATACAAAAATTACCCGGGTGTGGTGGCACATGCTTGTAATCCCAGCTATTCAGGAGGCTGAGGCGGGAGAATCGCTTGAACCCAGGAGGGGGAAGTTGCAGTGAGCTGAGATTGCACCACTGCACTCCAGTCTTGGTGACAGAGTGAGACTCCTTCTCAAAAAAGAAAAAAAAAAAAAAAGCTTCTATACTAATTTTGATCTTATAGTAAAACATGATAGTATAAAGTCCTAAAACAACTAAAGTATCTAAATGTAATTTGATTTTTATTACAGTATTATGTGATAAGAATACAAGTGTGAATATTTCCTATGCAATCCATTAAAATTAAATTTTATTAAGTTAAGAAACACCATAAATAGCTTATACCTTAAAATATTATATTATTAAATTAAAATATATCATGAAAGATAATGTCACATTCTTCAGTGAACAATCAGAAATCCTTGTCTTGAATGATCAACTAAACATATTTACTTTTATTAAATACATGCATAAATGTTAATAGAAAATTGATCTGTTTTAAATGAATGTGTCTTTCTGAAGATTTCTGTACATCATATTATATGACTCAGATTAAGACACATACTTTACAAAATCTAGCATTTCTGAGGATAAAATCTTCCGACAAAAATTTTTTTTCTTGTAAACACCTACCATGTGATTTTAGAGTAACATACATGCATTAATTTTCTCTCAATGAACTACATTTAGCTATTTATTGGCCACTTCCAAATACATACAAATAATTATTTGAATAAAGATTGTAGCTCAGGAAGCTATAAAGTTGTTGCTCATTTTTGTTTGTTTGTTTTTTGAAATGGAGTCTCACTCTGTTGCCCAGGCTGGAGTGCAGTGGTGTGATCTCAGCTCACTGTAACCTCCACCTCCTGGGTTCAAGCAATTCTCTGCCTCAGCCTCCTGAGTAGCTGTGATTGCAGGTGCCCGCCCCCATGCCCAGCTAATTTTTTTTGTATTTTTTTAGTGAAGACGGGATTTCACCATCTTGATCAGGCTGGTCTTCAACTCCTGATCTCGTCATCCACCGGCCTCAGCCTCCCAAAGTGCTGGGATTACAGGCGTGAGCCACTGCGCCCGGCCATTGCTCATTTTGTATGAGCACATTTATGTGATTTTCACTTTATTATGCCATTGTAGGTAACCTAAAAATAGCTGTGCATTTTCCATATATTAGATATTTTTATGTTGTTATTGAAGAAAGATAACCTAGCTTTCTACTTGAAAAAGATGATACTTGTATATTAATATTTATGTGTTTTAAAAGTGAGGGAGAATATTTTTTCAAAAATTAAACGTTGCCTCTTTTGACATGTTGGCACATAAGCACGCCAACACTTAATAATACAAATCATTTCTTTAACATATTTTACTTCTCTTGACTTCATTTCAGTTGAAATTACATTGCAATTTCTGCAATTAGTGATCTTAGCTTTATTGTTTTCCCTGTCAGTTCAACAAAGTAGTGATTGGACAAAGTGTGGAGGATTGGGTTATAAAACATTTAATCTATGCATAACTGAGAGCCTAAAAATTCTCTAGCAGATTTTCCGGGTTGTTATCCCATAAGGCTAATAATTTCTAAAATACACCAAAGTTTATGTTTAGGAATACACATTTTTTACAAAATAAATACACTGAAATTCTCTTAGTCTTTCAACAAAGTACTAAATGATCTTTACCTTTTTAACTTCCATGGGCCACTGGTCCTTGGTGATGGAGCCATAACCTGGAGCTAAAAAAAAAAAAAAAAAATGAACATATCCAGAAATATAATGTCTTGGCTGCTGTAACTTACAAGGAAATGTTCACTGTATGATAAAAGCTTCACAGAAATACTAAGTTGTCAATTGATCAGTCAAAATTATATATAACCTCCAGTATACAATCATATACAAATCCTAATATAAAATTTTAATTTGCCTTTAAATAGCTTGAACTTCATTGACAAACATACTATCGTAGGCATAACTTTCTTGAAGTTTAAAATAGCAGCATTAATGTATTCATTATAATTTTGCATTTATAGATGATTGATAGAGTTAATAAGAGATATTCCAACTCACTTATAATCTTGCAAGGCTGAAATACTAAGTAAACTATTAGTTCAACTTGTCACTTTAATATAAGTATGCTGTTGAAATTCCTAAGGATATAGTCTAGCTGCTTGGCAATGGATTGCAGTGAAATTCATTTAAAGTTCATTGAACAAGGAAAGGATGTAATTTATTTAAATCCTTCACTTATTAAATCAGGATTTGACTTTTTAAAATATTTTATTTTTTCCAACTAATGAAATGGACTTGAAAAGAATTAGCAAAATCTCTGTATGACAAGTAATTCTGATGACTATGTTGTCTACTACAGTTTTTACTGATAGGTGCTGAAGGCTGAATTGAGATGAATATATTCACTGTTGTTTAGAGGATTTGTTTTTATTTTGATTTGCTCTACAGAAGGATACTCAGTTTTAAATACTTTATAGAATAGTGTTGCCAATATCTCCCTTTCCATATAAATAATAAGATCATATTCTTGCATATTTAATAAGCATAGAGATTAACAAAAAGGTTTACAAAGGAACTTCTATATTTCTTAATAAATAATCATTTAGGTATTAGAAGGTAGAATTTTTCCACAGCTTTATTAAATTGATTAGTAAGTACAGACTTTTGAAGCATAAAATTTTAAATATGTAAAAATTTAACTTCTGATTTTGTGTCTTTGTTTCTACATCTCTCATACTTTTTGATTTCATGGATTTTTTTGTTGTTGTTCTTTGTATTTAAGTTATTCGTTTGCTCTCAGCCATGCTTGCATCTATTCTTTTGAGGTTTCAAATCTTAAAACCTTAAGTGTGATCTTTGCAGGTGTATTGTCAAGATAAAATTCATGAATTCTCGCTAAGAGAAATGTCTTTAGACTTAGTAAAGGGTTACTACTATACTGTTTTCTGATTGATGCAAGTACAATGGAGCTTAAAAGTCAAAATGGTAGGTATGAAAATTAGTTTTTTGGGAAATACTTTATTTGTATCAAATAATGTGTAAGATATATTGGCACATCTGTATGATTATGTGTCCTCAGCCCTGTCATACCCATCATTTCTTTCACTGAATTACAGAAGGGATTCCTAGGGAGAAAACCACATAATTTCTAAGTTTGTAATTGGCAATTATAAGGAAAGATAAGCTTTAAATTAAATCTTGATAAAAACTGATCGTGCTCTTTCTAAAATGACAACATAGACCTTTTCTCTCCTCCTCTGCTCTAATAAATGAATTAGGCACAACTGTAGATTTCAAGATGTTCATGTTGCTTTAGAAACTCTGGGGGATAGAAAGATCAATTACACCTGGTACCTGCCCTTAGGGGGCTTGTAGTCAAATTACTGCAGATAAGAAATATAGGCATATAATTATAAATTCAGGAAAAAACTGATTCCAGCATGAAGACAGAGTCTGAACCACAGGACACCAGAGGAAGGAGAGATCTATTCAGACAGAAGGATTACAGTGAAGGTGGTGCTTAAGCGGGTTTTTGAAAGATCAAATTTAGATATGTGGGTCATCAGGAAAAAAAGATGTTTCAGAAATAAGAACAGGACTATTTAAGGCACTAACACAGAAAATCTCTGGTGTACACTGATACAAATCTAATAGTTCAGTTTCCTTGTGTTAATGTATGAAACAGAGTTGTTACAAGGAAATTTGAAAAGTTAGATTTGGATCTTGGATGCCAGGTCAAAGAGTTCAGTTGACATTTACAATTTTGGGGATGGAGC
>NW_012105032.1:2418215-2423160 GCF_000951045.1 Mandrillus leucophaeus
TGTAAAAATTTAACTTCTGATTTTGTGTCTTTGTTTCTACATCTCTCATACTTTTTGATTTCATGGATTTTTTTGTTGTTGTTCTTTGTATTTAAGTTATTCGTTTGCTCGCAGCCATGCTTGCATCTATTCTTTTGAGGTTTCAAATCTTAAAACCTTAAGTGTGATCTTTGCAGGTGTATTGTCAAGATAAAATTCATGAATTCTCGCTAAGAGAAATGTCTTTAGACTTAGTAAAGGGTTACTACTATACTGTTTTCTGATTGATGCAAGTACAATGGAGCTTAAAAGTCAAAATGGTAGGTATGAAAATTAGTTTTTTGGGAAATACTTTATTTGTATCAAATAATGTGTAAGATATATTGGCACATCTGTATGATTATGTGTCCTCAGCCCTGTCATACCCATCATTTCTTTCACTGAATTACAGAAGGGATTCCTAGGGAGAAAACCACATAATTTCTAAGTTTGTAATTGGCAATTATAAGGAAAGATAAGCTTTAAATTAAATCTTGATAAAAACTGATCGTGCTCTTTCTAAAATGACAACATAGACCTTTTCTCTCCTCCTCTGCTCTAATAAATGAATTAGGCACAACTGTAGATTTCAAGATGTTCATGTTGCTTTAGAAACTCTGGGGGATAGAAAGATCAATTACACCTGGTACCTGCCCTTAGGGGGCTTGTAGTCAAATTACTGCAGATAAGAAATATAGGCATATAATTATAAATTCAGGAAAAAACTGATTCCAGCATGAAGACAGAGTCTGAACCACAGGACACCAGAGGAAGGAGAGATCTATTCAGACAGAAGGATTACAGTGAAGGTGGTGCTTAAGCGGGTTTTTGAAAGATCAAATTTAGATATGTGGGTCATCAGGAAAAAAAGATGTTTCAGAAATAAGAACAGGACTATTTAAGGCACTAACACAGAAAATCTCTGGTGTACACTGATACAAATCTAATAGTTCAGTTTCCTTGTGTTAATGTATGAAACAGAGTTGTTACAAGGAAATTTGAAAAGTTAGATTTGGATCTTGGATGCCAGGTCAAAGAGTTCAGTTGACATTTACAATTTTGGGGATGGAGCATCAGAACAACACTTTCAGGCCAGGCGCGGTGGCTCACGACTGTAATCCCAGGACTTTCGGAGGCCAAAGCCAGTGGATTACCTGAGGTCAGGAGATCAAGACCAGCCTGGCCAACACGGTGAAACCGTGAAACCCCGACTCTACTAAAAATACAAAAATCAGCCAGTCGTAGTGGTGCATGACTGTAATTCCAGCTACTGGGGGGCTGAGGCAGGAGGATCACTTAAACCTGGGAGGCCGAGGTTGCAGTGAGCCAAGATTGTGCCACTGCACTCCAGCCTGAGCAACAGAGTGAGACTCCATTTAAAAAAAAAAAAAAAAAAAAAGAACATTACATTCAGAAGTTTATTTTGGCAGGGATTCCAGTAAAAAATCTGTTTCTAATATGTTTCACTATATTTCTAACCATTACTACTAAAAATACACCAACAGTGATGTGCTGGAGCCAACAAGTACCCACTTGTGACAGTCAATTGTGCATCTCTTTCCAACTCTATCTAGTGATATCATGTTGTTAGCCTGAAACAGGCAATAGTGGGTGTATTTATGCTACATAAATTGGCAAATCCTACAACAGGGTGTTTTTCACCTCTTTTGAGAATTGGTCATTAAATTTTGACCAATATACCACTGGATGGACACAACCCTCTCTATGTTAGTGTCTACTGGTGATTTTTAAGCATGTAGGCTTTATTTCTCATCAGACCTTTCAAATTGGTAACAGACTCTCTATGAAAAATAGGAGTATTATCATTGTTGCTTTAATATAAAAGGGAAATGATAGTCTACCAAACACAAAATTATAGTTTGATCCTCTAAGGGTTTAAAGCCCTTCCAAAATATAATCTTTGGAAAGTACCATCTATTCCTTGGAGCAAATTAACTAAAAACATGTGCTGTTTGTTTTACATTGATATTGGTACTGTTGTAAATTCTTTTTGTTTGTTGCTTCGGATAGTGTGTGTTGGCTGATCCAAAAATAAAAAAAGCAAGACAGAGGTGCCAAGGAAAACAGTACTATTTTTTTTTTTTTTCCTGAGAGGATCAAATGAGCAATATAAATGCCTAGAAAATTACTAGAAGGACAATGCAAATATTTTATTAAACTGAGTTAAAATAGCACCACATTTGTAGATGATCCACATTATTGTCAACTTTAGCAAAACATATTCTTCATTACTATTAGAAACATAAAAACTTTTACAAAAATCTTGACTCAAGGCTCTTCTCAAATATAGTTGTCTCCAACATACTTTCCCATGGGATTAAGTGGTGTTACCTTTGTATTTTAAACATTATACAGATTTCCCTTTGAGCTCACAAAATTCAATTAAGATAAAACATTAACAAAGGGGAAACCAAATATCCACCTATTTGTACACATGCTTACATGAAAAAATAAAATCTAAAACAGAAAAGGAGCAAGGAGCAATGGTTTATTTTCTCTTCTTTAGGATGTGTCTTGAGAGGAGTAAGATATTTTTGTAATAGTATCATACATTTTAATGGTGTTTAAACACACACTATCTCCTTTGCATAATATATTAATGTGAAGTATAAAGATTTAGAAAATATACCCAATTGATTATAGTATTAATACCATATCATTTATATTTGGCAATAATTTACTTTATATTTCATATTTCTCCATTTATATTCTTTGAAATGTAAATATTTTTGGTCCCTGTTTTCTATGGGTGTAACCAGTAAAAACTAGGATTCCACTGCAGTGATTGTTTTTATGCCTTGATAGACCTTGTTTTATAGACAGGAACTGAGTCAAGAGCAGAGAAATTGATAGAGCCTCCAGCTCTTTTTGCCAATCAAAACATTTAAGATGATTCTGTTATTTATGTACTTTAGCTTTGAGCCTTTGCTTAGCTATATTTAAACTTTAGGATGTGATGCTATTGGGCTATTTATTGAAAGCTGACATATGGCACAGTGAAACCTAAACAGAATATTTATGGCTTAAATTTCCAGGTTAGGTATAGAAAAGTGAGCAGCATTTTCTATTTTGTTGTTGTTGTTGTTGTTGTTTCTAAGAAGTCAGAGTAAATAGTTTCCCCATCTTCTCATCTTTCTGTCAGAAATTTGAAATCCATTGTGGAAGGAATACAAAGACATATTTTTGGAAGTCTAATTTAGGAACATGCACACAATGTATTTTCAAGCAGTGAGAAGGTTTTAGCACCCCAGAAAAAAAAAAAGCAAGCATTATCCAGCTCAATGAATTGTCAAAATCAAAGTAGCTATATGCACAGGAGCCACTTTGGATTACCCATTCCTTTTATGGATGAGCTTTAAGTGCACAATGGAAGGCTGCCTGGGAAGGAAAAGAATATTTGCATTCCGATGTCTGGGAGGTAAAATAATACTTGCTGATGAATTTTTTCAGATCAGGCTAAAGTAATGACATTTGTATCAGCATTAGAAGTAGAAGTACTTAGTAATATACCATGTTTGTGGATTCCTTAAAATGCAGGAATTTCATGGTTCAGAAGAAATGAGCAGTAGTCTAACTTACCGAAGTTTGGAGAAGACATGATCTTCCAAGAACACATCATTTCAAAATACAAATAATTATTGATTGCCTATTGATATAAAGCTTTTCTTTTGAAAAAAAAAAATACTTTCTCTCTCTTCCTCAACATCTATCTTCTCACTTTTGTTATGTTCAAAGTGTCCCTTCTCTCAAATACTCATTACTTAAAACTTTGAGAAGAAAGAACTTCCATTTTATAAGATATGGCTCCAAGTAAATGAAATTAAAAAGCCCTTGTTTAAAGAATAAGCTATCTAGTTTCAATGAGTAAATGCAAGACACCCAACATTGATAAGCCAGATAACGAATTACCAAACAATTAAAAACTTAGTAATATTAATTACTGAAATATAAAATATTTTGTTCTTTTTACGTAACTACTTACCAAAAGAAGCTAAATGTGGCAAAAAGTCTGAATTTTAATATATGATTTAGAGGAAAGTAACACTCTTTTTGGTTGAAAGTGCTCCATGTTAAATGTCTATTAGAAAATAAATTCATTCTGTGGCATTGATAGTTCATGATTTCTCATCAAACACAGTTGTTGATGAAAAGAGTTAAACTCTGTATTTGAAGAGATTTATTCTGAGCCAAATATGAGTGACCATGGCCCATGACACAACCCTCAGGAGGTCCTGAAAACATGTGCCCAAGGTGGTCGCGGTAGAGCTTGGTTTTATATATTTTAGGAAGACATGAGACATCAATCAAATACGTTTAAGAAATACATTGGTTTGGTTCAGAAAGGTGGGACAACTCTAAGTGAAGGCTTCCAGGCTATTGGTAAATTTAAACATTTTCTGGTTGACAATTGGTTGAGTTTATCTGAAGACCTGGGATCAACAGAAAGGAAATACTTAGGTTAGGATAAAGGATTGTGGAGACCAAGTTTTATTGTGCAGAGAAAGCTCTCAGATTGCAGACTTCAGAGAGAGCAGGTTGTAAAATGTTTCTTATTGGACCTAAAAGGGTGCCTAGCTCTTAGTTGATTATTTCCTGGATCTGGAAAGGAAGGAGAGAAAGCAAAGGGAAAAGAGGATTCTCTATAGAATGTGGATTTTTCCCACAAGAGACATTGCAAAGCAATTTCAAGGTATACAAGGAAATATATTTTGGGGTAAAACATTTTGATTTTTTCTCTTGCTATGCCAGAGTCAGATTGGAAAGTAAGTAAGTCATGATATACAAGGTTAACTAAAACCCATCTGATAAAAATTTATGGTTTGTAGGGCATGACTCCCCAGACCCCTTAGAAAGGAATTTGGGCAAGATAAAAAAAAAAAAAAAAAAAAAAAGAACATTACATTCA
>NW_012105032.1:2423227-2441950 GCF_000951045.1 Mandrillus leucophaeus
AAAGGAATTTGGGCAAGATAAAAAAAAAAAAAAAAAAAAAAATCAGAGCTTAGTCCTCACAGTTTTAGAGGATCTCCTGTGGAATTTAAGGAGAGTCACATCATTTCTATTTGAAAAATTAATTGAAATTTTAATTTTAGTAAGATTGAATTGAGCCTTTAAAAGATTAAAATTGTATTTATAGATAGAAAAAAAATAGTGTCTGTAGATAAACAGGTATTTTAATTAAAAATAAATATTCCATAAATATTTTATACTTACTAAGGTAATTTTCCCTTTTCTTGTTTAGTTATTATCGTATTTTTATACTTTATTATTACAAAATTAAGTTTTTCTTAGCACCAATGATTGTCAGTGTGTTTTAATTTCCAAATTTAACAAAATATTTGGCTTAAAAATAAAAGTATTATTGACATATACATACCAATATTTTGGTGACCCTGAAACCCACACTGATTCATTTTCTGCTTTTGGTTAGTGGTACAAGCTTGTATTATATGAAAATAAAATTACCTTTACTTCTTAGAAAAGCTGGCATTCATACTTCAAGAAAAGTATTTTCAGAGCATAAATTAGGTATTGATATAAATTGAAAGGTTTTTGTTGTATTCATATCTTATTGGTATGACTATAAAGGATAATAGAATGATTTTCTATCATGAAATTCATAATTTACTGGAAGCATGTTTTGATGCTGTTCATTTATTTAGTATTCACTAAAGAATGCACTATATGTACAGTACACTTTTTAAGAGTATGGATTCTGTAGCTAGACCGTCTGGGTTCAAAGTCTTACACCTTGACACTCTCTAACTGTGTGACCTTGGACAAGTCAACTAAGCATTCTGTGCCTCAGTTTCTGTATCTTTTAAAATGGAGACATTCATCATAGAACTTTTCATATAAGATAGTTAACCTAAGTACCAGCAAAGGAGGTTGTAAACTCTTTAAGTGTAACACATACTTTGTGGCATACACACCTTTATATTCTGAGTACCTAGGATAGTTTCTAGCAAACAGAGTAAACAAATAATAAATATTTTTAATAAAACTAAATGTTCCAATGCATGTTGAAAATTGATTATAATTTGCTTGCAATTTTTGGTTCTGATTGCACTGGAACCCCATGTAACTCCAAGTTGGACAGAGTCAGTTGGTTTACATCTCAATGTAATAATTATTTGTTGAAAGAATCGTATATCACGATGCCCCCTTTGTGTCTGCTCACATTGACTTCAATAAATTATATCCTCTTTTTTTGATACAATAAATGTTCAAAAGTGGATTCATATAAATTTCTATAGTATGAGAATTAGCATTCCACAAATTCTATAAACCAAATCATGAGTTACAGGATTGATAGATTAAGGGATAGAAGGATAGATGAACAAGTGAGTCAAATGAAATATAGTTCAAAAGCACTATTACCCATTCAATTCCAAACACTAAACCATTAAGAAACTTTTTGCGGTTCTCTTCCTTTCCTTAGTTGGCATATGATAAATCTTTTTGTCCTAATGTCTCTTTCATGTTTAATTTCCCAGTGCTGGTTTACAAGTGTTACTGTTTCTCTTCACTATTGGAAACTGGATGATTAAATTTGTTTTTAAACTTTTAATGTGAAAAGGCATTGGTACTTCAAAAGAGAAAATTTATCTCCTAGGTTTGTGATATGAGCAGTGATATAGCAATGATTTCAAATACAGCATGCTCTAAATTCCAAGCTGGTTGAAATGTACCTGTATATTCATTAGGTGTTTATTATTTATGGCCAGAAACAAAATATCATGAATTGTTGAGATACATGTACATGGAGAGATTATATTCTTATTTCTACTGTACTAGTAACAATATAGTGAAAAATATACAAAACTACATTCCTTTATCTTTGTACATGGGAAGATTTGAGAGTGTATGGAGTTTCATTAATAAGATTGTACGATATTGGTCTCAACATATCTTCAAATAATCAGATGGATGTGAACTATATTAAAATTTGGTAAAATCTTAGCGAGAGCCTGGGTAAATAACTCTAGGCATTCAGGTTAATAATAAAAAGAACATTTTTGATAGTTTTAATGGTTGTACAACTCTCTGAATACACTGCAAACTAATGAATTTTATGTTGGACAGTATGACACTTAAATTATATTTCAATAAAGCTGGTAAAATGCTCATACAAATACTTTTTGAAATGTAAATGCCATTCTGAACACTTTCAACTCAGTTATCATACAGTATATTTTCTTTAGTCTCCATCCAGTTCCAGCAAAAGTCACTGCATGCACACTGAGAAGTAACAAAAAGGTAAAACTTTGTTTTCATTATTCTCCCTGATTTGCTCCTCAAATCATTCTGATCCCCATAGCAACTCGGAGGTGCTGAAATGAATGTCCCATCCCCATTTCTTCTGCTTTAGTAAACTTGAATTTTAACTAGTATGATCTGACCCTTGGTTTGAAATTTAGATTTTTTGTGACTACAGAAACCATAGTAGGCACAATATTTTTCAAAAATGTTGAATACTGCAGGAAAAACCAATACGATCCCAATAAAGTCCAGTTTTAAAATTAGCTTTACATGTAAGTGAGTTTTGTGGGAATGGGATCAGAATGGGTGATACTGAGTCATTGAAGTGCTTTGTTTTACAAAGAATGTATAAAGTTGTGCTGATTTTCAAGTCTACATTGAGTGACTTGCTCTTTTAATGCATTATAAATCACAGAGAAATAAAAATCAGGGTGAAGATATCATTAAGATTTAAAAAGATATTAAAAAATAGTATAATAAGTATTGCTGTAGTTATCATAAGTATTGCTACAGTTATAATTATCTAATTCATTTTATCTCTTTCTCTCTCAGCTTACTTCTGCATTTATACTAAGACAAGTTACACAGAATAGACACTAACCTTGCAGACACAAACATTCTATAAAATCCTAATTAATCCGATAGGTGGGATTAATTTTTTTCTTTCCAAACCACAGGAAATATTATATGTTAACATCATCAATTTTCAGATATATTCTGTATACTTGTGATATAGTTGAACTTTATCATATGCATAATTTTTATTCTCTGAAAATATATCACTTTCCCTAGAATTCCTAGCATTTTCCTCTCTAATAAGGCTTCTTGAAGTAGACACTATCAAAACTTTATGAAGTAAGAAAATTGTATTATTTACTATTGACTTCTTGTTTGAGTTATAGTCAAAAAACAAATTTCAAAATAAAGTCATTACATTTTTATTGCTGGAAATTAGAAGCAGAAATATTTCCTCAGTATGAAAAAAGATCTCTATATATTTAGTTAATTAATAAATGTTCATTGAATGCAAAACACATTTTTTATTCATGGAAGTTCTTATTTCATGTATTCTAATGTTAATTATTAGTACTATTCATATATTTACATATTTAAGTTGTCATATACATTTAGGAAGTTATTAGAAACAATTTCATTACATTTCAGGTGTTTTTCCAATTGCCTGTGTGCTTTATTGCACTAGCAGAAGACAATTTATATTTTATTGGCATATGAATACATGCTTTACGTGTATCCTGAGGCACAGGGTCCCAAACCACATTAGTTCAACAGACATCAGCATGATAATAAACCCCAGGGAGTCAACCTATTAGTTTTAAAAATAGCTATAAAAGTGACTTTAAATCTGATTTGTAACATTTTGTGGTCTTCATAGTAGTAATTCATAACTACCTATCTATACCTTCTGTAATTATTTTAAAATTCATAATATTATCATCGAGAATGTTCTGAAAATTATCAAACCCAAGAGGTTAAAACTATTATTTTTGGGGTTACTGTGTTTCAAATAAGGAAAATAAGGAGCAGCGGAAGAATTGACATTGAATTGAGTCTGTTTTAGGTTTTTGTTTTTTCTTTTGTTTTCTTTTAGACAGAGTCTTGCTCTGTCACCCAGGCTGGAGTGCAGTGGCACAATCTCAGCTCACTGCAACCTCTGCCACCCGGGTTGAAGCGATTCTCCTGCCTCAAGCCTCCTGAGTAGCTGGGATTACAGGCACCCACCACCACGCCCGGCTAATTTTTGTATTTTTAGTAGAGATGGGGTTTCACCATCTTGGCCAGGCTGGTCTTGAACTCCTGACCTCGTGATCCACTTGCCTCGGCCTCCCAAAGTGCTGGGATTATAGGCGTGAGCCACTGCGCCCATCCAAGTCTGGTATTTTTTAAATGTCATGCTGAGTGTTGTCATCTGCTCTTGACATGTCATTTAATTTTCAACATAGTTGATCTCAGAGCTGTTATCCCCATTTTTCAAATGAGGAAATGAAGGCTAAGAAATAATAATAAACTTGGCCAAGATCATAGAACTCATGCTTAGTAGAACCTCCGCCCATGCTCATGTATTCCTGATTCCATTTCACTATCATTTAACTGAAGATATCTAACCTTTCAACACCCAACATTGCTATGACGATAATCTGAAGTGTGCCAAGAGCTTACATAAATGCCTCATTAGTTGCTAAATCACTTACAAATTCTAAATTTGGCTTAAGTTTATCTTCTTATGTCTACTTGGGACCTAGAAGCAAAGCAGGGTAAATTTAGCAAGGAATGGACAAGATCAATGTTCTTGTCATTTCCCAATTGTGCAACCTTTTTAAAGTCACTTTACTTAATTACGTTGACCACGGAAATTATATATTTCCACCCCACAGTTTTGTGGGAATCCAATGAGATATTTTATGTGAAAATTTTTACTTCATTGGTCAAAGCCTGATTAATAAGAAATTTCTACAGGATTCCATGTTTAATAGAGTCATTGCTTCTTCACCAGAAGTTGAAGGAAGAGGTTCTTGGAATTAAAAAGTAACCACAGTGTGGGCCGGGCACGGTGGCTCACACCTGTAATCCCAGAAATTTGGGAGGCCGAGGTGGGCAGATCTCCTGAGGTCAGGAGTTCGAGGCCAGCATGACCAACATGGAGAAACCCAGTCTCTACTAAAAATAAAAAATTAGCTGGGTATGTTGGCACATGCCTGTAATCCCAGCTACTTGGGAGGCTGAGGCAGGAGAATCACTTGAATCCGGGAGGCGAAGGTTGTGGTGAGCTGAGATCGTGTCATTGCACTCCAGCCTGGGCAACAAGAGTGAAACTCTGTCTCGAAAGAGAGAGAGAGAGAGAGAGAGAGAGAGAGAGAGACAGACAGAAAGGAAGGAAGGAGAAAAGATAACCACAGTGTCATGTTTAATTTAGCCTTTGAAACTGAAAACACATGTGACAATCGTTGATGGAAACCAGTTTCTCAAAAGAAGTTATATACTTTAGAGAAAAGGAGTTTGCTGTTCAATGAATATGGAATACCCATTGTGTGGATATCTAGAGCAATTACCCAGTATCCTAATGCCTGAACTTCTTATTCCAGGAAAGGCAGAGTGGAATTCTTAAAATATTCATCACTTTAACTTCTCCTAAAGGAAAGTAGACATGAAGAGCAAATAGGCATACTGGGATATGGCAACATATGTTGCCATAAGATGTCCTGGATAATGTGCCTGAATAAAATTTGAACTGAGCTCCTTTATTTTACTTTCCTTTATACTGCTACTTGATACATAGTAGTTTACAGGTTGCAGGATTATTTCATCACTATGTTTCTCTTAGAAAAAGAGCAATTTAAGAAACATCCAATGACATTCGATTTATAATTGTATTAATAAACAGAAAGCCACTATTGAAATAAACCAGACACTGGGGAAAGTTGCCTGTAGGAGAATCTTGGAATGAAAAAGAGACTATGAATCTTCTTTTAAAGCTCATAGATGCTACTTGAAGTACTAGCAAATATCATATTTTATTGCTGTATATATTCATATCACATGTGTTTTGGGCTTTACGTAAGAGCCATATTAATTTTATTTACTTTTTTTTTTTTTACTTTTAAGTTCAGGGTACATGTGCAAGTTTGTTACAAAGGTAAACTTATGTCATAGGGGTTTGTTGTACAGATTATTTCGTCACCCAGATAGTAAGCCTAGTAGTCATTTTTCCTGATCCTCTCCCTCCTCCCACCCTTCACCATCTGATAGGCCCCAGTGTGTGTTGTTTCCCTCCACATGTTGGTGTGTTCTCATCATTTAGCTCCCACCTATAAGTCAGACCATGCAGTATTTGGTTTTCTGTTCATTTGTTAGTTTGCTAAGGATAATGACTTCCCGTTCCCTCCATATCCCTGCAAAGGACATGATCTTTTTTCATGGTTGCATAGTATTCCATGGTGTATATGTACCACATTTTCTTTACCCAGTCTGTCATTGATGAGCATTTAGGTTGACTTCATGTCTTTGCTATTGTGAATAGCATTGTAGTGAACATATGTATACATATGTCTTTATAATAGAATGATTTATATTCCTTTGGGTATATACTTAGTAATGGGATTGCTGTGTCAAATGATATTTCTGTCTTTAGGTCTTTGAGGAGTCACCACACTGTCTTCTGCAGTGGTTGAATTAATTTACACTCCCACCAACAGTATATAAGAATTCCTTTTTGTCCAGGATCTCATTAGCATCTGTTATTTTTTGACTTTTTAAAAAATAGCCACTCTGACTGGTGTGAGATGGTATTTCATTGTGGTTTGGATTGGCATTTCTCTAATGATCAGTGATGTTGATAATTTTTTTGATAATGGTTGACCGCATGTATGTCTTCTTTTGAAAAATGTCTGTTCATGTCCTTTGCTCACTTTTTTATAAAATTGTTTGTGTGGCTTTTTGTGTGTAAGTATAAATTTAAGTTCCTTATAGATGCTGTGTATTAGACCTTTGTTGGATACATAGTTGGCAAGAATTTTCTCCCATTGTGTAGGTTGTCTGTTTACTCTGTTGATAGTTTCTTTTGCTGTTTCAAAGCTCTTTTGTTTCCATAGATCCCATTTGTCAATTTTTGCTTTTGTTGCAATTACTTTTGACATCTTTGTCATGAAATAATCTTTTGCCCATGTCTACATCCTGAATGGTATTGCCTAGGTTGTCTTCCAGAGTTCTTATAATTTTGGACTTTACATTTAAGTCTTTTACCCAACTTGAGTTAATTTTTTGCAATTATTTAAAATTATATTTATGTACTTAGACTTAACTTTTAAAATTTACATTTTATTCTAAAGTTTAATCAGTTTAAAATCTGTTTTTTACTTAAAAAGAATAACACATATACATACATTCAGGAATTCCGTTTCAAGATATAACAATTTATTTTCACTTTTATATGCATTTATATTATTATATAGGTTCTTAATTTGTGACCTAACTCATTTCGGACGAAGATAACTAGCTGCGTCTTTAGATATAAAGTTACTCTCAAATGCAATAAAGTGAGTCCTCAAAATGACAAAACAAACAAACAAAAAACAACAAAACAGACACTGAAGTGAGGAGAAGGGAAACATAATAGCCTATTATGCAAAAATAATTCCATTTAAGAAATCAACCAACATTAGAAAAAAACATGAGTATCCACATGGGGATTATATGGGTATATTGGCATCTATAATTTTAAAGATGGTTTATGAATCATTGTTTTGAATCAGATTGGACGACCAATCTCTACTCTTTATAATGAGGCTTCTTTCTGTCCTAACTAAGTGGGAGTTATAATTAATAGTGTATATGGCCACAAAGTGGCACAGAATGCTGTCATAGGAGTTTTCTACATAATGTGATTAAAGCTTACATCAAAAACACTATAGTGCATCTTACAGTCTTTAGCAGTGTGCATCTGATTTTGAAGTTTGATTTACTTCGACATTTGAAAACTCTGTTACCTTAATATCTTTCAAAGATTTCAAGATACTTTTTGATTTATTCCAAGCTTTCATTGTATTATTGAACTCGAACTAAAACTTCCAAAATGCAAATGAAATAAATGAAATAGAGATCATTAATGGTGCTTAGTTCAGTTATCAGAATGTCAACATAGTATGAGTTTTGCAAACTGGTTTCTCAATTCTGAATTTACATTCTGTTTGCCATGTGTTCAACTTGAACTTACGTAGGATAACTCATTTTTATAAAGTTATACCATTCATATAACTGGAGGAAAAGATTTATTGCTTATCTTTATAGATAAGTAACTTGAGTATACAGTCACTCTTTAGATAATAGACATTTTACTCATTATATTGTGGATTCAATTCTGAAGCTAGTTATTTTGCTATTAAAATTGAAATTATTCATTTAAATCATGATGATAATAGATTCATGGCCACGTATAACGAAATTGCAAAGTCTACTTGATTTGCTTTTAATTTCTTCCCTTTCTATGTTGCCCTTCTCACATTATTGTCCATCTTGGTTACTCAAGTCTTGGGAAAAAACCTCCCAGTGATGTCTCCTCACTTTTCTCAGGCCTATTTTAACTCAGTCTTCTAGAGCCTCATGGTTGATGGAGATAGTCTCATGACTGGATATATTAAAATTATCTAAAATATCTACCTTTCTGTTTTTATTAGTGCAACTAATACCTAAAAGAGGAAGGGCTGGTGGTGCGAGATGATGTAGTTTCTAGAAACTATTTCTATGCAGACTCCAAAAAGGGGAAGGATGGAAGGGGATTGAGGATTGAGAAATTACCTGTTGGATACAATGTTCACTATTTAGGTGATGGGTTCACTAGAAGCCCAAACCTCACCATAATTCAGCATATCTATGTAACAAGCCTGCACATGTACCTTCTGAATCTAAAATAAAATCAAATAACAAAAAAACTATTTCTGGACTATATTTTGTAAACCTACCAATATGGTCCATAAGAAGTTGCAAATGCTATGAATAAAATCAATTATATATGTGTAAAGACATATCTACTTGTTTGTATTTGTTTAATCCTCAGAGTATGTGTAATTCATTTCTATATACAAGTACATGTCATGGTGTTTCCACCGTGCATACAGTCAAATAGTTATGTGCTCATAAAATATACCTTTATTAAAAATTTTGGATGAAGAGATATTATATTTAGTCATTGATATTGACATTGTATTTCGTAATTCCAGTGCAGTAATGCGTGTGTGTTTATGTTGATAAATGCTGATTAGAATTCAGATTTACAGTCAAAAAGCAGAACCTAATAAATATTCAGATTCAAAATATTGATATTATTTCAATGCTGTATTTTTCTGTAATTTATATTCTCCGAAATTGTGGTGGGTAATTGAATTTGATGTTGTAGTTCAAAGTGCATAGATTCCTCTATTGTCAATGGTTTACACTGGTCATTAACAGTGGCAGGTTGCTGCAGAGGTGAGGAAATTATATGTTTCTAAGTGTTTCTAAAATATAAAAACCCAAAGGGTTGAATTAGGTTTTGCATCTAAGTTAAACTGAAGCTTGTGATATGATGCTCCCACAGAGCTATTAAAAGTTATTAAAATCCTGATTCTGTGTGTCTAATAAAGATTTGGCTGTATGATATGAATGCATTTATTTTGTGCTTAATAGCAAAAGGGCTGAGAAAAAGTTCCAATTAATACATAAACATAGTAGAAATTTCATACATACTTCTTGATGATACATATTGTGTGACAGAAAACCTATGTATAATAATGATACCACTTCATATTGTACAGGACTTTTTCATATATTACATTATTTGATCCTCACAATCCCATGAGCTAGGAAAGGCAGGCTTTATGAATTTCTATTTGAAGATGAGAAAATGGAAATTCAAGGAGGTATTTGAGTTTTATAGGATGCAAACGTAGGTCTAATAATATTTTTCTGTATACCACATTGCTTCTGAGTACTCAGAATCTCATTTTCAGCTGTAACAGTTGTAAAAGGCCTGTATATGCTTACAATGTATGTGCAGAGTATAGATATGAAGGCTTGATGGTGAGAACAACCTTACATATATTAAATGAATTCTAAACCAAAGAAATTCCCGTGACTAAATATCCTACCTTGGTTCCTTATATTTTTAACATGTAAAAAAAATCACATAAATATCACATTTGGAAAATAATGTATATCTATATCATACCTGCGTAGAAGAAAGTATGACACACTGATTTTTATGATGGGGAACAAAGCCGGGCTTTCAATCCTAGGATTACAATCCTTTAATTTGGACTTCCTTAATATAATAATTTTATGATAACTCTGTAAGCCTAGGCATAGCTACTACTTAATCTTTCTGCTTACCTATTTCACAGGTATTTAATGTCCATTTAGTCATCATTTGAAAAACTTATATATATTAACCAAACCTAAATTTATCTACTCTGCTTATATATGCAGCATGACATGTACAACTAATTGAATATGTAGGTGCTTTCCCTGATCCAATTAGGTTCTTCTGTTTTATTCATAGGTACAGATTGTTGTAAGCACTAAAATTACACCCATAAAAAAAACAAAAACAAAAACAAAACAAACAAAAAAAACGCCTGCATCTAAAAACAGGGATTAGCTAATTGCTTGGCACTTTGAGAAAATTCCATCCACAATCTAATGAACTCCCTATTTAAAAATACAGGGAAAATGATTTAAAATAAAAATTTCTGATTTTATTCTGTTTTGTGTGTCACAAATGTAACATAAAATAATTCCATAGGAAATGGGATCATTTCTGTAAGTTTCAGATGACTTTATAAGTAATTTTGTTTTATTTTGTTTCTTTTTTTGATTCCTGGGGAATTTGTTTTTTTAAACTTTTATTTTGGGTTCCTGGGTACATGTGCAGGTTTGTTATAAAGGCAAATTGCATGTTACAGGAGTTTGCTATATGAATTGTTTTGTCACTCAGGTAATAAGCATAGTACCCGATAGATCTTCAATCCTCACCCTCTGCACACCCTCCACCCTGAGGTAGACCCTGGGGTGTCTGTTCTTCTCTTCTTTGTGTCTATGCGTACTCAGTGTTTAGCTTCTACTTACAACATGCAGTATTTGATTTTCTGTTCCTCCGTTAGTTCACTTAGGATAATGACCTCCATCTCCATTTATGTTGCTTCAAAGGACATGATCTCATTCTCTCTTATGGCTACATAGTATTCCATGGTGGATATGCGCAACATTTTCTTTACTTAGTTTAACATTGGTGGGCGTTTAGGTTGGTTCCATGCCTTTGCTGCTGTGAATAGTGCTGTGATGAACATACATGTGCATGAGTCCTTATGGTAGAACAGTTTCTATTCCTTTGCATATATACCCAATCATGAGATTGCTGGGTTAAATGGTAATTTTGTTTTAAGTTCTTTGAGAAATCGCCAAACCACTTTCCAAAATTGCTGAACTAATTTGCATTCCCACCAGCAGTGTAAAAGTATTGCCTTTTCTCCACAACCTTGCTAGCGTTTATTATTTTTTGACTTATTAATAATAGCCATTCTGACTGGTATGCAATAGTATCTCATTGTAGTTTTCATTTGCATTTATCTAATGATTAGTGATATTGAACATTTTTCATATGCTTGTTGGCCACATGTATGTCCATTTTTAGAATGTATATGTTCATGTCCTTTGCCTATTTTTAATGGGATTGTTTGATTGTTGCTCATTAATTTATTTAAGTACTTTGTAGATTCTGGATATAAGACCTTTGTCAGATGCACACTTTGAAAATATTTTCTCCCATACTGTAGGTTGTCTGTTTACTCTGTTAATAGTTTCTTTATGCTGTATAGAAGCTCTTGAGTTTAATTAGCTCTCATGTGTCAACTTTTGATTTATTTCATTTCCTGTTGACGAATTGTCATAAAATCATTGCCAGAGCCTATGTGCAGAATTGTACTGCCTCAATTGTCTTCCAGAGTTTTCATAATGTTAGGTCTTACATTTAAGTCTTTGACTCATCTTAAGTAGATTTTTATATATGGTGAGAAGAATGGGTCCAGTTTAAATCTTCTGCATATGGCTGGTCAGTTATTCCAGCACCATTTATTGAATAGGGAGTCCTTTCTCAATTGCTAGTTTTTGTCAATTTCTGGAAGATCAAATTATTGTATGTGTGTTGCATTATTTGGGGATTCTGTCTTCTGTTCCACTGGTCAATGAGTCGTTTTTGATGCCAGTACCATGATGTTTTGGTTACTGTAGCCATATAGTACAGTTTGAAGTTGAGTAATGTGATGCCTCCAGCTTTGTTCTTTTTACTTAGGATTACCTTGGCTATTTGATTTTATTATTATTATTATTATTATTATTTTGGTTTCATATAAATTTAAATATAGCATTTTCTAATTTGCTGAGAATGTCATTGGTAGTTTGATAGGAATAGCACTGAATCTGTAAATTGCTTTGGGCAGTATAGCCATTTAACAATATTGATACTTCTTATCCATGAGCATGGAATGTTTTTGCATTTGTTTGTGTCATCTCTGATTTCTTGGAGCAGTGTTTTATAATTCTCATAGTAGAGATATTTCATTTCTCTGGTTAGCTCTATTCCTAGGTATTTCATTCTTTTTATGTCTATTATAAATAAGATTGTGTTCTTGATAAGGATCTCAGTTTGGATGTTGTTGGTATATAGAAATACTACTGACGTTTGTACAAGATTTTTGTATTATGAAACTTTGCTGAAGTTGTTTATCAGATCTAGGAGCTTTGGGGCAAAGACTATGGGACTTCCTAGGTATAGAATGATATCACCTACAAACAGAGATAATTTGACTTCCTCTGTTTTTATTCGGATGCCTTTTATCTTTTATTTATTTCTATTGTCTGATTTTTCTTCCCAGGACTTAACAGTACTATGTTCAATAGGAGTACTAGAGTGGTCATCTTTGTCTTGTTTCTGTTCTCAAGAGGAATGCTTCCAGCTTTTGCTCATTCAATATGATGTTGGCTGTGGGAATGTCATAGATAGCTCTTGCTATTTTGAGGTATGCTCCATCAGAGCCTAGTTTGTTCAGAATTTTTAACATGAAAGGATATGAACAGACACTTCTCAAAAGAAGACATTTATGCAGCCAACAAGCATATGAAAAAGAACTCATCATCACTGGTCATTAGAGAAATGCAAATCAAAACCACAATGAGATACCATCTCATGCCAGTTAGAATGGCAATCATTAAAAAGTTAGAAAACAACAGATGCTGGAGAGGACGCAGAGAAATAGGAACGCTTTTACACTGTTGGTGGGAGTGTAAATTAGTTCAACCATTGTGGAAGACAGTGTGGTGATTCCTCAAGGATCTAGAGCCAGAAATAAAATTTAACCCAGCCATCTCATTACTGGGTATATAACCAAAGGATTATAAATCATTCTACCATAAAGACACATGCACATGTATGTTTGTTGTGGCACTGTTCACAATAGCAAACACCTGGAACCAACCCAAATGCCCATCAATGATACACTGAATAAAATGTGGCACATATACACCATGGAATACTATGCAGCCATAAAAAAAGGATGAGTTCATATCCTTTGCAGGGACATGGATGAAGCTGGAAACCATCATTCTCAGCAAACTAACACAGGAACATAAAACCAAACACCGCATGTTCTCACTCATAACTGGGAGCTGAACAATGAGAACACATAGACACAGGGAGGGGAACATCACACACTGGGCCTGTCGGGGAGTGGGGGACTGGGGGAGGGAGAGCATTAGGAGAAATACCTAATGTAGATGATGGGTTGATGGGTGCAGCAAACTACCATGGCACGTTTATACCTATGTAACAAACTTGCACATTCTGCACATGTATCCCAGAACTTAAAGTATTTAATTAAAAAAAAAAAAAAAAAATTAAAAATTAAAAAAAAAAAATTAAAAAATTTCTTAAAGTGAGTTTTCAACTCTATCTGATCAGCTTGGTTCTTTCTTAAAACAGACATTTCATGTTTCATCTCCTGTATTATTTTATTGTATTCCTTAGATTTCTTGGATTGCATTACAAGTTTCTCCTGAATCTTAATGATCTTCATTTATATCCACATTGTGAATTCTATTTCTGTCGTTTTAGCCATATCAGCCTGGTTAAGAACCATTTCTGGGGAACTAGAGCAGTTATTTGGAGGTGAGAAAACACTCTGGTTTTTGAGTTGCCATGGTTCTCGCACTAGTTCTTTCTCATCTGTGTTGGCTGTTTCTTCTATCTTTGGAATTGCTATCCTTTGGATGGGAATTTACTTGTTTCTTCTTTGATGCCTTTGTGGGTTTGATTGTGATATAAGGTTGATTCAGTTGACTGGCTTTGTTTCTGGAAGACTTTAGGGCACCAAGGCTCAGCTCAGCACTCTTGGACTGTGTGCTCTAATTCTGGGAGGCAGGTATTGGGCCCCCAGCTTTGTTTTCTGGCCTCTGAAAATTAAGAATCTGCTATGCTGGAGGGAATGAAACATTCCCTGTCTGCAGCCACAACACTCTGATGGGTTGTACTGGCTAAAACACTTTCTTGGGGTGGTGACAGCCGGATTCATGCTTGCTCATGTGTACCAGTAGTCATGGCAGCACAGCAGGGTGCATGTGTGTTTGCTGGGGTTGGGTACTGGTGGGAGTGGGACATTGGTGTTCTTGGGTGAACTTATACAGGTGGTGTGGTGGGGGTAGGAGGCTGGCAGGGGTAGGGTTGCCTGTGTCCATGCTTGCACTTGTACCAGCAGTGATGGCAGCATGACTGGGTCACTGGTGGTCTCAGGGATACTGCCCTCCGTGCACACATTTGCACTGGCAGCAGTGATGGCCTCATTTTAGTTATAAACTTTTTAAAGGACATATTAACATGCATTTTATTTTTTGTTCTTCTGAAAATCTAACTTTATAGTTTACATACAATAAAATGCACCGATTTTGATTGTACAGTTCAACATGTTCAGAAAAAATGTACATACCCATGTAACCACCACCACAATCAAGATATGGAGCATTTCTATCAAACCCACACAAATTAAAAATAAATAAATAAATAAATGAATAAATAAATAAATAAATAAATGATTCTGTCGTGTTACTATGAAGTCAGTCTTTCCTCTTCCCTGTTCCAGGCAACTACTACTTTGTTTTCTGCCGTGACCAATAGGTAAATTGGCTTTTATTAGAATTTCATTTAAATGAAATCACAAACTAATTATAGATTTATGATTTTTTATGATTAAGAAACTTATTAGTTCTAAATTGAATTGTGCAATAAATGTTTTGTTGTTTTTTGTTTTTCTCCCTGGGGGAGGCAATTTGATGAGCTCGGGGCCAATACAAAGATGAGATTTCTCTCCATGGGGAAATGCAGGAACCCACAGAACACTAGGCTTGCTGAGAAAGGGGGTAGCTTCTCATTTGGTTGCAGGAGGAGGAGACATGCTCCCAGGGCCTTCAAAGGAAAGCATGACCTTCAGCATCAGGGACATTGGGGGTGCACTGCAGGATCTGGGGGGTAAACTCCAGGAGGCTGAGGGTGGACCCAAGGAGCTGCAGGATGGATTCCAGAAGCTTACAGGTGGTCTCCGGGAGGCTGGGCATTGAACCCCATTGCCTGAGGGTGGATCCCTGGGGCTCGTGGGTATGCTCCTGGGTCCTGGGGGTAAATTGCAGGGGCTGATGAATGCACACTATCCATATTGTTGCAAATGACTGGATGATGTCATGCTTTTTTATGACTGAATAGTACCCCATTGTGGATAAGTATCACATTTTCCTTATTCATTCATCCCTTGATGGATACTTAGGTTGCTTCTAAATCTTGGCTATTGTGAATAGTGTCGCAACAAACATGGGAGTGCATCATTGTAGCATTTTATTTAGTATTTTTGCATCAATATTCACAAGAGATATTGGCCTGTCGTTTCCTTTTTTGATACATCTTTGTCTGGTATCTTCTTTTGGTATCAGGGTAATAGTGGCCACATTGAATGAGTTTGGCAATAGTCCCCTCTTCCTCTATTTTTTGAAAAGTTTGAGTAGAATTGGTACTAGCTCTTCTTTAAATGTTTGGTAGAATTCAGCAGTGAAGCCAGCAGGTCTGAGGCCTTTCTTTCCTGGGAGACTTTATTTAGAGCTTCGATCTTGTTACTTGTTATTGGTCTGTTCAGGTTTTGGATTTCTTCATGATTCCATGTTGGTAGGTTGTATGTGTCTAGGAATTTATCTATTTCTTCTAGATTTTCCAATTTAAAGGCATGTAGTTACTCATAGTAACCACTCAATGATTCTTTGAATTTGTGGTATCCCTTGTAATATCTCCTTTTCATCTCTGATTTAATTTATTTTTATCTTCCATTTTCTTAGTTGGGCTACAGATTAGTAAATTTTGATTATATTTTCAAAGAAACCAGCTTTTCATTTCATTGATCTTCTATGTTGTTTTCCTCATTTCAAGTTCATTTAATTCTGTTCTGATCTTTATTAATTTCTTTTCTTCTACAATAATTTTGTATTGAGTTTGCTCTTGCTTTTCTAGTTCTCTAAGATGCATCATTGAGTTATTTATTTGAACTTTTTTTTGTTTGTTTTGATGTAGGCACTTACAGCTATAAATTTCCCCCCTTAGTACTGCTTTTGCTGTATCCCAAATATTTTGGTATATTGCGTTTCTATTTTCAGTTGTTTTGAGAAATTTTTAAATTTTCTTCTTAATTTCTTTATTGACACACTGACTCAATGATCATTTATGAACATATTGTTTACTTTCCATGTGTTTTTATAGCTTACACAATTCCTCTGGTTATTGATTTGTAGTTTTATTTCATTGTGGTCAGAGAAGATTCTTGATATTAGTATTATTATTATTATTAAAATGGCGTCTCACTCTGTTGCCCAGGCTGGAGTGCAGTTGCATGATCTCGGCTCACTGCAACCTCTGCTTTCCAAGTTCAAGTGATTTTCCAGCCTCAGCCTCCCAAGTAGCTGGGATTACATATGTGCACCGCCACGCCTGGCTAACTTGTGTATTTTTAGTAGAGACAGGGTTTCACTGTGTTGGCCAGGCTGGTCTTCAACTCCTGACCTCAAGTGATCTGCCTGCCTTGGCCTCCCAAAGTGCTGGGATTACAAATGTGAGCCACTGTGCCCAGCCAGATTCTTGATATTATTTCAATTTTTTGAATGTTTTAAGACTAGTTTTGTGACTTATTATATGGTCTATCACTGAGAATGATCCATGTGCGGGGGAGAAAACAATATGCATTCGGTAGCTGTTGGGTGAAATGTTCTGTAAATATTAGTTCCATTTGTTCTACTATGCAGATTAAATCTGAAGTTTCTTTGTTGATTTTCTGTGTGGAATATCTATCCAATGCTGAAAGTGTGGTGAAGTCTCTAGCTATTATTGTATTGGGGTATATTACTCTCTTCAGCTCTAATACTTGGTTTATATGTCTTGGTGCTCCAGTGTTGGGTGCATATATATTTACAAATGTTAAATCTTCTTGTGGAATTGACCCCTTTATCATTATATAATGACTATTATTGTGTTCTATACTTTCTGTCTTTAAATCGGTTTTGTCTAATGTCACTATACATATTCCTGGTCTTTTTTGGTTTATATTAACATGGAATATCTTTTTCCATCTTCTTTTTAGTCTATGCTTATCTTTATAAGTAAAATGTATTTCTTGTAGGCAACAGATCATTGGGTCTTCTTTTATTCATCAATTCAACCACTCTGTCTTTTGATCAAAGAGTTTATTTTATGTATATTAAATGTTATTGTTGATAAGTTGGTACCTACTCCTGCCATTTTGTTATTTATTTTCAATTATTTTGTGGTCTTCTTTTTTTTCTGCCTTACTGTCTTCCATTTAGTGAAGGTGATTTTCTGTGGTGGTATTGTTTAACTTCTTGCTTTTTAGTTTTTGTGTATCCATTGTATGATTTTTGCTTTGAGATTACCATGAGGCTTGCAACTATTATCTTAAAACTGATATTCTCTTTTTGAGACAAAGTCTCACCCTGTCATCCAGGCTGGAGTGCAGTGGCATGATTTTGACTCACTGCAACCTCCACCTCCTGGGTTCAAGTGATTCTCTTGCCTCAGCCCTGCAAGTAGCTCGGATTACAGGCATGTAACATCATACCCATCCAATCTTTGTATTTTTAGTAGAGACAGTGTTTTGTCATATTGGCCAGGCTGATTTCAAACTCCTGACCTCAGGTGATGTACCTACCTTGGCCTCCCAAAGTGCTGGGATTACAGGTGTGAGCCACAGCAACCAACCTCATTTTTTAAACAGATAACAATAACACTGATTGCACAAACAAACATGCAAAAAAAAAAAAAAAAAAACTAATAAAAACTCTGCACTTTAACTTCATCCCCCAATTATTTTAACTTTTTATTGTTTTTCTTTATGTCTTATTTTGCTGTCTGTGTCTTGCAAAAATGTTGGAGTTATTGTTGATTGGTTCGTAATTTATCCTTTCTAATTAGAATAAGAGTGGTTTACACACCACCATTACAGTGTTATATTAGTTTGTGTTTTTCTGTGTGCTTACTATTAATATGACCCATGAGTTTTGTATCAAGTGATTTCTTCTTGCTCATTATCATCCTTTTCTTTCGGATTGGAGATTTCCCTTTACCTTTTTTCGTTTGTTTGTTTTTTGTTTTTTGAGACAGAGTCTCGCTCTGTTGCCCAGGCTGGAGTGCAGTGATGCTATCTCAGCTCACTGCAAGCTCCACCTCCTGAGTTCACACCATTCTCCTGCCTTAGCCTCCTGAATAGCTGGGACTACAGGCACCCACCACCATGCCCAGCTAATTTTTTATATTTTTAGTAGAGACAGGGTTTC
>NW_012105032.1:2442210-2449681 GCF_000951045.1 Mandrillus leucophaeus
AAATTAGCTGGGTGTGGTGGCGGGTGCCTGTAATCCCAGCTACTCGGGAGGCTGAAGCAGGAGAATCGCTTGAACCTGGGAGGCAGAGGTTGCAGTACTGAGATCTCCCTTTAGTATTTCTTATAGGACATGAAATCCCTCAGGTTTTGATTGTGTGGGAAGGTCTTTATTTCTCCTTCATGCTTACGTAATATTTTCACCAGATTCTAGAGTAAAAATTTATTTCCTTCAGCAATCTAAATATGTCATGCCACTCTCTCTTGGCCTGTAAGGTTTCCACTGAAAAGTCTGATGCAAGATGTGTTGGAGCTTCGATGTATGTTATTTGTTTCTTTTCTCTTAATGTTTTCAAGGTCCTTTCTTTATCCTTAACCTTTTGGAGTTTGATTATTAAATGCCTTGAGGTAATCTCCTTTGGGCTAAATCTGCTTGGTATTCTGTAACTTTCTTGTACTTGAGTGTTAATATCTTTCTCTAGGTTTGGAAAGTTCTCTGATATTATCCATTTGAATATACTTTCTACTCCTGTCTCTTTCTCTACCTCCTCTTTAAGGCCAGTAACTCTTTTTTTGTTGCTGTTTTTGAGATGGAGTCTTGGTCTGTTGCCCGGGCTGGAGTGCAGTGGCGTGATCTCGGCTCACTGCAACCTCTGCCTCCTGGGTTCAAGCGATTTTCTTGCCTCAGCCTCCTGAGTAGCTGGGACTAGAGGCACGCGCCACTGAACCCAACTAATCTTTTTTTTTTTTTTTTTGCATTTTTAGTAAAGACAGGGTTTCACCATGTTGGCCAGGGTGGTCTTGAACTCCTGCCCACCTCCACCTCCCAAAGTGCTGGGATTACAGTTGTGAGCCACCGCACCTGGCAAGGCCAGTAACTCTTATATGTGCCCTTTTGATGCTATTTGCTAGATCTTGTAGGCATGCTTCAGAGTTTTTTATTCTTTTTTCTTTTGTCTCCTCTGACTGTGTATTTTTAAATAACCTGTCTTCAAGCTCACTAATTCTTTTGTCTGCTTGATCACGTGTGCCATTAAGAGAATCTGATGCATTATTCAGCATGTCAGTTGGATCTTTCCACTCTAGAGCTGTTGGATTTATCTGATAGACTTCTGAATTCCTTCTCTGTGTTATCTTGAATTTCTTTGATTTTCCTCAAAACAGCTTTTTTGAATTACCTCTCTGAAACATCATATATCTCTCTTTCTCCAGGATTGGTCCCTGGTGCCTCATTTAGTTCATATGGTGATGTCGTATTTTCCTGGATAGTATTGATATTTGTAAGTGTTCATCAGTGTCTGGGCATTAAAGAGAGTTAGATATTTATTGCAGTTTTCACTGTCTGGGCTTCTTTTTGCCTATCTTTATAGGGAAGACTTTCTAGGAATTTGAAGGACCTGGGCTCCAAGTCTAATAATGCTGTGGTTCTTGCAGACTCACAGAGGTACCTCTTTGGTAGTTTCGGATAATATCTCTGGAAGAACTCTCTGAATTACCAGGCAGAGAGTGTGCTCTTTTCTCTTGCTTTCTCCCAAACAAATGAAGTCTCTTTTTCTGTGCTGAGCCATGTGCAACTGGGGGTGTGGTGATGCAAGCACCTCTGTGACTACCACTGGGACTTTGCTGGGTCATTCCTGAAGCCAACACAGTTCTCGCCCTTGCCCATGGTCTTCTCTTCAGGGTGGCAAGTTCCTATAAGCCCAGTGATGCTTTCTTGGAGCCAGGGATTATTCTATTCTACTGTGTCCAAGCTTACTCTCAAACCACAATACAAAGCCATTCCCACTGGTTCGATTCCCTTTTCACAGGCAGAGGAGCCTCTCCCTGTGGCCAGCAGTACCACCAGTCCATGGGGGTTTAAGCCAGGCCACCGCTTATGTTCCTTAAAGCCCAAGAACTCTTCCATCAGCTTGTGGTGAATGCAGCCAGGCCTGAACTCCCCCTTTATGGCAATGGACTCCCTCTGGCCAAGGGCATGTCTAGAAATGCTGTCCAAGGGCTTAGGCCTGAACTCAGGAACTCCAAAAGACTGCTTGTTGCTCTACCCCACTGTGGCCAAGCTGGTATCTAGGGTGCAAGACAAAGTCCCTTTTACAGTTCCCACTGGTTTTCTCAAGCAGAAGGAGTTTTGCCCTATAACCACCACTGCTGATAATGTGCTGAGTTTCCCCTGAAGCCAGCACATCTCAGAGGCTCACCAAGACCTTCGTGCAGTACCTGGATATCACTGCTGGTTATTCAGAGCCCAAGGACTCTTCAGTTAACAGGTGATAAATGCTGACAGGGCTGCGTCTTTTCCTTCAAGGCAGGAGGTTCCCTTCTGACCCAGGGTGTGTCTAGAAATACCATGTCGGAGCTAAGACTTGGAATGAGACCTTCTGGACTGTGCCCAGTGCCCTATCCTACTGTGGCTGAGCTGGTATCTACGATGCAGTACAAAGTCTTCTTTATGCTTCGTTTTTCTCTTGTTAAGCAGAAAGTAGGAGTCCATTTCATTGTTATGAGCCGCGCTGCCTGGGGTAGGGGGTGGCATGGGGCAAGCACTCCCATAGCCTCACCAACTAGTGTCTTCTTCGGTCACATGCCACTCTGTTCACCGGCTCTAAGTCCAACCGAGCACTAGGAGTTCCCTAGGAATTGCAGACCTTCTTTCCTAGACTGCTTTTCAAGTGCATCTAAGATCCTAGAGCACTTCAGCTTGTTGGTGGTAAAGCTTTCTGGGAAATTCAAGTTCTAACAACTGGGATGGCAGATTCCCCTCTGACTAGAGCTGCTCCAAATGCTCCTTCTGTGTATGAGTGCTGGCTGAGTTCGGCACTGCTTTATTTACTGTGACAGGGTAGCACTGAGTTCAATGTAAAGTCTCCCAGTCACTGCTCTCTGTCTTCCCAAAGTGCACATATTCTTTCTCCATACCTCATGGCCACAACCGGGGAGTGGGGGAAGGGTGGCATCAGTGATTCAAGACTGTCTTTTCTGCCCTTCTCAATGCTTCTTTCCAGGTTATGAATTTAAAGCCATGTACTATGATTGCTTGCCTGATTTTTAGTTCTTGTGATGGTGCTTTTCTGTGTGTAGATAAAATTTGGTGTTGCAGCAGAGGAAATGATAAATGTAGGCTTCTATTCCATCATCTTGCTCTGCCTTCTCTTTACAACTGTGGCAACACTCATAGCAGAAAGGCATGTATTGTCCTTTTACTTTAAGCCTATGCTGAAAATGAGAGACAATTCTCATTCCATATCTAATACAATGAGTGGAAACCGGAAAGCTAACTGGTAAAAGGAATGAGAATAAAATAAGATATCTTACCATGTTTCATCCAACTTACCTACTTTATATTCTTTAAATATCTGCAGAACATTTATACAGGAACCTGGAGGTGACGGGAGGGCAATATACTTGTATGTATGAGCATATGCAGGATAGATTTTCAGATGAATAGGTAACTGATGGTCATTGTTGAATGGGTCATTCTTTAGATGTAGTAGGAGTCTAAAGGAGGCAAGTAGCCCCATTTAATGATGAGAGAGTTAATCCAGATGTTTCAACAAAGATTGGGGTGGTTTGTTTTGTACAGAAAAATAGTTAAGTGACTAGAATACTGTGAGGTCGTATCCATTTTGGAATTGTAGCAGGTGAATGTGATTTAGACCCATCCAGCTAGGATAAAAGCTGGCTATCAACATGTATAGGACAATGTTAAGGTGCTATTTGCAAGTGTTTTATGTGTGCATAATAGAATACAATTTGATGCTCACCAAGTTCACTTATTTTATTTTCTTATGATGAATCATTTACACCTGGTCATTCAAAGATGCTTTGTTTCCATTAGATATGTTTGTCAAAGCATTACTTTATAATAATCTGAGTTAGAATGACCTGGGGAGCATGTTAAAAGTAAAATGTTCCTTCAGGTGGCTCTTGGATCCACAATAAGAAACATCTGTCTCTTTAATTCCTTTTTGCCAATATGCTACTTTGTATGTAATACTTCTGTTATGAAAGACATTTTTAGACCAAACTGTCATTGGGCGTTGGAAAAGAACAAAAACTATTGCAATTTTTCTATATTCTGATAAAGTGAAGTTGAAATGAGATCAGATTAAAAGATACAATTCAGTTTCATATAGAAAGTAAGGCTTGTGGTAGTAAAGATAGACATTTTCAGAAAATGCAAATGAATTTATTTATGTCTGAAAATGAAGAGGAAAAACAAACCTCCATGTTTCCTATTTTACATATTCATCTAGCTTTAAAAACTATACTTTAGTGCATCTTTAATAATACAATTCTTTTTCTTAGTGTGCTTCAATACTCATTGTTATGTTATGTGAAGAAAAAATTGTTCTATTCATTCACCTATTGGCCACTCAATTTAGCTTATTGGAAAATATAAATATTTGTGTGAAACTACAGTTATAGAGACAGAAATCAGAGATGGAAACAATGCAGCAGATCATTTCATTTTTTAACAGTCAATATTTTTTCACATAATACGCTTTGAGAATTTTTCCTACCCAATATTTAATTTCATGAGTAATGAATCATTTATTAATTTGTAAAGTATTCATTCCAGCTGAAATTGTCATTTTATTTTCTGTATTTAGATAAATTACTTTTCTTTTTTTATTGTTTTCCTTTCTTAATATTATTCCATCGCTCAAAATTCTATCTATCCTGGGGTTAAAAGCAATGTGTGTGTTACATCACATACACGGAATTTACCAATAGCAGCCTTTTCAAGCCCTGTCTCTGTAACTAACCACTCAATGGGTATAGAGCTTGCAGGTAAAAATTGATACAAGGAATGAAGCAAAACAAAGTTGCACAGTATCTGCATGGGGATACTTTTATTCTTGGTAGTCATAACACAGAGGGATTGTGTTCTCTTTCTTGCAGTGCTGGATTCTAGATTCAAAAATACTTGAAATGCTTTTTCTGGTTTCTACCTGCATTTCATAGAGTCCTCTATTGGAATTCTATAATAACCAGCCATGGTATTTCCGTAGGTCAGTGAGTCTCTGAAACTTTTAGTGTTCAGGAAACCCATCTGAAGCTCTTGAAAGCATGTTGATTTCAAGGCTCTACAGTTAGAAACAGCAATTTGGCAGGTCAGAAGTTCAGGAAACTACGTTGTTAACAGGTACCTCAGCACCTTCGAATGCAGGTGGCTTTTGAACTTAGCCTTGAGAAGCATTGATTTCAGCTATGCCTACCCTGAGCAAATACCTGGTATGGGATTTCTATTTGAATGAACAAATCATATTCACCTCTGTGGCATACAGAGTGTTGAATTAAAACAAAGAAGCAAAATGTGCTTTCATAAAGTGACTCAGAGTAGGTATTATTTTAACGACTTTTTACAAATTATGTGAGCAATCTTCAGTTTGTTCAAGGGTATTTTAGTTTTCTTGGACTTAAACAAAGTTTCTATTTCAGAATCATTCTGCTTCTTCAAAAGAAAATTTATCCAGATCCACAAAATTCACTTGTAAGAACTGAACAAGTTTCAATCACCTTTTTAATCTGATTAAATCCTCACAAAAATTCAGTGTGAATAACTATCACCTTTTCATTTTACACGTGGGAAAATTGAGCTCTATTATGATCAATTTCCCCAAGACATGCATTTAGTAAGCACAAATCCTGCCTCAAATATGTTTACTTCAGACCATAACTTGTTTTCTTTCCACTGTACTAGGCAGTAGTGTACAAAAATATCAAGCATAATACCTAGAGGCTGTGGAAAGGTACTTCTTGTTGGTATGCTGTACCTTCATAAGGAAATGAAGGTATAGTAAGACTGCGGTAAAATTAATTGCGTTGGAAGAGATGCTTGAACTCTCCTTGTGATTGCAATTATTTATCTGAGTGGGCATGGGAGAGATAGAGAGATTGGTAGTAAAAGATAAGGAGAAAAAATTCTGCGTAAGGAAATATGTTAGCCACTAGCCCAAACATTCTTTCAATGACAGCAGGTTTATGGTCTCTAAAAAAGGTCTTGCATCATTGTACTTGAATTCTTTTTATAACATTTTGCATGGCTCTGAGAGAAAACCAATGAGAGACCACAGCAATTTTTTGTAGTTGTTATGATCAAGTGAAGATGTGCCAAACTTCCTAGTGCAATGTAGTGAGAGGCCAATGTTTATCACCCAGAAAGGGAGGCAACAGACTCAGCTATAGTTTGTTTGGAAATCCTTCCAGTAAGGTCTGTGATCGATTAAATAGTTTCTCTGTTGGGTTTTACTGAGATCAAACTTCAATGCTCACAGTGTAGAACAGACGTGTTAAATGAGTTGGAACAGGATCAGAATCATAAAGGCATGATTACACCAAAAGGGACAAATAACCAAAGTTCCATAGCTTTTGTGGGACTGAGGGTACCCTCATCAAATATATAATATCTTCAAGTTATCCTATTTCAGGAAATCCAAAGTAAGTCATTTATTTTTAATGGCATTTGTCTTTTTATTGTTTCCTGCCAGTTAACACAATATTCTGAGTTGAATACTTAAATATAATAAAATTGACTTCTGCCCAGCTGGGTTTATTCAAAATTTCTAGATTCTCAGTTTTTATTTTCTGCCACCAAAAATACATAAAAATCTTTGTGTATTCAAATGATCTCTTAAACACTAAGTTAGACCTGGCATGCTGGAAGTATGTGTTAAAAATCATTTGTGAAGAATGTACTTATTGGATAAACAAAGCTTTTTTCACTTGAAATATTGGAAATAATTTCTGAGTTCCAAAACACTGACATTCAATGAACACTGCCTTTCATTCCCTTTGTTAATACATCTTTTTATGCACATCATTTGTACAACAAAACTGTATAGCATCTATCACGGGCCAAGCACTGTGCTAAGTGCCAGGAAATAATGGTGAGCAAGACAAAAATGGTATTTGGCCTTCATAGAGTTTATAGTAACTTTGAGGACAAAGAGGTAAGTCAGGCCCACAGTCACAGTAAACTTTGAAGGTAACCTGAATTTTTTTTTTCATAGCATTCACATGATACCCAGAACGTAGTAGGCAATCAGTGTATACCTGTTGCATGAATAGAGGACAACACAGTATAGCTGAAGGAACACCCGAGCAGACGTAAGGAAATATTAATCCTAGCTTTAACTCTGTTGTTGAATTACCATGTAGTATATGCAAAATTGTTTCCACTTCATGAAATTCAATTTGCTTTAATGTAGAATTAGAGTAGTCAACATTATGACATTTATTTCATGCTAATTCCAACAATATATAACCATATAATACTGAAAATATCATTTTAAATGTTTGAATAAAGGCATTTATAATTGCCTCTATAGCAGCCCTCATTCCTGTTGGCTGCTTATATTCAATGTTTCAAAAAAGAAGGAAGGAAGAAAGGCAGGAAGGAAGGAAAGAAGGAAAGAAGGAAGGAAGGAAGGAAGGAAGGAAGGAAGGAAGGAAGGAAGGAAGGAAGGAAGGAA
>NW_012105032.1:2449731-2459402 GCF_000951045.1 Mandrillus leucophaeus
GAAGGAAGGAAGGAAGGAAGGAAGGAAGGAAGGAAGGAAGGAAGGAAGGAAGGAGAGACATCAAGTAAAAACAAACTCATCACATAAATCTCACTTCAATTATATAGTGCATAAACTTCTAAAAGTAAGAAACATATAGGAGTATTTCCAGGCTAGTTTCTTGAGGAAACTTAAACTAAAGCTCAGATCTAAATATTTCCAGTTTGGCAAATTCAGGAATACCTTTATTTCCATTAGTACTTTTGACCTCCCAAAACTTAAATGAATATTTCACAAATCTTTCATTATAGTAATGAAAAAGGTTAAGTTGTGATTTATGATCAGATTTAGACTGTCATATTTTGAGTGTCTAGGTAGGGAAAATCAGTGCTTTATAAATAATATTATTACTGCTATTATTAGCCCTATGCTTGTTCCTGGAAACAAAATGGAGTAGTGTTTCCTTGTGGACTCAATAGAGTATTAAAACTATTGTGGCCCTCTTCTGCATACTTGTAAACAAATTTAATATTGTCATCTGATGCTTGAGTGGAAATATAGATATATTGCTATGCTTTACCTTAATTTATTTTAATTTTAGAATAATTATCACCAGTTATAAATAAATTTGTCTCTTTATTGAAAATGGAACTTCAGGGTTTTTTTTTTTTTTCTTTTAAAATGAAGATACTGGAAGACTTGGCATCTTTACAATATTTCAGTTTAAACATTCCAAAGGATCTGCTCATGTTGCAAAATATTTATAAAATGTTTTATCTAATGTAATTAAATCCCAATAGTATCGAAAACTTAAATCTTTCTTCATTTTTCTTCTTCATTTTTTACTTTTACAGAGAATATATGCATTTTAGGCAACTTTTGCTCTACTTTTTGAAACTCAGTATTAGATGTATGTATACAAGTTTTGTTCATTTAGGTAAGTTTTCTTGAAACATACTTATAATATTTGCAGGGATAACATCTTCAAGTCATTTTAAGAGTGCTAATGAGTGATTCTTAGGATTTTTGGCAGAATGAGGGCAGTTATAAAAAGGAACAGCAACACTGTTTGTATAGCATGGTACCACTCTCTCGATTAACAGTACTTTACATTAAAATTTTGCTCAGCTGAGCAGCTGACTATGCTAATTCTTCAGAGTTGTGTTAAGCCTTACTCATTTTTTTTCTAAGCCTATTTGCCGGGAATAGCATGAGAAAATGAACATTTTCAAGGTCAGTGAAAATGAGATCACATGACTGCTTCATTGGTATTGTCACTCAGTGTATTTTTGCATGTTTATTTATCTGGAGGTCTGATGTGATTCCAGGTCTTTCATGATTTGGTATGCACACACATACTCTCTCACAGATACCTATATAGAATTGTCATGAATATCCATTTATCATAATACTTGTTTATTGTTCAATTCCCTAAGTTATAAGAGCCCAAGGAATCTGCTTCTCTCCCCAGAAAATTAGTAACAGCAAAAATAATCAACTTATGATTTAAAGACATCTGTATCTGCTTCCTATTGCAAATGACAAATGTAGTCATTTGTAACAAATGGCTACAAACTTAGTAGCTTAAAACAACACAAATTTACAGTTCTGGAGATCAGAGATCTACAGTGGGTCTCACTGGGATAAAATCAGTGTCAGCAGGCTTGCACAATGCATTATACACAGTGGGTGCTCCACAAATAGAGTTGATTTTCACTATTTGAGGACTCTGTATTTGCAAATGCCACTACTCTCTAAAATTTACTTGTAATCTCACAATCAATACTCATGAAGCTTTTCGGTCATTCATGGACATGGACAGGGCAGCAACAAATGTGATTTGCCTTATGCTTGAGTTTCCAGCTGAGCTCCAGCAAAGCCCTGCTCTGCCCTGTTCCAGCTCTAATACAGAAATGACCAGAAGCCGGGCACAATGGCTCACACCTGTAATCCCAGCACTCTGGGAGGCCGAGACGGGCGGATCACGAGAGGTCAGGAGTTTGAGACCAGCCTGATCAACATGGTGAAACCCCCGTCTCTAGTAAAAATACAAAAATTAGCTGGATGTGGTGGCACACGCCTGTAATCCCAGCTACTTAGGAGGCTGAGGCAGGAGAATTGCTTGAACCTGGGAGGCGGAGACTGCAGTGAGCCAAGATTGTGCCACAGCACTCCAGCCTGGGCAACAGAGCAAGACTCTGTCTCAAAAAAAAAAAAAAAAAAATGACCGGAAGATAGAGATGGCAGGAAACAGTGCAGTGTAGTGCAAGAAGCTCTGACTGAGATCCCCTTGAATGGGGTTTAAATCCCAACTCTGATATCTGTCAGTGGGTGTCCTCAGGCAAGTCACTTAAAACTTATGAAGACCATTTTCTCTTTTCTAAAGTCAAGAAAATAGAATCTACCAGGATAAGTTTTTTTAGGCTTTAAGTTGATAATCTATGCGAGATATGTGTACATATGTACATGTTTCCCCTAGGAGCAAAGTTTTAGTAAATTAGCTAATTCATAGTTCACAGCTACTTCATAGAACATGACTACTTCGAATAACAACAGCCAACTGTATCTGTTGAATAAGGGAATGAATCACTGACCCAGAAATAGTATCATTTATTGTATGACCCTGTTACATGAATTGATGGTAACGGTTGCTCAACTATTTCCCAAAAGATGTTGTGGTAGGCAGAATAATGTCCCTTCCCCAAGGATGTCCACGTTATCTGTGGAAACCATGAATATGTTAGATTACAAAGTGAAGGAGGATTATAGTTGCAGATATAATTAAGGTTGCTAGTCAATTGACCTTAAAGTAGGGAGATTATTTTGATTATCTTTGTGGGCCAATATAATCTCAAGAACTCTTCAAATTAGAAGAGGAAGGCAGAGGAAGGTGAACAATGATTTGGTCCAGCATGCTGGCTCTGAAGATATAACAGGACCATGATTCCAAGAGTGTAGCTGACCTGTAGAAGCTAGAAAAGGGAGGGAAATAGATTATCTCCCAGAATCTCCAGAATGGAATGCACCCTGCTGACACTTTCATCTTATCCCAGTAAGACTTAGAGATTTCTAACTTTCGGATCTGTAACCTAGTAAATTTGTGTTAAGTGACAACGTTTGTAGTAATTTGTTATAGTAGCAATAGAAAACAAATACAGATGTCTCCAAATCATAAGCTGATAATTTTTGCTGTTGTTGATGTTGTATTACTCAGAATGTATAACAATTAACCTGGTACTAAAAAAAGAGTCAAATGAGAACAATACCTTAGCTAAAAAGATTTCCCCTTCAACATCATTTGAGGCTGGAAATGGCAGCACAATTTGGGAGTTTTACCAGAAGCAGCTGCTGGATATAGAAGAGGATTTAACTTGATCCTGTAGGGGAGGCAAAATTTTGCCTCTACCCTCTGAGGGATTTTTGGCTTCAGGACTGAGAATTACACCCACATAAGACAGATAAACAGAAGAAAATGATACAAGTTTTTTCAATACAAGTTTTATGTGGCACAGGAGCCATCATAAGGAAATAAAGACCCAAAGATCCTGAGTTATATATATGCTGAATTGGACAACGTGTAATAAATTGTGAAAATATGACAAGGCAAGGGGGCTTTGGCTAGGTTAGCTAACTGGGTAGAAAAGTGACTGGATAGATAAAGTCAGTTTAACCAGGTTTGTTTGTACAGATTTTTCTCAGCCTCAGTTTCCTGTTCTTGGTGATAAAAATGTCATTCCAGTATAGAGAGGACATCTTTCACATGGGAATTTCATCTCTTTCTTTTAAGAAACAGAATGAAAGTCAGACTGATCTTGTACCTATTGCTTTTCAAGTTTCTTTAGTTCAAAATAATTCTTAGTTCAAGGTGGCATACTTTGGAGTGGTGTGTTTTGAATTCCTTCAATACTAATAAAATCCACACCACATATTTCAAGCTCCAGAGAGGGCTGGATCTCCCGCCAATGTGTCACATGGGTCACATTATTTTGTAAATTTGCAAAAAAGGATATTAGTAAAATAATAATAATAAGATACTAAAGAGTCCCCCTCGTGTTTAATAATTTTCAGGGCACAGAAAATCTAGATCTCCACCTGCTTGAATACATTTCAGAAAAATTGAGAGAGATCTGACTCCAAAATGAAAAGCATGTGTCTCATGCACGGCTGTACATGTTTCCCTCCCCACAACACATTTTCCACTGAGGAGAATTCATATGACAAGGACATATGAGGAGTGAGATAGGGATAGGAAGTAGTAACAAATACATAATTCATCTCCTGTTGATAAATTAAGCACTTACTCTGTGGCTAATCATTGTGGGCTACAATGAGATCTGTGACTCATTCCAATTTCACTAATAACTTGAAGTTTAATTGGGAAGATGAAATGTACATGGACACATCATCATTAGTATGATGTAATATATAATTAGGCACTAATAAATAAGGTACTGGAAATTAGAGAACAGTATAATAAAATACAACTTTGGCTGAGCCAATAACACACACACACACACACAAACATACATATATATGCACACACAACTCAATGTTGGTCTCATAGCAGAAGTGAGAACTTGATTTGATCTCAAGGCATGATGATTATATGATGGTTATTTAATTTGCAGCAGTGACTAGAATAATAGCAAAATAGACCAAAAATATGTTGTTTTATAAATACTGAATGGAATGGCTTTATTAGAGAAAATTAAAATAACCAATGGGCTGAGTACCTTACATCATTTATTTCAGTTTATCTTTACAACACCACTCTGGAGTAGGTACAATTTATTATCTTGTTTCACTAATGGGGAAACTGAGACTTAGAATAGTTTAACAATTTTTTCAACATCACAAATCTATTATGTGGCAAAGCCAGGACTGAAACCCAGGCCTACCTGACATCACGGTCTAACTCTTATGCACTTAAGGAGTTGGGATATAGAGAGGAATAAAATTGAGTAGATTTTAAACACTAAATAAAAGTTTTAGTTTACAGATAAGCATACTTCCATATGAAGCATAAATTTGCATATATGCTCACCTAACCTTTGAGAACTTAAAATTTCTTCAACAGATTAAACCATCGCTTTCCAGAAGGCTACCAGATTTCTTTGACATAACCATGTAAATTGCTGAAGTACACATTGGTATGTGAAATAATTTGTCTAAATGTCACCGAAATAAAGTTAATAGTGTGATAGGTTTTGCTCTTGTTGTCACAAGGATAATATGGAGTATTTAAAAATACGTGATAAGATGGGATAATTGTATTAAATTAAAAACCTTTTAAATCATACTAATAGGATGACCAATGCGCTTTTTTAAGAAGCAAAGAAATATCAGAGATGCTTAAAGCAAATGGGCAGATGACTTGAATTGGAGTCATTTCACTGCATGTGAAAGCTACTACATGACTAAAAGCCTACAAAAATATGTATTCTCATTTAAAACTTAAATATGAAATGCTTTAGAACAATATAGCAAATTTCATTGTTAATAGTTACAGAGTCATTAACATGATGATATGTACTGTCAATCTCAGGTTAAAAATAACTGGAAAAAATATATTTTCACAACAAGTGGCTTCTCTTGGCTTTCCAACTGCTGCTTCATTCACCTTAAAAACAATAAATATTAATTCTACAAATATTTACATTTAAGTAACACAGTTATTGCAGGATTGATAGAAGATGCAGCAGAATTTTATAATATATTCAAAATATGTAACTGTGAGTCTGTAAACTTTGATGTGTGATGACTTTGAGCCTGCCATGTTTATTCTCTTGGAACCACAGCAGTGCTTAGATGACAGACCTCCTAGTTATGGTTGACAGCCTAGATCTTATTAACACTGTGAATCATCACAGTTAACCCTGTAATATTGTAAGATTAGAAATGAGTATCTTGTCAGGAATAATACATTTATCTAGGAAATATACGGTTGGATGGAACTGTGTCAGAGCAAGCAAGAGTCATCAGAAATTTATGTAAAGCATGCGATACTTTAGTTTACTATATTGTATTTATTTTTGAATTTTACTAAGGGCTGACACTGTGTCACATGAAAATCCTACTGTAATGGTATCTTGGCTCACCCTACTGGTTAAGAGAAGAGCATTTCCACCTTGAATGCTGCACCTAAAACTTAAGATGTGTGCCTCCTTAAAAACAATACAAAATAAACCCAAGAAATAAATTGAAGTGAACTACAAAATTACAACTTTAAGGCATTTATGACTTTGAAAACTTTCTCTGCATTTTTTAGACTACAGAAAAAATTATAGCACTTTATTTTAAATATGAGGAGAATTTTCAAAAAGTCATGTAAACTGCAAAGTAAAAAGTGTACATATTTTAAATATACAGTTTCTTTACACAGCACTGTTTCTTAAAGCTGCATTAACAAAGGTCAAAATACCTCTAAAAATGTGTTTTGCCATCATTTTGGGTTGTGTTAAACATGATATCAAACTCAAGTTGTTCTTCTCAAGACCCAAATTAGATTTTGTTTTACTTAATGAATAATTTTAAAATCTGGATATACGATAACTATAACTCTATAAAAGGCAACTTAGAGCCAGGCACGGTGGCTCTCACCTGTAATCCCAGCACTTTGGGAGACTGAGGCCAGAGGATCACGAGGTCAGGAGTTCGAGACCAGCCTGACCAACGTTGTAAAACCCCGCCTCTACTAAAAATACAAAAATTAGCCGGGTGTGGTGGTGCATGCCTGTAATCCCAGCTACTTAGGAGGCTGAGGCAAGAGAACTGCTTGAACCCGGGAGGCAGAGGTTGCATCAGTGAGCCAAGATTGCACCACTGCACACTTCAGCAGCCTGGGCGACAGAGAGAGACTCCGTCTCAAAAAAAAGAAAAAAAAAAAAAAAAAAAAAAAAAAAAAAAAAAAAGGATCTTACAGAGGATGGGAACATTTGATCAAGACGCTACCAACTGAGAGTAGCTTACTTTATTTATGCACCTTACTAGACCATTTTTGTTAAGCTAGCCGTTTTAATAATAGTCTAGTTTTTGAAAATTTTGAAGAGTTCAGGCCGGGTGCAGTGGCTCACGCCTGTAATCCCAGCACTTTGGGAGGCCGAAGTGGGCAAATCAACTGAGGTCAGGAGTTGAAGACCAGCCTGACCAACATGGAGAAACCCCGTCTATACTAAAAATACAAAATTAGCTGGGTGTGGTGGCGCATGCCTGTAATCCCTGCTACTCGGGAGGCTGAGGCAGGAGAATCATTTGAACCCAGGAAGCAGCGGTTGCGGTGAGCCAAGATTGTGCTATTGCACTCCTGCCTGGGCAACAAGACTGAAACTCCATCTCAAAAAGAAAAAAAAGAAAGACATAGTCTAATATTAATTAACACTTCCAAAAGATCAAAAAATTTTTACTTAAATAATTTACACATAATATTGAGAAAGATTTTTATTATACTTCTATGAAAACTCTGAGGGTGCAGTTAGTATGTGGTAATTACTCCTCTAGAGGATCACAAGCACTTGGTTGGACTACCAGTGTTAGACTACCTCTTGACCTTCAGAGGGTTGGACTACCTCTTAATCTTAGAGAGCTTTTTAAAGAGTGGTTTTTATACAATGCTACATCACTGAATATAGTTTTAGTTATCATTGTAAAAGATCTTAGGCTACTTTCTTTAACACAGTCAGAGTCAATTATTCATTTCATCACAGGCTTCTTTATTGATGTAAGAGAAATATGATTTGTTACATGAAGCTCTAATTGGTTAGGCTTAAAACTGTCGAAAAAAAAGGGTTTAGACACATTAAATTTTTAGGATTTTATTTCAGCAAGTTCATGAATGAGGCGGCACTCAGAACCAGAGCAGGTTCAGAGAACTCTGCATAGTAGTGTGGACAGTGAGCTTTTATAGTCTGAATACAAAAGCAGAGTAATCACCTGATTGGCTAGAGCTAGATGCCTGCCTCATTTAGCATGGTCTGATCAGTTTGCTGCTTGTGATTGACTGAAGCTCAGTGTCTTGTGATTGGCTGAAACTTGGCTCTTTGTTACAAAATATACATCTATTTTGGATTTCAGTTCGTTTATATACTAAAATAGGTTGTAGTTTGCGGTTTGTTTGGTAGGAATTCAAAGTAGGGAAACAGCCTCAATCCAATGGGCTCCTGCTTATTTAATTTAACAAAATTAACCTTTCATTGGGTCCTAAATACTCGATTTAAACCTCCCCCTATTTGACTCTTCTTATGTTAGAAATTCATTCTCTAAAAGCCTTTTCTTAACTTGGTTGCAAAAAAAAAAAAGCCACCCACATGCCGTGGCTGCCTGTGTTTTTTCACCCTGGAATTCTGCCATTACTGAACAGTATGTGCTCAGCTATGCTAAATCTTTTACAACCCCCACCCTCATATTATAGAAGCAAAAAAAAAAAAAAAAAGTCCAAAGAAATTCTACCATCTGGCATATTGAGACTTCAAAGACTAAAGAAAAAATGTAAAGTTATGGTCAGAACGTTTTTTTTTTTTTCTTCCCAAATAACACCTATGCAAGAAAGAAAGGAAAACAAAAATATCACAGAGCTGGAACTTCATGGGTTTAATGCACATGCATCTATCAAAAGTAAAACACCATTGCAGACATATTCTATGCCGATGCTGTCTATTACAGTAACTAGTAGTTATGTGTGACTTTAAAGCACCTGACACATGACTAGTCTGAATTGAGATATGCCGTAAGTATATAATACATACCAGATTTTGATCACTGACTATGAAAAAGAGAAAGTAAAATAGCTCATTGATAAGACATTAATATTCACATTGATTGCATGTTGAAATTTGAATATTTTAGATATATTGGATTAAATAAAACAGATTATTAAAACTAATTTCACCTGCTCATTTAGGCTTTTTCTTTTACTGTGGCTACCAGAAATTACTTACACAGCTTGTCTTAAATTTTTATTGAAAACCCCTCTTTTATGCCAAACTTAGGAATATTTTGACTGAAGGTTGCTTGATACCAATACATTTGACTTTCTTGTTTTTTATGGTATAACTGATTAAAAATACTTTTTAAAATAATAATAAAAATAAAATTAAAATATGATAACAAAGATGTATTATTTCAGGAATTGCATATTAAATATTAATATGAAATTACAAATATTATGAATGACCTACATATTAACATTAAATATGCATGGTTATATACAATTAAATCCAGAACATTGACCCTTAATTAGAGACTCCACTTCTCATCACATCTTTGAAGTGAAATATTCTTTGGGCTGCAGAAATGATACTAACTGCCTAATTGAAAATGTTTATGAAAAGTTTGTCTATTGAAGATAAAAAACTATCTGTACCTCAAAGAAGTAAAATGTACAGCACAGGTTATCTAAGCAAACTGCTAAATAAAGAATAGATATAAGTTCCATAAAGTTTATGGTTTTGTGCAATAGAGGACATACACCCTTGTATTTCATATTTTATTGCACTCAAAAATACAAAATTTTTTTTGATGAGAAAGACAACCACACAGATGTCTTTATTTTACTGTATTAAGCATATTTTGTGACAGTGTTCTGTGCAGGAGACACACGAGAGGAGACGAAAAAGCACACACGATACTTTTAAGGATAAACAGCCTTTATCCCAAGTATATGGCAATACGGCAATACAGATATAATAAGCAAATCA
>NW_012105032.1:2460335-2495019 GCF_000951045.1 Mandrillus leucophaeus
ATTTTATATCATGTCGGATATCATTTTGCCCTCCAAATATGTACTGGTAATGGCAAATAATGAGTTATGCTGAATGATTAATGGGAGTTAAAGAAGGCTGATTTTACTTAGTTTGAAAATTGCTTACATATAAGATATATATATATATATATATATAAAAGACATATATATAAGCAATTAAACGGCATATAAGGCCTTGATCACTTTCATTATCTTAAAATCCCAATTATTTTGAGTGTGAGATTTCCAGTTTGACTACATTCTTGGAAATTAAAGTTATTATAGCCATATCCAGTAGAATTAAGTAGGAAAATACATAATCATCATAAAAATTGCATTTAAAATGAAGAGATTACATAGATTTAATAAGTTTACAGTGAAAGGATCTTTAGGATATATAACTCCAAGCAACACATTTTTGCTCTTGAATATTTTTTCAAATGCTTTAATAGCTATAGCAGTTTATTCTCATTTTTGTTAACAAATAAAAATAAACACACCATAACAGCAATTATGTCACTGTTTTAGATAAAGTATTAGATATTTTTTCCTTTAAGGAATTATCTTTTTTAATGCTTTGATCCATGTATCCATGTCCTGGGAAATCATTAGGAACTCATCTATATGTCTGTTCATTTAGTTGGTCCTTGAATTATCTGATAATTCTCATTTTCAATAAGTAGGGAATGGTTTGTAAGAAGAGAAATTACTTTTGCTTATTACAGTTCATCAAAATTATGCTCCAAAGCTCAAATACACTTTTGATTTATCAGCAAGTTTTGATTGGGGGAGGCAACATACATCTGGGAAATATAGATTCAAATAATAAAGTCCAAGTAGGGATTTCCCTAGTGTAAAGTACGCTACTTTCTATGGAATGAATAGAAAATCCCCCAACAACCTTTTATGTCATTTTATTTCTCCAAGAATTCGTCTTTCTTTCCTTCTACTGCCTTAGAAAAATTTATCATTTGGCATATCCACTAGTTTTGGAGATTGTTGTAGTGTCATACAAAATACTACCATCTTAAAGGTAAAACATTCCTATATTATCTCCTAATATTTCACACTGTTATACTCAGGTAGCAGAAAAGAAGAAATTACCAAAACAAAACCTAAGATAAGCGGTTTAACTCCAGGGAGGAATGGAGAATGAAATTGTTCTTGGGATGTGGAAACATCTTGTCTGTGAATCTGAAGTCAATTTCCTGTTACTGGGCAGTATACAATAATTCTTTCAAATATTTATAGGTATGTTATACCTAATGTTCAGAAGAAGCATAAACATCCTGATTTTCTAATTGTACACCTTGAATATAAAACATTTGCAAGGCAATTATAAGTTGTGATATAACTATACATATAATATAGAAGACACATATTTTAACATAAAGGGAATGATGGTATCCATTCATTAAAACTGAGGACAGAGAATCTTCCCAAATAATGACCAATCTAAATATAACAATTTGATTTCTGAACATTCTAATTTGGGTAGATGTTAAATAATTATTGCTCACATGGTCATATATAATTACATGCTATTCGTTTCATTAAAGTTATAAATAAATCTTTCATGGTCTCTTGGACTTAGCTTTATGGGAAGGGAATATCTGAAATAAAATAAAAGCCCACATTCTACATTCCTTTAGGAGAATGGGGTCATAACTACCATAAGTAAATTGTTTTTCCTTTTTTTTTCTTTTTTTCGTTTTGAGCTGGAGTTTCCCTCTTGTTGCCTAGGCTGGAGTGCAATGGCATGATCTCGGCTCACTGCAACCTCCTCCTCCCGGGTTCAAGCGATTTTCCTGTCTCAGTCTCCCAAGTAGCTGGGATTACAGGCACATGCCAACACACCCAGCTAATTTTTGTATTTTTAGTAAAGACGGGGTTTCGTCATATTGGTCAGGCTGGTCTCGAACCCCTGACCTCAGGTGATCCATCCGCCTCAACCTCTCAAAGAGCTGGGATTACAGGCATGAGCCATCGCGCCTGGCAGCAAATTGTTTTTCCAACCGTTTCTGCTTGTTTAGAAGGAAATCTCCATTGCAGCAGATGATCTGAGGTTTGATTAAATAAATTGACAGACTGCTCAGAGGCTGATTCAGTGTTTTAATAACATTGCAATAAATATTTTGCAATGTGGTCCCATTTTTCCTCAAGATGAGCATCATTATTTTATTTAATATTGGTGTAATCGAATACCTACTTCATTTAACTTTTCTACAGTCTACATTTTGAACTACCCTTTTGAAAGAATAGATTCTGTTCATGAGGAATTATGATTGTGTGGCATTGGTAAGAGTTGTAACTGTTGGAAATGTCAAGATACACTATTGCATGTGAAAAGAACTATACATAGAATTGTTACTTTCAGATACAGTGCCACCTTTTTATTGAGGGCATGATAGGCTAAAGATAATGAAATTTTTAAGAGTTCTGCAATAATAGCAAGATTTTTCATAACTAGAGCAGAAGGATAGAATCTCTTGTAAAAGTACGTTCCAAATGATCTTAGAGTTAGTTGATTGTTTAAATTTATAACCTCATTAGTAGTATAGACAGATTCCTGCCTTTTAAAAACTCCTAGGAAAATGCCAGTTTTGATTCATCAATACTCCAACTTTAGCTTCAAATGGAATTGTCCTCAATTTTAAAATGGCAGGGTAAAGGGAAACTGACATGAATTTTAATAAAAAATGAAAACTGGAGAAATAGTTATATGAAGGAGGCATATATGGGAAAGTGGAGGCTAGGCCTTCAGGTTTTACAGAAGCAAGCATTTCTAAGAAATAGAGACAGATTTGAAACAGGCTAGAGAACCCTTAAGTAGGAAATATACATAACAAGTTGTTTTAATTGCTAATGCATTTGTATTAACAGAGCAATCTATGACAATTGTGTTGTCAATAATTTCTGAGATGTGGTTAAGAAATAAACAAAGCAACAAGAAACAATATTGACAGACAAATGGAGATCCAGTAATTGTCCGCAGCATCAAACTCTCATGTATAATGACTTTTGAAGGTTGAAGTTCATGAGAGCAGTTCATTATGTATTTCAAACAAAACTCTATTTTGTCATTCTTCCATCAACTGGAATAGTAAGCACTACAGCTGAAATTCTGCCTAAGGGAATCCATGTATACCAGTTGGTTAACCTTGTGACATTCCACTAAAAAGCACCAGACTCTTTTGTAATTCATAATTCATGAACCACTCTGATTGTTTAGCATTGATCAGCACTTGAATAAATTGAGTTGCTATCATATTAACATAAGTAGCAATGCTTTAGTGAGACTTTTTCTTTCTTCCTTTCTCTTCTGATTTATAGTTCTTAAAACAGGAAGTCAGTTTAGAAGACTGCAGAGTTAAGTATCCAACTATTACTTTTGCACCAACCTAATACAATGATAACAGAAGGCTGTGAAGTACATTCTAACAACTGTTTGCATATTATATTTAAATTCCCAGATTTGACTGCCAGTATGGATTTGTTGTCAGACTTCTTGTCTTCTGTGTGATCAGATATGCCTATCCTTGCATTTTTCAACTCTATATGTAATTATTCTTGTCTACAAAAAGAGTCAAACTCTGTAAAATATTTGAAGAGATTTATTCTGAGCCAAATGTGAGTGACCATGTCCTGAGAACATGTGTCCAAGGTGGTCAAGGTACAGCTTGGATTTATATATTTTAGGAAGACATGAGACATCAACCAAATACATTTAAGAAATACATTGACTTGGTTCAGAAAGGTGGGACAACTCCAAGGGGGGCTTCCAGGCTGTTGGTAAATTTAAACATTTTCTGGTTGACAATTGGTTGAGTTTATCTGAAGACCTGGGATCAACAGAAAGGAAATGTTTAGGTTAAGATAAAGGATTGTGGAGACCAAGTTTTATTGTGCAGAGGAAGCTGTCAGATGGCAGACTTCAGAGACAGCAGGTTGTAAAATGTTTCTTATTGGACCTAAAAGAGTGCCTGGCTCTTAGTTGATTATCTCCTGGTTCTGGAAAGGAAGGAAGGAAAACATAAAGAGGAAAGAAGATTCTCTATAGAATGTGGATTTTTCCCACAAAGGATGGCTTTGCAGGGCCATTTCAAGATATGGCAAAGAAATATATTTTGGGGTAAAATATTTTTAATTTCTTCCTTGCTATTCCAGAGTCAGATTGGAAAGTAAGCCACGATATACAGGGTTAAATAAACTCCATTTGATGGAATTTACGGTTTGTAGGGCATGACTCCCCAGACTCCTTAGATAGGAATTTGGGCAAGATAAAAAAAATTAGAGCTTAGTCCTCATGTAGTTTGATGTGGTTATATAATTGCCCAATATCTCAGCAGGCAAGGAAATGCAATTTATATGTTTCAGAACTTTACAAGGTAATACACTGAAGACACCAGACTTACTCTAAGGAACACAAATGGATATAGTAGTGATTTCTGTGTGATGTGAACTCTGAAAATCTGAGACAAGTCTCAGTTATTTTAGAAAGTTTATGTTGCCAAGGTTGAGGACACACACCCATGACAGCCTCAGGAGGTCCTGAAAACATATTCCCAAGGTAGTCAAAGCAGAGCTTGGTCTAATACATTTTAGGGCGACATGAGATATAAATTAACATACGTAAGATGAACATTGGTTCTGTCGGAAAGGCAAGACAACTCGAAGCAAAAGCAGGATGACTCCAGGGGACGGAGCTTCCAGGTCACAGGTAGATGTGAGACAAATGTTTGCATTATTTTGAGTTTCTGATTCACCTCTCCAAAGGAGACAATCTGATATGCATTTATCTCAATGAGCTGAGGGGTAACTTTGAATAGGAGGCAGATTAAACCTAAGCAGTTCCCCACTTGACATTTCCCTTTCGCTTAGTGATTTCAGGGTTCCAATATATTTTCCTTTCACAGAGATGTGGTTTGGGTCTGTGTCCTTGCCCAAATCTCATGTCCAATTGTAGTCCCCGGTGTTGGAGGTGGGGCCTGGTAGGAGGTGATTGGATAATGGGGGCAGTTTCTCATGGTTTACCACCATCCTCCTTAATGTTGTTGTAGTAATTATGACCGATTGAGTTATTGCAAGATCTGGTTGTTTGAAAGTGTGTGGCCCCTCACCTCTCACTCTCTTCCTTCTCCTACGGCCATGTCAGAGGTGCCTGCTTCACCTTCTGCCATGATTGAAAGTTTCCTGATGCCTCCCCAGAAGCCACTATGCTTCATATACAACCTGGAGAATGCTGAGCCAATTAAACCTCTTTTCTTTATGTATTACCCAGTCTCAGGTATTTCTTTACAGCAATGTGGGAACAGACTGATACAAGGTGTATGTAAAGAAATGTGACTATTGTATGGCAAGAGGATACGCTTTCATCCTCACATGCTGAAAAGTGAGAAGAGGAATCTACTTGAGAATGTATTTTGATACATAAATATTATGTCATTGTTTTTTCCTTTTAGCATAATTTGCACATTTTAAATCACGTAACCATTTCAGAGAGAAAACTATATTAATTATGAGATAGTTTTATCTACAGTTTGAACTATAGAAGAAATTTATTACTACATCAGTGTGAACCGGACCATATTGAAATAGATTATTTAACCTATGGACAATGGAGTTCCAGAGTGGTGATAATAATTCCGTAAGAGAAACGACCTTTATTCTTGGTATAGATTCCGCCTGGTAAAAAGTGAATAGGCGCAAATGTCTCCTATGATTTTATACCTCATCACTGTTCCCTCTTGAGATTCATCTATGCATGCTCAGCCCTTTTACTGGTAATTTTTCAGGAATTTATCTGTATGAAAAGCAGTAGCCTGAGAAAATTAGTTACAGATTTGCCACCAAGAATGATAAATGTCTAGTGGAGCAGAAAAGAGGCATAGAACATGCTTAGACTCATCAGGGAAAGTGACTCAATTTTCTAGTGTATCAGCATTTGTAAGACAAATCTATAGAATATAAAGTGATATGCAAGAGAATAACTCTCCAAACATTTTAAAGTGCCATTTGGGTCTTATATATTAAAATGTCCACATTATTTATTTAATTAGGTTATTACAAGATACAAATTTAATATGCATTTACTGAAACTCATGACGACTTTTTAGTCCTAAATCTAGCTGTTTTCATTAAACACAAATTATATATGAATGTTTTATTCATAAAGCTTCATTCCTTTTTACCTATTTATATTTTGCTATTTAAAAATATCCGGCACCAGACCAAAAAGTAATATGTATGTGTGTGTGTGTGTCTATGTTTGTGTGTGTGTGTATGTATATAAACATCAAAAATGAAAAAATAATAATATCTAACATGGTTGTTTGATTGACATCCCACACACACTGGTTTAAATAACTTTAAAAAAATGGACAACAGCATTTTATCAAGACTTCTTTGCAACCCATTTGAATTATGTTATAAAATGAGTAGAGATAGGTTACTTATCAGTGCAGAATCTGTTTCTTTATATATTAGAAATAGAAATTTGATTTTGAGCCATAATCTCTTGCTTAAAAGTATTTTTATGCCCTATGATATGCAGGTGTTATTCAGATTTAATTGTTTTTCTCTCTCTTTGAGGATATACAGGTATACATGAGGACAAGCCCACTTATTCTCTCTTCCTAAAGGAATACACAAAAAATCAGGGTGTAGAAAAATATCTTATTTCTCCCTCATTTTATACACTAGGACAATGTGAGACATTTAACTGCTCTCTCATGTCCACTACTAGGCTGTCTGCCAACTGGATGATCATGCTTTCCAATTATCCTAGCCTCTAGTACTTCAGTGTTTAGGACAGTTGGATTTTAACAACAGAATTCGCTAGGACAATATGCTATGCCATCAGGAATACCTTCTGGCTTTGGGGAAAAACAACAACTGTAGTGCTTTTTATTTACTTGGGGAATATTTTGAAATAAGTAAACCAGTAATTTCTAATATCTAGAGGTTTAGAAAAACGTTAACATCCCTCTTTAATTTGAATGTTTATGATGTCACTCCACAAACACACATATTATTATCAATATTTAAATTACATTAAAGATATATCCAAGAACAAAGGCCGTTCATTGCAGTATACATGGTAATATATGCATTATCAGTTGAAGGACAGGGAGCAACAAGTGAATTCCGTAGAGATTTCAGCTAATAAAAATGCAAGTCCAAATCCTAAATCTGGGTTCTCCTATCTCCTAACCCCCAATCCCCAGCTATGGTGAAATTTCCACCACAAAACTGTCTAGGTTGTCATTAGCGTTTCAACAAAGCAAATGCATTTACTCTTCCATTGCTCGCTAATTTTCAGTCCTTTTCTGCATTTCGTATCCTCTCTTTATCTCCTCACCTGCTCTTTTCTTCTTTGGTTACTTTTGTGACTTTTTGTACCACGTGTCCTTAGAATTCTATTCCTATTATTATGTTCTTTTCTCCAAAAATATTTTTTAAATGTACTTCACCATATTCTAGTTTGTTGTTTAGAGGTAGGTACCCCTGAATAAGATATATCTTTTAACATATACTTCATAAAATAATAATGTTTCATTCTGGGGCCAGTATGGTACATCCCAAAGGAAGGAATTTGCATTGCTCTCTCATACTGTAATTTTTGTTGAGTTTCTCATGTAGACATAACCTCTTTTTCATGTTGTCATCACTATCGTCCTAAATTAAGCCTACTTCAAAGCTTTAAACAATAAAAAATTCTAATTCAAGCAGAAAGTCAGCAAAGATACAGTGAACATACTCTATAAGTATGAAATTTGAACAATCCGTAATGTAAAATATATACCATTTAAACCTTACGTCCTACATATCAAGGGTAATGACTTTGCTTTTCAGTAATTAAATTTGTACATGTAGTGAAATTGCTAATGGATATTGATTGACAAGGCAAAAATCTTCACTTTGGGAAATGTTCCATTTTCCTAGAAAAATCTTAGAGAAGTTATTTAAGTGGCAACAAAGTTGATTCTGAATTACTTTTTGCTATTTAAGTTCCAAGACAAAGAGAATCGTTGAGCACTTTTAGGCCAATCATCATGCATTTTTTCTTTTAGAAACAAAGTTAAGGTGTTCAACATCTTTAGACAAGTTCTTGAATAAACTATCACAATTATCAAAGGTTATAAAACTGCAAATAATAGAATTAGTTACTTGTATTGTTATCACAGTGGGCATCAACGACAAGATGTTTTCGTTACATATGTATTTCTGAAGGAAAGTAAGGTTAGATTTAAATGTTGTTTGATATTTTCCAAAATGCAAGTCACTTGCTGAAGATCAGTCTTTCTTCATATTTCAGATAATCAAGGGAGAGTCTGTCTACCTTATTCAAAGACTGAAGAAGTAGAGATTCATTCTGAATGATATATGCAGGCCCCTTTTTCCTCTATGATTTAATATACAAGGTACTTTGAACACATAGGACATTATCTTCACTTGCTCTCAGGGGGACTATGTAAGAGAACTGAACAAACAGACAAGTTTGTACATAGTTTAGGGGCCTTGAGTGGAGTGTATGCGTATGTGTTTATGTGTGTGTGTGTGTGTGTGTGTTTGCATCTGCTACATATGAATATATACACATATCATATTGTATTCGTCCATTTTCATGCTGCTGATAAAGACATACCCGAGACTGGGTAATTTATAAAGAAAAAGAGGTTTAATGGACTCACAGTTCCATGTACTGGGGAGGCCTCATAATCATGGCGGAAGGAGAAAGGCACATCTTACATGGCAGTAGGCAAGAGAGAATGAGAGTTGAGCAATAGGGAAACCCCTTATAAAACCATCAGATCTCATGAGACTTATTCAGTACCATGAGAACAGTATGAGGGAAACCACCCCCATTATTCAATTATCTCCCACTGAACCACTCCCACAACATGTGGGAATTATGAGAGCTACAATTCAAGATGAAGATTTGGATGGGGACACAGCCAAACCATATCACATACATACACATTGTATAAAATTATGTACAAATTATGTGTATGGATGAATATCTGGGAAAATTTAGGATTAAGGTGAAACTGAGCCTAATGGATCTGTCAAACTTATGTCAATCTTTATTAGACAGTGATGTTCATCTGGTGATGGTACCATTTTAGCTAATAAGAAGGTGTAAAATATTGATAATCTTGCTTACATTTCCCTTTAATTTTATTTATTTTCTCCTCTAAGATTAGAAAGCAAAATTGAAAAAGTTGGGGGCCAGCCATGGTGGCTCACACCTGCAATCCCAGTACTTTGTGAAGCTGAGGTGGGAGAATCACTCAGCCCGGGAGGTTGAGACCAGCCTGGGAAACATACTGAGACCCATCTCTAAAATATATATATATAAACTAGCCGGGTGGTGTGCACTTATGGTCCTAGCTACTTGGGAGGCTGAGGTGGAAGGATTGCTTGAGCCCAGGAGGTCATGGCTGCACTGTTGTGTTCACACCACTGCATTCCAGCCTGGGCAACAGACTGAGACCTTGTCTCAGAAAAAAAAAAAAAAATTGAAAAAGTTATCAGGAAAGATGCAGGGAAATATATTTTTTTCATTACACTGTTCCCTCAACACGAATATATTTTATTTTTTTCCTTTTTATTTCCTTTCTAAGTCTTTGCATCTCTAATGATGGTGTACATTCGTATGAAAAATTTGATATTTAGCAGAATTGATACTCAGTTAATACATAAAGCTATAGATTATAGTTTGAGAAGTAAAAACAAGTTATGAATTATGCACAACTGTATAGAATTTCAAGATATGAATCCTCATTTTATTTATGTATGTGCTATATATATGTATATTCATATTCAGTCCTCCCTGGGTATCTTTAAGGGATTGGTTCTAGCACCCCCATAATACCAAAATCCTTAGATATTCAAGTCCCTTATATAAAATGATACATAGTATTTACATATAGTCTACACACCTTCTCCTGTATATTTTAAATTATTTCTAGATTACTTATAATACCTAATACAACATAAATGCTGTGTAAATAGTCATTATACTGTATTATATTTATTTGTATTACTTTTTATTGTAGTACTATTATTTGTATTGGGCTTTTAAAACATTTTTGATCCTCAGTTGCTTAAAATCAACAATGTGGAACCCGTGGATACAAGGTGCCGTCTACTTATACATATATGTATGTATTCAAATAATGAAATTCATTCCTAAAGCACAGATATTTTAGGGAAAAAAATGAGGTAGCAGATGATGTCTTATTGATCCTAAGGATTTATTATTTTATTTTTTCTTTTTGCACCAATGTTTCCTGGCCTACACTAATCTAAGTAACCAAAACTACATTTCATGTTGTGAGGTTGTGTGGTCAGAAATTGAGCCCAGGAACAAATTAAGGTGGATGTAGATAGATTCAGCTCCAGTGATAAGTAAGCACTCACTAAATGTGTTTCTACAGCAAGACACAAAACTAATAATGAACATGATTGTGATACCATACACCTTCATTTCTATTTCATTTTAATTAAATAATATAAACTGTTTCATAAATATACAGTTGGTCATATAAACCATAAGGCTAAACCAAAAGATGATGTTTGAATTTGCTCATCATTTTGTTCTTCCCTTAGGACACTAGCTAAAATCTCATCCGTGGTTAAAGCACAGGCATGATTCTCAAAACGTTCTTCGTATCGCCAGAAATCCGCTGAGCTGGTTGTGCTTGTCCAGTGAAGCTCCAAATGCTCTCTTTTTTGTTGTTGTTGAGACGCAGTTTCGCTCTTGTTGCTCAGGCTGGAGTGCAATGGTCCGATCTTAGCTTACCGCAACCTCTGCCTTCTGGGTTCAAGAGGTTCTCCTGCCTCAGCCTCCTGAGTAGCTGGGATTACCAGCATGCGCCACCATGCCCAGCTAATTTTGTATTTATAGTACAGACAGGGTTTCTCCATGTTGGTCAGGCTGGTCTCGAACTCCCAACGTCAGGTGATCAGCCCCCCTCGGCCTCCCAAAGTGCTGGGATTACAGGCATGAGCCACCGCACCCAGCCCCCGAATGCTCTCTTTTAATTAATCATTGTAAATACATATGGATCTGTGTGTTCCTAAAAGGGTAATGACATGCCATACTGGCCACATCAAGCATGTTTACAAAGTACAGGCTAGTAACTCATATCTATTTTACCAAAACATCTCTAAAAACTGCTCTCCTGTCTTAATCATATTTTGATCTTGACTTTCTTTGTAACTTCTCTGTTAGAATTATCCATTCACACCTCGGCTCAGTATGTGCTTTGTGTTGTTAATAATTTCATATGCATAGCTTTTTAGAAACTTCTACTGAAAGCCTGTATTTGTGTGGAAATGAAACAAATTAAGAAATACAAATGACATTTCTTTCCAGCTTGTCAGAAACTTTGAGAGAGAAATTAATGACAAAAGTTTATTGCTGTGTCTTCTTTTCCGTATGCTTCCTTCAAACTTCATGGCAGTAAATGCCAAATAACCTCATGTATCAAACTTAAAGCAAGCTGCGAGCCAGGTGTCTTCAACTGCAGGTCATATGCTGAGCTACATTCATCATTTTAATCTTTTGAATTAAATTATCCAGAATTGAATAAACCTCAGTGAAACTGTGGTTGCTAAGAAATTCTTTAATTCTCTGACTCTTGAATTCTGTAATATCTTCTGCCTAGAATAACAATGGAGAAAGAATAAGGTGCAAGTTTTGGCCCATAGAAGGCAAACAATGCCTGTTTTGAGTTAATTTAGTGTTAGCAACTTGAGAGCAGGGACCAGAGCCATTCTTCTACACAAAACACAAAAATTTAGTTCAATTTTTGTGTATTTCATTGCTATGTATCCTGCTGTCATTCAGTGAAATTCTGCTTGTATTTATATGCTAAAAATTGTTGGGGAAAATGTAATCTTTTTGGTAGTAATCAAAACAATTCAATGTGCACTATGGTATAATGTTTAAGTGGAAAGGAGTAATCTCAATAATTTCTCTGAAAATCAACTCCAAGTTTCAAGCAGCCAAGGATGAATGATGGCTGCACTCCATATATTAATCAAAATAATGATTAAAGAAAATAAAGAACATAGATTTAAAAGATTCCATCATATTGAGAGAACAAGCATTTGCATCATTTAGCCCAATATGTAGTTTGTATATTTTCCCTTAAGTGTTTTTTCTTACAGGTTTTTAACTTTTTAAATTTACTTTGGGGACTTTTAGTAGATGATGTATTCAAATGATTTAAAAATTAAAACCATGTAACAAGGTACACACGAAGAAACCTTTCTTCCAAGCTTGTCACTATTTCTTCCGTATATCCTTCCCTCTACAATTAATCATTCTTATTAGTTTCTCAAACATGCTTCTGGCGTTGCTGTATGTAGATATAAACAAATATTTGTAGGTTATCTCATAGCTGTTCTAAACAGTCCCTTATAGATGGATATTGGGACTTATTTTCAACTTTAAAATGATAAAATGGTAAACAGTGCTGTAATGAAAAACCTTTCACACATATCATTTATCCATATTTCTAGAAATGGGATTGTTGAGTCAGATTAACTTTAGAATCAATTTATCTAGCTCTAAAAATGTTGCTATTCTTGTTGGAATCACACTAAATTTGATGTTAACTTAGAGAGAATCATCAGCTTTATGATGCTGAATCCTTCTGCCCAAGATTACATCATGTCTTTTCTGTTATTCCATCCTAGATCTTTGTCCTAAATTATGTTAAAGATTTTTCTTATGACTATTGCACAATTCTGGCTACGTTTACTCAGACATTTTGTTCTTTTTCATTGTTGTTTGTGTATGTTCTTGGCATCTTAGCAAAGTAATGATTGCAAATTTTTAAAATATGCAGATATTAAGCAAAATTGGAAGTAACACACAGTATATATTTATATCAATTTTGTGCAATTCCAGACACTTTGTGTTAATCTTTAATAAATATTTATTTTACTAAGTTTTTGATATCTGCTATTTGATTTGGCCTTCCTCAAATACCTGCTGATTAAAATATTATAAAAACTTCCTATTGGGAAAAAAAATTTTAAAGCCATATTATCATTTATTGGTTTATCTTTTTTAAATAATTCAAATACTGAATTAACTCTATAGTTAACAGGGTATCACTTATATCTTCTAAGATACTCTCTTGGATTTAGCTGTGTGGCACTGTTAACCAAAAATAAATTCTAAGGCTATCCAATCATCTGAATGGACCCCTCCTCTTGGCCAAGGGCATTCTACAGTTAACCTGAAAAATCAGTTCAGGACTTGATAGAAGAGGGGAAGGTACATGCCTCACTATACATCCAGCAGCGTTAACCTCAACCCATATCTTAAATCTGATAAGAAACATTTACAATCTATTCTCTCGGAAGCCTACTACTTGGAGGCCTCCTCTGCATGATAAAATCGAGGTCTCCACAACCCCTTAACTTAACAATCCTTTCTATTGATAACTCTGTCAACCAATTGCCAATCAGAACATTTTTAAATCTACCTATGACCTGGAAGCCACTCCCCAATCCCCCTCCTCAATCCCCTTCATCACTTTGAATTATTCTGCCCTTCCAGATGGAACCAATGTAAATCTTACATGTATTGATTCATGTATGATGTCTCTTCAAAATGTATAAAAGCAAACTGTACCCTGACTACCTTGGGCATATTTTCAGGGCCTCTTGAGTCTGTGTCATGGGCATGTCCTTAACCTTGGCAAAATAAACGTTCTAAAGTGATTGAGACCTGTCTCAGATATTTTTGAGTTCACAAATTTGAGAGCTGTCTTAGATACTTTTGGGTTCAAAACACCCTTTGATGTTAATGGAATCCATTGTCTAAATTGCCAAGAGGCCAGGCGCGGTGGCTCACGCCTGTAATCCCAGTACTTTGGGAGGCCGAGGTGGGCAGATCACCTGAGGTCGGAGTTCAAGACCAGCCTGACCAACATGGAGAAACCCGGTCTATACTGAAAATACAAAATTAGCCGGCATGGTGGCGCATGCTTGTAATCCCTGCTACTCGGGAGACTGAAACAGAAGAATTGCTTGAACTCAAAGTCCCCACTTTGAATTGTCCCACCTTTCTGAACCAAGCCAATGTATTTCGTAAATGTATTTGATTGATGTCTCATACTTCCCTAAAATATATAAAACCAAGCTGTACCCCAACCACCCTGAGGACATGTTCTCAGGACCTCCTGAGGGCTGTGTCACGGGCCATGGTTACTCACATTTGGCTCAGAATAAATCTCTTCAAATACTTTACAGAATTTGACTCTTTTCATTGACAATATGCCAATATGCATAGGAAATCACTAGTCAAATTAATTTATCAGTGGTATTTGATAGTTTGTGAAATATCTTTGTATCTAAGCAATAAGAACTGATAAAAGAAAAAATATAGTTCTGATATAAAATAGCAGAGTTCTTTGACAAGCTGAGTAAAAAGAATTTAATCATTAAGAATCCGTGGATATTGTTTAGTTTTTAGACATCATGTAGTCCAAGATCTGCTCTGAAAACATACCAGGTTCAAAATGCAGATTTCCTCAAAATGTCTACATCAGTATCAAATAAAATATATAATGATGTTCAGTGGTTTCTTCTTCTTTATGTTATTAAGGTGCTTCAGTAGCAATAGACTGGCAAGCGTATTCAGCCACCTTGGACTTGTGATTCACTCAGGAGAATTTGACATTGTGATAAAAAAAAAAGTAAAAGGGATTTAGTATTTCTAAGGCTGACTGCCTTGGCAAGACACTGTACTTCAAATCAGCATGCATCCATTTTGAATATTAAGTAGGAAAATGAGATAAATTTTTAGTAGAGGCTTAGAAAAATATAAAACACTGTCATTCTGAGGTTAGTTTTCCGCTGCATTGATTTTTGTCTTTTATACCTCAGTATGATTAAAAAACTTTCCCTGAATCTGTCAATCTAATGTTTCACCATTATGGTACACATATAATATAATGCAGACTATTCTGTCTTCCACTCTGACCTTTACTATATAGCTGGGTTTTGATAGAAGAGTGTGGGAGGAAATACTTTTTAAATAGAATTCCAATAATGCATCCATAAACATAACCTCTCATCCTTTGAATTACTAAGTGTTAACCTTGCTATAGGATATATTATTCCTTTTCGTTTTGAATAAGCCATAAGACGTAGGGACATAGAATTAAAATGCATAGGTAACTGTGGTCAGGATTACCTAATATTAAACTAAATTATGTCCTGTTGAGCATTGAATAATGTTAGGTAAAATGTTCTATTATCATTATAAGTTTTATAATACTGTAACCGCCCAACGGGTTCACCTTGCCCACTGCCTAGAACTGCCATGGAGAAAGAGTAATTCACTTAGAGCCGGCTGTGTGGGAGACTGGAGTTTTATTATTACTCACATCAGCCTCCCTGTGCATTTGGGGGAGTGCTTGGGCACTGGAGTTTTTAAAGATAACTTGGACCAGGCACGATGGCTCACGCCTGTAATCCCAGCACTTTGGGAGGCCGTGGCCAACGTGGTGAAACCACTAAAAATGTAAAAATTAGCTGGGCATGGTGGAGGGGCACCTGTAGTCCCAGCTACTTGGGAGGCTGAGGCAGGAGAATTACTTGCTGAGCCCAGGAGACAGACGTTGCTGTGAGCCGAGACCGTGCCACTGCACTCCAGCCAAAGCGACAGAGGGAGACTCGATCTCAAAAAAAAAACATTAAAGATAACTTGGCAGTAGGGACTTGGGAAGTGGGAGGCACTGATTGTTTGGGTTGAAGATGGAATCATAGAGGGTCCAAGCGAAGTTTTCTTGTTATCTTCTGTTCCTGGGTGGGATCTCAGAACTGGTTGAGCCAGCTTACCAGTCTGATGCTGATCCATCAAGTGCAGGGTTTGCAAATTATCTCAAGCACTGATAGGTTTTAAAATAGTGATGTTATCTCCAGGAACAATTTGGTGAGGTTCAGACTCCTGCAGCCATAAGCTGCATGACCCCTAAACGTAATTCCTACTCTTGTAACTAGTTAGTCCTACAAAGGCAGACCTGGCCCAAGACAAGAAGGGGGTCTTTTTGGGAAAGGTCTATAATTTTGTTTCAGAGTCAAACCATAAACTAAATTCATTCCCAAGGTTGGTTCGGCCTATGCCTAGGAATGAACAAGGACAGCTTAAAGGTTAGAAGTAAGATGGTGTTGATCAGGTCTAATCTCTTTCACTGTCATAATATCCTCAGTTATAATTTTTGCAAAGACAGTTTCAAGACTAGGAAGTTATTTTTTGAAGATACAGTTATTGAATAAAACACTATATAATTTAGCTACTGACCAGTGGAGCTGCAATTTTTCTCAGCAGTTAATCTTTTCTTCAAGTTACTTCATAATTGAAATAGCTACTTTTGTAGATTGATTAGTCCCTAAATATAAACCAATCATATATTTAAAAGGGTTTTTATTTTAAACTTATCCTTGAAAGATTGTGAATAAAACAAATTAGAAAGTCTATGAAAGTTCCAGCTTATTGAAAATGAGATTTGTATTGTATAGACTAAGTAATTCAATTGGAATACATAAATCTTAGGATCTTACAAAGAAAGAGAAAAATAAAATCTTAGACTAAGATTCCATAGTACCAATGCCAATTTAGACAAGATACCTAAACAAATCAAAGAACAAGTTTTGAAGTTCAGTAGACACTGTCAACCGAGCAAAACGACAAGTCTCAATCATTTTAGGAGATTTATTTGCCAAAATTAAGGACGCACCCGGGAGAGAGGTCTATGCCTTTCTCCAAAGACGATTTTGAGGGCTCCAAATTTAAAGAGGAAAGAATAGGGTATTGAGAAGCACACAGTTTTTACACAAACAAGGGGGGCAGAGGAAACATGTGAAGAATCTGCATTTCACATAACACAGACAAAATGGGGCAGGGGAACAGTCAGATATGCATTTTTGTCTGGCAGGCTGGGAGACTGCACCTGTAAAGATAAGCTATCAATTTGCATGGCCATGGAGAAGTTTTTAACAGCTCACCAGGAATTTCCTCGTGGGCAAAATATGGGGGAGGCGTGTAGCCTTTCATCTTGTAGCCATCTCACTGAGGAACCAAAAGGGGGTGGCAGGTTTGTGTGACTCAGTTCCCAGCTTGACTTGTCCCTTTGGCTAAATGAGTTTGGGGTCCAAAAATTTAATTTCTTTTTACAACACACCATATTCCTGATAGCTCCAAATATCCCTTTCTGGCTCTCCTTTGTTTTCTTAAAGGAACCAGGACATGCTGATATCCTTTCTTAAGTTATGTTAATATGTAAATGCAGTCAGCATCTGGGGTATTCTAGGCCTTTGGTAGCTCCACAAACAGCAAATATTTATACCTGGACAGAGCTTCTAAGTACTTGGCAAAGGAAAGATTATTATGAGCCTTATTTAGTTTAGTCTGCATCAGTGATATTTTATTACCAGCATTCTCTGTAGGTTTGGAGAATATGAAAGTAAGCTCTGTATCAGCCTTAAACTTTCTGAACTGGATTTGAATCACCTAACGCTAAATTAAAAAAAAAAAAAAAAAAAAAAAGAAAAAAATCAGTATCAACTACTTTCTAAGCATATGTTTTCCCAATACAGATGAGGTTTTATTAGTAGTTTTTTAAAAGTCTGTCTAGAAATTTCATGTTCTACTCGATACTTCTAGTTATTAATGAAAAAGGAATTTTTTCATGAAAATGTAGTTGCCCCTCTATTAGAAATTGTTCATATGAGCTGTATCTACTCATCTTAAATAAAAATGTAATGCTACTAGATGAAAGTAAATTTCCTCAAATTAATAGATCATATATATTTTTTTAATTTTAAGGTAGAACGTAAGAAGGAAAATGTATAGGAAATTAAAAAAAAAACAAAAAACAGAAAAACAGCATTTATTTATCCAATTTCCTTTAGTCACAGAATCACTAAGTTGAAAGAACCCTAGAAGATATAGTCCAATGTCATCATTTTGCAAAAGTGAAAATTTAAATTCCAAAATATAAAATAGTTTCCCAAGTCACATAGTTAGTGACAGAACTGAGGCTATTTCACAACCCCACTCTAATGCTCATTTTTCTAAACTGCACTGATTATCACACAACCAGGAATACCAAAAAAAAAAAGAAAAAAGGTATCAGCTATAAGCTATAATCTTTGCTCTTATGGAGCCTATAAGTTCGTAAGAGAGATGTATACAAGATGACAACTGTGTATGATCAGGACGGGCAAGATAAGACATGCACTATTTGTGCAGAAGACAGCTACATCATAGCAAGCAGGCTCATAGAATTGAGAGAGGCTTGGCAAACAGATAATATCTAGGATAAGGTGAGGTTCTGGTAAAAAAAAAAAAAAAAAAAAAAGTATAGTCATCATAGTGTCATACTGTTTTAAAATTTTGAAACAAATTCTTTCCCAAAGAATTCCTGAAATGTTTGGTATTTTGATATTTTCTCTTAATGGAAAGTGCAAATGAGTTAAATTATTAATGATTTTCATCCTATAATTGGTATCTACTGTCATTTGTGTGGACAATTTCAATAGGCATGTTCATTTTTTAGATAGAGATTTATTATAACGTTTTCTTATGACAATTTGATATCATTGTGTTGTTTGCTTATATTAATTTAAAATTATTCACTTCTCTTTTATTCCACCACGATAATCCATTTATAGATTTAATTCATTTTGAGGCTCCTAATAATGAGTTTATGATTAAGAAAATTTTGCTACTCGTTTGTTCAGCCATTTTTCAATTTTTTTAAATCATAGCACCTGAGTCCTAATTATAATTAATTTCTAAAGTTGATCATTTGAAGTTTCTTTGAAGAATTACTCAAGTTGTTTCAGTGTAAATTAACTCTAAAAAAGGTAATGATTCATATTTTCTATTTTGGGTGCAAGAGATTAACACCAGTGCTAGATTATATTTAAAACACTTAGTTTATTGATTAACTTCCCTGAAGAACATGTGACCTTATTTTTGCTTAAAACTATTGCAGATCCTAAATATTTGAAGAAGGTCAGTGAGTGTGTAGGGGTTAGATTCAGGGGAAGGAACAGTACTTCTACTTTAACCATAATACCTGCCTTTTTATCTGTTTTCTATATTGTAGCTTTGGTTCTGTTGAATTTTATTAAAAAAGTGGAGAGGTGTATTACAAATTGTAAACTTTTCTAACTTTTAAAAATCACTTTCCGAAAGGTAAAGATCAAAGTCATTCAAGGTTCTTTGTATTCCAATTGTAGTTTCTGCTTCTTCTTCCTTTACACAAACACTTTGTCTCATCCAAACTTATTTTCTGAACATTGTCTAAACATACCTCGTGGTTTCCTTGCTCCCTGCCTTGCATAAACTTACAGCTTCCATCTTGGAAGCTCTCCTCTCCTACCCTGCTCCCCCACTGGATCAAAAGGATGTCACCCGTCCTTTCCATTTATTTATTCATTGGTTGGTTTGTTTGTTTATTTATTTATTTTTGAGACAGAGTCTTGCTCTGTCGCCCAGGCTGGAGTGCAATGGCGCGAACTCGGCTCACTGCAACCCACACCTCCCAGGTTCAAGCGATTCTCCTGCCTCAGCCTCCCTGAGTAGCTGGGATTACAGGCCCCCACCACCATGCCCGGCTGGGGTTTCTCCATTTTGATCAGGATGGTCTTGAATTCCTGATCTCAGGTGATCCACCCTCCTTGGCCTCCCAAAGTTTTGGGAGTACAGGCATAAGACAAAGTGCCCAGTCCCTTTCCATTTTTGAAGTTAAACTCTCCCCATGAAGTCTTCTAACTCATAACAACTGGAACTGACCTCTCTATCCATTGAACTCCAATACCAATTATCATTTATTCTTACCACTACTTTATGTTGCAGTTATCTATGTAGACTAGATCAACATGACCATATTTGGGCACTCAATAAATATGTGTTAAATGAAACACATATTTCTTGTGAGGTACTCATAGACCACAAGTTTTGCAGAGTAATAAAGTTTAATTTTATTCTTCTAGTTTCAAGCAGAAAGAAAATAATGAAAAAATATTTATTTAACTAGAAGGAGACTGTATTAGTCAGGGTTTTCTAGAGGGACAGAACTAATAGGATATATGTATATATTAAAGGGAGTTTATTAAGGAGAATTGACTCACAGGATCACAAGGTGAAGTCCCACGATAGACTGTCTGCAAGCTGAAGAGCAAGGAAGCCAGTAGTGGCTCCGTCCGAGTCCCAAAATCTCTAAAGTAGGGAAGCCAACAGTTCAGCCTTCAGTCTATGGCTGAAGGCCTGAGAGCCCCTGGCAAACCACTGGTGTAAATCCAAGAGTCCAAAAACTGAATAACTTGGAGTCTAATGTTCGAGGGCAGGGAGCATCCAGAGGAAGACTCAGCCTGTGGGATTATCCCACCTTCTTCTGCCTGCTTTTTCTAGCTGCGCTGGCAGGTGATAGGATGATGACCACTGAGATTGAGGGTGAGTCAGCCTCTCCCAGTTCACTGACTCAAATGTTAATCTCCTCTGGCAACACCCTCAGAGACACACCCAGAAACAATACTTTGCATCCTTCAATCCAAACAAATTGACACTTTACATTAACTACCACAGAGATTTCTACTACTAAGTCTCTATCATGTAATATAGCTTCAGTGAAATTGTATTCTCAGATCCATAGTTTCTCTGAGTGATAGTTGCCCGTAATTTAAAATGTGAAATGTATACTCTGCAGCAGCATGTGTGTAAGACATGTAAATGTGAGTGTTTTAGTTAGCTCAACACTTAGCTTTTAATGCTTAGAATGACAGGCCTGAAATATATTTTTAATTTTTCTTGAGACTTTGACCAGAACTGGGGTTAATCCATTCAGACATTATTTTGGTATTCACAGATCATCTTGTAGGTATGTTTTATTAAATAGCCTATACCATTTATTTAGTTCAAAACTGATTTCTAACTTTAAAATTGACTCATGATGGCACATTAAGTTATTGAGCTCAACAGAGAATCAAGGAACAAAGAGTAACAGCTCTTCCTACCATCTTCTTAGATTTTTGGATTGATCCAATACAACTTTTAATAGCATTGGAGGCCAAAACTAATATTAATAGATTAGCATTAATACAGGTGTAGACAGATGTAGAAAGTTTCAAGAAAATTAAATTCTTAGATAATCATTCTGACTGTTTTCTTCTTTTAGCAAATGTATTTTTATTTTATTGATTGATTTATTTATCTATGATTATTTTTTGAGACAGGGTCCCCCTCTGTTGCCCAGGCTGGCATGCAGAGGCACAATCATGGCTCATTTTAACTCCCTCTCCTGGGCTCAAGCGATCCTCACTCCTCAACCTCTTGAGTAGCTGGCACTACAGGCATGTACCACTGTGCCTAGCAATTGTTTTATATTTTTTTATAGAGACAGGGTCTCACTGTGTTGCCCAGGTTGGTCTTGAACTCCTGGGCTCCAGCAACCCACCATCCTCGACCTCTCAAAGTGCTGGGATTACAGACATGAGCCACCATGCTCAGTCAGCAAATTTATTTTATGATTAAAAAAAGTCAGTGTTGGGTTAGCAGTGTTATATAGTATGTAGAATACTATCCTGAGGATTAGGAAACCTTGTTAGGAATTAGTTGTCTGCCTTTGGGAAGGCCTCTTTTGCAATATGAACCTGAACATTTTTTTCTATAAAATGAGGTTCAGAACTTGGGCATTTCTAAGATTTCCTCCAGTTCAATTCTTTTATGTCTTTAAACTTGTAAAGGGTAGGGGAAAAGTCCTCAAAAAGTAATACTGTGCTAGCTGCAGTGGCTCACGCCCGTAATCCTATCACTTTGTGAGGCCGAGGCGGGTGGATCACCTGAGGTCAGGAGTTCGAGACCAGGCTGGCCAATATGGCAAAACCCCATCTCTACCAAAAATACAAAAATTAGCTGAGCGTGGTGGCGGGCGCCTATAATCCCAGCTACTCGGGAGGCTGAGGCAGGAGAATCGCTTGAACCCGGGGGTGCGGAGGTTGCAGTCAGCTGGGATCAGGCCACTTTACTCCAGCCAGGGTGAAACAGCAAAACTCTGTCTCAAAAAAAAAAAAAAAAAGTAATACCATATTCACACAAATACTCTCTTTATTCTCTTGAAGAACAAACAACAAAAGGATCTGTATATACTAGTGTAAGTGTTTCTTTGAGATTCACTCTCTTATTTCCTCATATAATGCAAGGGAAAGGCCATAGACTAATTTTTTATTAAATAAAGTAAATACAAGTAATTTTAAATCTAGAGGTTGATTTCTGTAGCAGTAGAAATTCTTCCACATTAAGTACAGGAAGGAAAAAAAATGCTTCAGAAGCACATTTGAAGAGAGCTATATTCAATTTCACAGGAAAGATTCAACATCAAGTAACCCCTGGGTCCCTTCAATGTATTGCTCTAATTTATACATCAAAGTGAGAACAAGCTTGCCGAAACATAAGGCCTGAAGGAGCAACTCAATGTTTCTATCAGAATGTAGTTCAGCAGTTACACAGTCCATGAAATGCTCATTAACAAGCTGAGGCAATACGTACTGAGTATACAGGTTCACCTTTGCATATTAATGAGCAATGTGTAATAACATTTATGGCTCTTGCTGTTCCACATGCAGAGAACACTGAGATTAGAGCTGGGCTGTATAAATGTCAAATGTATTTATGGTCATGAATGCATACTGCTGTTTTAAAACAGTATCTCTTAACGGCCACAAATGTTTCATTCATATGCAGGTAGTTGGCAGCCACCTTTTTTCTTGAGCCACAGATTACTTTTGCTATAGATTTCCATCCTACAACACAGATCTACCACCAACAGTTTTATGAAGCCATATGCCTTTCAGAAACACTGAAATTTTGGTTTTCCCTTCATAATAATGTACATTATCTTAATGTTTCATAAAAATCTTTCATTTAAAGGCAGCAAAGTAAGACATCAGGAAAAAAAGATACAACTAACATGTGACTAAACGAGACTCTAAGCGCCAGAATTAAAATATGGTTTTCTGCTGTACTAGCAGCATAAGATCTCTTCACCATAAAATCTCGAAGCCCACAAGAAGGGAAGAGCGTGGAATATATATATGCATTGACTCATTCCAAAGCATTCTTAAAGACCTTAAAACCAGCAAACAATGAAATCAACATGTCAGCTTTCTCCTCCACTTCCAGGAAGTCTTGTCTGACCGGCTTACCCTCACAGCCCTCCCTCATGTACGCTTTAGAGTATAAACACGTATCTTTTAAAATTAATAGTTCTATTAGTATTTTTTTCAAATGTGACACATTCCAAAATTTATTGCATTTTAATGCAAACTAAGCATGCATATTACTAGTTTGGTTATAATGCAGTCTTGAGATAAACAGATAAATTATTTATTTTTATTTTCAATTTTTTAATTAATTTATTTACTTTTTTTGAGGCAGGGTCTCTCTGTTGCCCAGGCTGGAGTGCTGTGGTGCCATCATGGCTCACTGCAGCCTCCACATCCTAGGCTCAAGCAGTTTTTCCACCTCAGCCTCCTGAGTAGCTGGGACTATGGGGATGTACCACCATATCCAGCTAATTTCTTTATTTTTGACAGAGATGAGGTCTCATTAAGTTGCCCTTGCTGGTCTCCAACTCCTGGGCTCAAATGATCCTCCTACCTTGGCCTCCCAAAGTGCTCGGATTACAGGCATGAGCCACCACACCTAGCCCTTGATGAATTACTTAAACATCAAAGCAATATGCTATTACAGAACGAGACCTTATAAGCAACAAATTACCCATGTCACATACTTTTTGAAGTAGAGTGTTGGGTATAGATATTCCACGTTAACCAAAAGTACTTTATTAGAAAGATGGGAAATTGAAAAAAATGGAGATGGAATTTTGCGAGTCCCTAAGCAATTCAATAATTTCTCAAAACAAACTTAATTCATTAGTAATAAAACCTACAGTTTTTCATTATTATTTTCATTATTTTATTATTTCTAAATAAAATAATTTACATAATGCTGTATTCAAGCCAAGCTGAACAGCTAGCGCATTTCTTACCAAATAGTGTGTGCTCTTAAATGCATATTGAATGACTAAGACACGCGTATGCATTTTCTATTTTTATTTTACACATTTAATTGTTTGTGAGGTTAAATCATATTTTAAATTTTTGCAAAATTAAACAAGAGACTTTTACCCAATAGTATTTTAGTCTACCTGTACTTTTTGAGAGAAGAAATAGCTTTGTAGTCTTGACACATATTTTGGGGTACTTTAACATGATATTTCATAACAGTTTCAAAACACACTGTTAGAATGGAATAAGCTAAAAAGGGGCAGGAGTGGTATGCCGTGATATTTTTCATGTAATACAAAGTCGTGCCTATACCATCCATCATATGAACTACGTAGTAAAGCTGATGACTTGTAGAATGGAAGGGCACCATTTTCTAACTTTCCTTTTTTTTTCATTTTTTATTTTTTATTTTTTGAGATAGAGTCTTGCTCTGTTGCCCAGGCTGGGGTGCAGTGGTGTGATCTTGGCTCACTGAAACCTCTACCTTCTGGGTCCAAGCAGTTCTGTGCTTCAGCCTCCCCAGTAGCTGGGATTACAGGTGCCCACCACCACGCCTGGCTAATTTTTGTATTTTTAGTAGAGGTGGGGGTTTCACCATTTTGGCCAGGCTGGTCTTGAACTCGTGACCTCGTGATCCACCCGTCTTGACCTCTGAAAGTGCTGGGATTACAGCTGTGAGCCACTGTGCCTGGCCACCATTTTCTAACTTTTCTAAGATTTGAAGGTAAACAAAGAGATAAGTATAGTGAAAATGCAGATTCAAAATAATTATTCACTTTTGATAAAGTAATTCAAATGCTAATTGTCAAATTCATATTTTACACTTTTGATCATAAGCCTTGTATTTTTATTGTGACGTCGTAGTGAAAGAGTGATGCCTTTAAGATTCATGAAGAAAGCAGACCCATACGTAGGTGGAAGCTAATGTCTTGGTGCGGAAAACAACATGTCTTTCACAAAGTGACAATTACAACATGACTGTAATAGTAGTTGACAATTCACCTTATTTGAACATGTTTAGTCTTCTCAGGCATAAATGATTTAGACTGAACAAAATTAATAGCATAGGGTTCTCCATAAACACTTATCTGTAGTGTATGCACTATGGATTTTGACATATTTTAATCATAAAGTTTTTTCTACTAATAATAATTATTTCAGAGGTCTGGCACATATTCATATAGTGGCTTCCTTTTTCTGTTTGAGTCACTTATCAAGTTATCTATGTTTTATTATTTTAGTAGTATAAGTATGTAGCTGAGAACAATAAGCAAACATCTATTATTTATTTTTAGGAAAATTAGTTATGAGTTGTGTATTTTTAAATTTTAGTAACATGATCATTTTAATCATAGCTTATAATTTTTTTTTTTTTTTGTCTCTTTTCTTTCTTTCTTGAGATGGAGTCTTGCTCTGTCACCCAGGCTGGAGTGCAGTGGCGTGATCTTGGCTCACTGCAACTTCCGCCTCCCGGGTTCAAGTGAGTCTCCTGCCTCAGCCTCCCAAGTAGCTGGGATTACAGGTGTCCACCACCATGCCCAGCTGATTTTTGTATTTTTAGTAGAGACAGGGTTTTACCAGGTTGGCCAGGCTGGTCTTGAACTCCTGACCTCAGGTGATCCATTCTCCTCAGCCTCCCAAAGTGCTGGGATTATAGGTGTGAGCCACCATGCCCGGCCTAAAATTGTTTTTAATCCAACCTGAGAATTAGCCCAATTACTCCCATTGAGTAATTTGGGTATTTGTAAACATATTATGTTGAGTCACTAATGTGTCTTGTGCCATCAGTGCACACTTGTCCTCATCTAATATGTGTGTACTCTGTCACACAATGCTTCTCCTATTTCTTGGACCATATTAGGAATAATTTAATAGTTGAAGTAAATTTTTTTTTAATGCAAACAAAGATGATATGAGTTTTTTCGATTTTTATTGATTTTACTTTATTTGTTTGTTTGTTTATTTATTTATTTATTTATTGAGACGGAGTCTCTCTTTGTTGCCAGATTGGAGTGCAGTGGCGCGATCTCGGCTACTGCAACCTCCACCTTCCAGGTTCAAGCGATTCTCCTGCCTCAGCCTCCCGAGTAGCTGGGACAACAGGCATACATCACCATGCCTAGCTAATTTTTGTGTTTTCAGTAGAGACAGGATTTCACCATGTCGAGTGACGGAGCAAGACTCCTTTTCAAAGAAAAAAGAAGCAGTCATCTCCATTTTTATTTTATTTTAGTTTTTGAAACGGAGTCTTACTCTTGTTGCCCAGGCTGGAGTGCAGTGGCATGATCTCAGCTAACTGCAACCTCCACCTCCCGGGTTCAAGCTTCTCCTTCCTTAGCCTCCCGAGTAACTGGGATTACAGGTGTCTGCCACCATGCCTGGCTAATTTTTGTACTTTTAGTAGAGATGGAGTTTCGGCATGTTGGGCAGGCTGGTCTCGAACTCCTGACCTCAGGTGATCTGCCCGCCTCAGCCTCCCAAAGTGCTGGAATTACAGGTGTGAGCCACTGCGTCCAGCCTCAGTCTTGAAAAACCAAATACAACCAGAATGTTAACCACAACATTATTCCTATCCGTGAAATAAATATAATGAAACCATTTGGGAAACAAGTTCTGAAATTATTGAGCCATGAACTGATTGGTGTTTCATGACCAGCTTGTAACCAGTTTCTAAATGGTTTCTCTGATAAGTCTTTAGTTCATAATGTGTGTTTCTTTCTGTCATACTTAACATGCCTATTATATTATGAAACTTACTAGAAATTCCTCTACAAAGAAGAGAAAAAAAAAATCAATGGATGTCACATTAAATAGTGGTATAGTGAGAATAACGGCCAAGTGATATTCTCGAGTACTTGATGTTTACATTTCAGAAAATCGTAATCTGGACTGCGTGCGGTGGCTCACACCTGTAATCCAAGCACTTTGGTAGGCCGAGGAGAATGGATCACCTGAGGTCAGGAGTTTGAGACCTGCCTGGCCAACATGGTGAAACCTCGTCTCTACTAAAATTACAAAAATTAGCTGGGTGTGGTGGTGGGCACCTGTAATTTCAACTACTTGGGAGGCTGAGGCAGGAGAATCACTTGAACCTGGGAGGCAGAAGTTCCAGGGAGCTGAGATCGTGCCACTGCACTCCAGCCTGGGTGACGGAGCAAGACTCCATCTCAATAAATAAATTTAAATACGTATATACATAAATACATAAATAAAAGAAAATCATAATCTGAATTTATTGTCCTCCATCTACCCTATGCTTTAACCATTTACCCTATGCTTTAACTAGGGCAACTACAGTTTCTGGAACATGAACACTGTCCTGTATCCCATTTTAGGGCAAGTTTATTTCTCACCTGAAATTCCTATCCCAGTCCTCACCCTCTGCATGTTGGACTGTGTAATCTTTTTCTGTAATGCCAACCAATGTTCTCTACCAAGTTGTCTTTGATTTTCTCCGCCTAGATTAATACTGCTTCCCTTCTCTAACTCACCACAGCATGTTCTTATTATTACTCAGTTTATCACAATCTAGTGATTTTTGTATATATTAGAAGACTGTAAGCTCCCTGTGGGCAGTAACCATACAATTTATCAACCTGTAAGTGTAGTTTCTCAGAAGTCAGTACTAGGCCACCATTTACATTTTTTCTAAGACCTTTCACTTTATGATATCATATCCTATGGTATTAAATACCATTTCTATGCATATGACTCTCCTTTATCTCCAAACTTGTGTATCTGTCTGCACTGACATAAGTCACAGGTATCTTACATTTTAACAGCTTTTCTGCTGTACCAAACCTAGTTCCTTTTTCATCATCTCTACTTCATTAAATGGTACTAATATTAGCCCAGTTTCTCTCTTTATTTCTCCTACTCCAACCTAGAATCAATCCCTCACCAGACTCTATTTATTCTGCCTCCAAACTCTGTCATACTCATCAGCTTCTCTCCGTCTTTACTATTATCACACTAAATCAGGCCATTGGCCATCCACCACACACTCTTGTATCAGTATCCTAGAGTCTCCTAAACGTTCATTCTGACATCACATCAATTACATTCTTCTCAGAATAGCTAGAGTGATATTCAAAACACAAATCAAATAATAATGTCTTCCCAATCCATTTAAAATAAAATTCAAATCTCTACAATGACCTACAATATCCTGCCTGATTTGACTCTTTTCTATGTCATTCCACTTACTTCCTTGCTTACTATATATTCCAGGCACACTGATCTCCATTTTTAATTTTTATCAAATAAGGGAAGTGCTGTCTTGCCTCTGTGTCTTTGCCTTTGCTCTGTTTTCTGCCTAGGACACTGCCACACCTGCCATGCTCCTCATATTTCAAGTTGCAGCTTAAAAGTCATTTCCTTAGAGATGCTGTCTATAACACTACTGTCTATTAAGTCAATTTTGTTGTGTTACCTTATTCTTCTTTTCCTCTATTTTATGTGTCACATATTATAATTAAGATATACTTCAGTGGTTACAACTCAAGTGCTACGGGAGCCAAGGCAGGTGAAATAAATGGGTAAAATAGGCCTAGTATAAGCCAGGCGTGGTGGCTCACACCTGTAATCCCAGCACTTTAGGAGGCTGAGGCAGAAGGATCACCTGAAATCGGGAGTTCAAGACCAGCCTGACCAAAAGAGAGAAACCCTGTCTCTACTAAAAATACAAAATTAGCTGGGTGTGGTGGTGCATACCTGAAATCCCAGCTACTCGGGAGGCTGAGACAGGAGAATCGCTTGAATCCGGGAGGTGGAGGTTGCAGTGAGGCGAGACTGCGCCACTGCACCCCAGCCTGGGCAACAAGAGCAAAACTCCATTTCAAAAATAAATAAATAAATAAATAATAGGCCTAGTATAATACGATAAGAGGTGTGACTAGCACTGGAGATGACATTCTGGCTCTAAAATGGGCAATAGCAATTTAGTCCCAGGCCATTTGGGAGTAGGGCCTATGTTGGAAGCATCCCAAGGTTTTCAAGACAAACAGAGAATCTGAATGTTAATGTAAATATTCCATATTTTTTGATGTTGTAAAACAATTAATATATTTAAACTAAAATCCAGACCAAACAAAACAGGTCTGCTGAACATTTCTGTCCCTGGGAGTCCAGTTTGTGATCTCTGATTTATTTATGCATTTGTTTATTTGTTTGTTGCTTATCTTTCCTACTAAATTGTGAGCTCCACGTGGGTTAGGGAACATGTCTGTCTCGCTCATCTCTGTATTTCTACTGCCTAAGGAAAGTCTGGCACATAGTATGAACTCAACATTTGTTGCATGAATGGATGAATATATTTAAATTTTGTGCACATACTATTTAATCATGCTTTCTGATTGAATGAATAACCATTGAAATATAATACTGAATTATTAGAAAATAATAGTATAGGAGAGGCAGGAAACATTTAATTCTATAATCCATCATGGAAAGTTCCAACCAAATATGAAAATATATTAACATGATATAATGCTTACAAATATATCTTCAACATTAGTGATATTATGTCCTTTTAGTCAAAACAGTGGCATTAAAAAATTACAATGGTAATGCATGCAATAAAATTATTCATATCGGTTATATGTATTTTAAATTCCTATAAAGGTCTCAAAAATTTGGCATTGCCCAGGCATACTGTTCCATATCCAAACACAAATGGGAGAGTTCTGTTTGTCATTATTACACAAGGTCTAATTAAAAGTAAGGAGACTGGTTTTGATGACTTAGTTATTATCATAGGTACATTACGTAACAGTAGACAATAGTAGCTATTGTGAGTTCCTTATATGGAGCTTTCTTGAAGTGAACTAAATTATTTTTGACCTAATGATAAATGTTTGCCCTTTTAAGGATGTTACTAATGTTTATAGGACATTTGCTAGTCTTTTAAAAGACATTTGCTAGTCTTTTGAAAGTAAACTTGAGGCCCGGCGGGGTGGCTCACGCCTCTAATCCCCGCGCTTTGGGAGGCCGAGGCAGTCGAATCACCTGAGGTTGGGAGTTCGAGACCAGCCTGAACAACATGGAGAAACCCTGTCTCTACTAAAAATACAAAATTAGCGGATGTGGTGGCGCATGTCTGTAATCCCAGCTACTCCGGAGGGCGAGGCAGGTGAATCACTTGAACCTGGGAAGCAGAGGCTGCAGTGAGTCGAGATCATGCCATAGCACCCCAGCCTGGGCAACAAGAGCAAAACTCTTTCTCAAAAATAATAATAAAATTAATAAATTAATTAATTAATTTAAAAAATTATCCTTTGATTTAAAATAATTTTTTTACCAGATTGAAGATATGTGGGGTGTGTATGTGTTTCTGTGCATCAGATTGGGTTTTGAGGGGAAAAAATTTAAAGTATGGGAGAATCTAATTTTAAAAATAATATAATTAGCCAGGCGCAGTGGCTCACGCCTGTAATCCCAGCACTTTGGGAGGATGAGTCAAGTGGATCACGAGGTCAGGAGATCGAGACCATCCTGGCTAATACGATGAAACCCCGTCTCTACTAAAAATACAAAAAATTAGCCGAGCGTGGCGGCACACGCCTGTAGTCCCAACTACTAGGGAGGCTGAGGCAGGAGAATCGCTTGAACCTGCGAGGTGGAGGTTACACTGAGCCAAGATCGTGCCACTGCACTCTAGCCTGGGAAACAGAGCAACACTCTGTCTCAAAAAATAAATAAATAAAATAATAATAATAAAAATAAAATAAAATAAATAAATAATATAATTGATGTTCTCAGAGGAATATGTATTTCTTACTTTTGTTTGAAATATGTTTTAAAAAGTTTCATTGCTAATGATGTCAGTATTTCATCCAATGGAAGCTGAATTTTGTTGCCTAAAAGCATCATTTTTATTAAATTCATTGTTTGATTCACCTTTTTCATTTTAATCTTTCTTAATGAGCATATCTAGTGCAGAAATGTTCATAAGTGTTTGAAAACTCATCCTATGTAAAAAATGAAAATGTTTTTAAGATAGTATGAAAAAGAGATATATGAATCTCATTATTACTACTAGTAAACATATGTTTTATCCAGTGTATCCATTGCCAAGCCCCTATGTATATTGTTAAAATGTATAGTTATTAAATTATATGTTATAAATATTAATAGGTGCTGTAATATGCCATGTCATTTAGTGGTGTTTTCATTTTCCTCTAATACAGATGTTAATAATGAGTGCTTTCCGTACAAGCCAAAAATTTGAATACCCCAATTCCTGGATTCATTTGCTTTATTCTCTCCATTGTTAAATTAGATTGATTATCTTTATAGTATTTGGTTATAATTATGCTGCAATTGTATTTTGAGAATACAAACAGCAGTCTTAAATCCTTTTTGAAATTAGCCAGGGTTTAAATAAATAATTTAAGTATCACATCAGAAGCAGCCACATGGTTAGCCTTCCCCCGACTTTTTTTTCTTTTTTTCTGAGACAAAGTCTCATTCTGTCGCCCAGGCTGGAGTTCAGTGGCCTGATCTCAGCTCACTGAAACCTCTGCCTCCCGGGTTCAAGGGATTCTCCTGCCTCAGCTTCCCAAGTAGCTGGGACTACAGGCGCGTGCCACCACACCAGGCTAATTTTTTGTATTTTTAGTAGAGACGGGGTTTCACCGTGTTAGCCAGCATGGTCTGGATCTCCTGATCTCGTGATCTGCCCGCCTCGGCCTCCCAAAGTGCTGGGATTACAGGTGTGAACCACTGTGCCTGGCCTTACCCTTCAGCCCTTCGAAAAGTTGCATGACTCTACCCAAACCTAAAATATCAATTTAATGCAAAGCTAATGGTTTTATGTTACTGTTATGGTGATTATTGAATAAGTTAGACTATGGTTGAAGTGGGGAGCTAGTTATTACAAAAGAGAAAATAGCCCAAAGAGTAATTTTGTCTCAGAAGCAGACATTTTCATTGGAAGTAGCTTGATTCTCTATTTGGTATGTGAAGATTCGTAATTATATATGTAAAATTTCTACTTTTAATTCTTTCACCAGTGGATCCAAGTAAGGTGTTACAGTTAATTATAATGAATGTGGAAGCAATTTGACATACTATTAAATGCCTTACAAATGTAAAACAGTCTTCTGATGGGTATATGCACTAAGTAGTATTTACTGAAAGAGAAAATAAACAATTGATCTTACATCTCTAAACTCATTCTCCTTGGATTTCAGTCAGTATGGAATATACTTGCTGAAAAATAATGTTCTAGAAATTGTGCCTTGGACAGAGAAGAAAGACACAAATAACTAAAAATAGAACTCTTACCTGGAATCTCTCAGCATTAGTTTTTGTTTGTTTGTTTGTTTGTTTGTTTTTGTTTTTTGGAGACAGAGTCTCCCTCTTGTTGCCCAGGCTGAAGTGCAATGACGTGAGCTTGTCTCACTGCAACGTCCACCTGCCGGGTTCAAGGGATTCTCCTGCCTCAGCCTCCAGAGAAGCTGGTATTACAGGCATGTGCCACCACGCCCGGCTAATTTTTGAAATTTTAGTAGAGACGGGGGTTTCACCATGTTGGCCATGTTGGTTTCAAACTCCTGACCTCAGGTGATCCGCCCATCTTGGCCTCCCAAAGTGCTGGGATTACAGGCGTGAGCCACCATACCTGGCCTCAGCATTAGTTTTATAAGATGATTCCTGTTTAATCAGAAAATAATGTTTTACAAATTAAAAAAAATAAATGAATAAAAAGAAGATTATGTGTCAAAATTAATTCATTTCACATTTTCTATTACAATCATTTCCTATTAATAGGAGAGATTTTCTCAGGTGATAATATTAGAGCAGCATAATGTTCTGGACATATCTATGAATGCAAACATAAACAGGACATTATAATTATTATAATTTTTGTTATTGAAATGGATGTTTGCCATATATATAAAGAAAATAAATAGATAAATGAAAATTAAGAATTCATATTTTTATTCAGTTTTCACCTGGAAATGAATACCATAAATAGTGTATATTTCTAATTAATTCCTTAACACTGTAGGGGAGGGGGAAAAAGTCTTTTCCTAGACTAGGCGCGGTGGCTCACGCCTGTAATCCCAGCACTTTGGGAGGCTGAGGAGTGTGGATCACGAGGTCAGGAGTTTGAGACCAGACTGACCAACATGGAGAAACCCCTGTCTCTACTAAAAATACAAAATTAGCCAGGTATGGTGGCACACACCTGTAATCCCAGCTACTCAGGAGGCTGAGGCAGGAGAATTGCTTGAACCCGGGAGGTGGAGGTTGCAATGAGCCGAGATCGCACCACTGCACTCTAGCCTGGGCAACAGAGAGAGACTCCGCCTCCACTCCCCCCGAAAAAAAATTGTCTTTTTCTTCTACCCATTTTAGGTTTATTGCCTGTGGCCCCGTAAAACAAGCAGACATAAGACTAATTAACAACTGAAAAGCATACAAATGTATCTAGTATAAGTTTTATAGGACAAGGGAGACTTCATGAGGAAATGAAATCCAAAGAAGCAGTTAAGCCTGAGTGTTTTTAAACTAGGCTTGAGGAAAGGTGGAATGTTATAGAAACATGCTATGTGACCAAAAAGGTATGCGCTAACACTAGTAAAATAAGGGAAGCTTAGAAAGACCTATTTTCTCAGATTCCTCTAGGCATCCCTCCCTTCTCTTAAGAGAGAGGATTCTTCTTTCCTTCAGGGATAGGGAGGGCTCTCACAGGAGGATCTCATGAATAGCTCCATGGGAGACAGGAAGGTCAAAGAGTTCTTTCTGCACCTGTCTTTTTTCAAAGTTCTTCCGCATAAAATATTCAATATGCCAAGGTGCCGTATTTGGGGGTAGTGTGTTTTTAACCCCAACAACATCATTCTGTAAGATAGTTTGTACTTTTCGTGAGTAAATGGCTTATACGTGTGCACACACGCACACACACATACATTTCCAAATTTAGGATCTGATTTTCTTAATGTAAAATAAATCCCTATATATGTATGTTTAAAATACAAGTAATATATGCACATATAAAATACATGTAATATATGCATATATGTAACATTAGGACAATCAGAACAACATTTTTAATATTGGTAATCTATTATTCATTAAACAAAAATTTGGCACATATTGACAAAATTCTTCCTTTATGTTATTATTGTAAAGCATTTCACTTATTTACTCCTATATTTTCATTTCTTACAAAAATCCCTTGACTAACCATCTAGTCTAACCATGTTTTAGCATGTTTCCACTAGATCAGTAGAAAAACTGTTAGCAGTTTACAGTTTTTTAAAAAAAATATTATTGAGGCCAAGCGCAGTGGCTCACGCCTGTAATCATGCCAGCACTTTGGGAGGCCAAGGTGGGCGGATCACCTGAGGTCTGGAGTTCAAAACCAGCCTGACCAACATGGAGAAACCCTGTCTCTACTAAAAATACAAAATTAGCCAGGCGTGGTGGCACATGCCTGTAGTCCCAGCTACTCAGGAGGCTGAGGCAGGAGAATTGCTTGAACCCAGGAGGCAGAGTTTGTGGTGAGCAAGGTTGCAGCATTGCACTCCAGCCTGGGCGACAAGAGTGAAACTCTGTCTCAAAATATATA
>NW_012105032.1:2495069-2496384 GCF_000951045.1 Mandrillus leucophaeus
CAGTATTAATATTATTAAAGAAAAAATTAGGTCTTTAAATTTTTCTTGGGATACTTAATTTTATATCTGTATCACATTAATTGCAATCACAAGCCCATTGTTTGTGATAAGAATATATAATTTTATGTTAATGGAACCCATTTTATATCATTATTGTTTGATATACTCAACATTCTTTTTATGATACAATAGGTAAAATGACCTAGAAAAAGAATATAGACTCATTTTTTGCACAGATACCCTGCTACTACTTGAAAAGAATATTTATCCATGGAAATACAAAAACAAAACAAAACAAAACATATACACCTTCTCATTTTAGGTGTTTGTTGGAGTGCAACTTCCTGAGAAACTTTCAGTTATGGGTACAAAACACATTACCACTTAACAGGATGCCCTCATAATATTAAAGACAACATACTCTGAATCATGATACATACTTGAATGTACATTACTGAATTATTGCCTGAACAAGATTGATTTCTAATGTCTTAGATTCCACCCTTTGAAAAACGAATAGTTTGCTTCTGTTATGTTAACTGTGATCAATATTTATTGAGCTTAAAGATATGTACAGTGTTCATTTTACCTTTCAAAGTCCTAAAGTCAGGACATTTTTTATGGGTTTGAATTTTTATGGATTTGAATGTTAAATCAAGAGACAGAAAAAAATAAATAAATAAATGCTAAGGAGGATTTACTTAGGTGAAACACAGCAAGAGTTATAAACTTTCCCTTGAGTCAGGTGAGGAAATAACTTAATTTTGTTCCCGGACCAAACTGTGGGTCGGGTTGCTATTTCTCGCAGCCCAATAAGGAGATGCAGGTGAACTGGGGAGGAAGAGTTTTATTTCTGCAACTGGTTACAGGGAGAAGGCCTGGGATTTATCTCCACACCAACTCAAAATTACAAAGTTTTCCAGAGCTTATATACCTTCTAAGCTATATGTCTACATGTAAGTGTGCATCCATGTAAAGACGTAAGTGATTAACTTCTTTTGATCTATAAGTGAGGTCTGAGTCCTGAAGACCTTCCTCTAGAGCCTCAGTACATTTACTTAATCCAAATGGGTCCAGGTGCTAGGGTAATTACCCTTATCTTGTCTCCTGCTAAATCATGGAGGTTTGGGGGAGTTCTTGGAGGCCTGGGGAGTTTCTTCAGACCCTCAATAAATGAGACTTGTTAAGAATTCCTTTGTTATTTTGTCATGTTTTAAGGCCTAGGAAAGGCCTAGGTAAGACTCTTGATGGGCTTTTGTTACATTCCAGCCTTTGTATAAGGGCACTCTGGCTTGCTTTTTTTTTTTTTTTTTTT
>NW_012105032.1:2497324-2501566 GCF_000951045.1 Mandrillus leucophaeus
ATATGTTTAACTTAACTGCTTAGTCAGTACTGAAACAGTTGTTATGGAAGCCTGCATTATTGCGACCTGGCCTTCCACAGTATGCCATGAGATAATTTTTCTTTAATTTTCAACATCATTCACAGTTTGTTCTAATCTAATTAACAGAAAAATAAACTCCATTGGATTGGATCAGCAAGAATTCAAATCCTTTTCAATTAATAATTTTGAATTCTGACATTTCCTAATATTTAAAAATGCCATCAAGGTAGTACATGTTTGGAAGCAAAACAACACAAATTCAATATTCATGACTAATCTTTTTAAGAGTTTCTTAAACGGAAAAGTGCATTTTGAAATTTTAAATTTCATGTAAAATAATTTTATAATTAATGACATTGCACATTTGTTTGTATATGAAGAGAATATAATCACATCAAGTAGATTTTAGACTTCAAAAATGTGGTAATTAGCTTACAAAAATGTCTAATGCCATTATGCTAACTAGTTCTGACATCCTTTATGAATCATGAATGATAATTTATATTTTGCTATTATCAAGTCTGAATGCTTTCTTCACATTAGTCTGGATAAAAATTCAGGTACTTTTAGAAAATTATTTTGAAACTTTTCACAAATACCTGGAATCATAAGCAACTGTGTTTTTTTGCTGTTTATTTTGATTATTATTTTTTTTTTATTATTCTTTTTTGAGACCGAGTTTACTCTTGTTGCCCAGGCTGGAGTGCAATGGCACAATCTCAGCTCACCACAACCTCTGCCTCCTGGGTTCAAGCGATTCTCCTGCCTCAGCCTCCCGAGTAGCTAGGATTACAGGCGCCTGCCACTACGCTGGGCTAATTTTGTATTTTTAGTAGAGATGGAGTTTCTCTGTGTTGGTCAGGGTGGTCTTGAACTCCTGACCTCAGGTGATCCGCCCACCGCCGCCTCCCAAAGTGCTGGGATTACAGGTGTGAGCCACCGCTCTGGCCAAATGTTTTATTTTTTTTGAGAAACCACATATCTTAGAATACAAGGACAATACAAATGGACCGTGCATAGAGATGGATAGACTATTTCAAAAGGGAAACAGAATACAGATGTTTTCTGGAAATGGATTGTAAACCAAAAAGTATCTGAGACAGGTCTCAATCAATTTAGAAAGTTTATCTTGCTGAGGTTAAGGATGCACCCATGACACAGCCTCAGGAGGTCCTGATGCCATGTGCCCAAAGTGGTAGGGGTACATCTTGGTTTTATACATTTTAGGGAGAAATGAGACTTCTACCAATATATGTAAGATGTACATTGGATCAGTCCGGAAAGGTGGAACAACTTGAAGTGGGGAGTGGACTTTCAGGTCATAAGTAGATAAGAGACAAATGATTGCATTCTTTTGAGTTTCTGATTAGCCCTTCAGGGAATGCACGATTTACAGGAATAATCATTTATGCCTAAGTCTGGGTTAGTGAAACAATAGGGTAAAGGAAGCAATCAGATATGCATTTGTCTCACATGAGCAGAGGGATGACTTTGTGTTCTGCCTGTCCTTTGTCCAAAAAGAATTTCCCTGTGGGCAAATTGTGAGGGAGGTATGCAGTTTTTTGTTTTTTGTTTTTTTTTTTTTTAATTTTTATTTTTGTAGCTATCATATTTAGGAATAGAATGGGAGGCAGGTTTGCCTGATGAAGTTCCCAGCTTGACATTTCATTTTGGCTTCGGGATTTTGGGGTCCCAAGATTTCTTCTCCTTTCACAGAATGATGCTTTCTGCTTAATGAAACTGATTACTTTGACAATATGTTTTACAAAAAAAGCAAAAAAAAAAAAAAGATGAAAGAATATGTTTAGTTGCCAGAAAGATGTTACCGAAAAGCGGTCTCGATCCAGACCCCAAAAGAGGGTTCTTGGATCTTGCACAAGAAAAAATTTGGGGTGAGTCCATACAGTAAAGTGAAAGCACGTTTATTAGGAGAGTAAAGGAATACAAAAATGGCTACTCTATAAACATTTTTATGGTTATTTCTTGATTATATGCTAAACATATGATGGGTTATTCATGTCTCCCCCTTTTCGACCATATAGGATCACTTCCTGATGTTACCACGCGTTTGTTAACTGTCATGGCACTGGGGGGAGTGTAGCAGTGAGGACGACCACAGGTCACTCTTGCTGCCATCTTGGTTTTGGTGGGTTTTAGCTGACTTCTTTACTGCTGCCTGTTTTATCACCAAGGTCTTTATGACCTCTATCTTGTGCCCGTTTCCTATCTCATCCTGTGTCTTAGAATGCCTCAACCGTCTGGGAATGCAACCCAGTAGGACTCAGCCTCATTTTACCCAGCCCCTATTCAAGATGGAGTTGCTCAGGTTCAAATGCCTCTGACAACAGGAAGGACTACTTCTAGATATTACAAATAAATATATGTATTTGGAAATAAAAATAAGGTCCTAGAGAGAGAGTGTTTTCATTGTATTAAAAATGGTAGTCTGTTGGATTTTAGTTCCCCATTTTACTATGAATGAATGAAACAGCAGCTTTAATGCATTTTATAGTGGAATTGTGTTATTGGTCTTCTCTGAGTTCAGAGTTTTTTATCCTACCTTCTGTTCCTCTCTTCAATATCTCTTAACTAAAACAGCAAATAGCATCATTCATTGACTCATCACATCCAATTTGTCACAATGATAGTGTAATTGTAGCACGACGAGCCACAGACAAAACTTCTCAGACACCGAGTTAAAGAAGGAAGGGGTTTATTTGGCTGGGGGCATCAGCAAGACTCCTGTCTCAAGAGCCGAGTTCCCCAAGTGAGCAATTCCTGTCCCTTTTAAGGGCTCACAACTCTAAGGGGGTGCGTGTGAGAGGGTCATGATTGATTGAGCAAGCAGGGGGTACGAAACTGGGGGCTGCATGCACCGGTAATTAGATCAGAACAAAACAAGAAAGGGATTTTCACAGTGCATTTCTATACAATATCTGTAATCTATAGATAACATAACCAATTAGGTCAGGGGTTGATCTTTAAGTACCAGGCCCAGGGTGCAGTGCTGGATTTCATTTCTACTTTTTAGTTTTTACTTCTTTCTCTGGAGGCAGAAATTGGGCATAAGATGATATGAGGGGTGGTCTCCTCCCTTATAATGAAGTCCATTATTCCCAAGAAATGAATATCCCATCCAGGAATGAATAATTTCTTCAAGTATGATAACAGCACTCTTTATTGTATAGGCCATGATGATTTTGTGCAGTAAAAGATTCTATGTGGTAGGCATGATTTCTCTTTTTCGTGGGAGGAAGGAAGGTACTACATCTCATTAATATTCTGTTTTATTATTCCAATAAGAGTGATAAAATATGTCCCACAAATGCTGGTGCAAGAATAGGGTTTACATTTCATTATAAATATTATTGTGAACACTGCCCAAGGAAATTATTATATGTCTTCTTGAAGAGAGTATAATATGCTAATAAAAATCAAGCTGTACAGTACCCTGTAGCTCTGACTTTAGTCCTGTGATCATTTTGTACGTAGATGTGTGTGCACGTTTGCGTGCGTGCGTGCGTGCGTGTGTGTGTATGGTGGAATACATGAAGTCAATTGGAGGATCAGCCTTTCGTGTATAATTGGAATGAAAATTATTATCTTGGTGAAGAAAATCTGAGCTGCCAATCTTTGGTAATGAGAAAGTAACAGTAGAGTCGAGAACACACATACTGTAATTTAAAGATGACATATGCAAAAAAAAAAAAAGTCATTATCTCTAAACAAAAATATTTGGGAGAGAGTGATAGATTGCTCACTTATAATTATTCAGTCAATAATTGGTTTTCATTTGCAAATTACAAACACATGGCAAGGAAGTCTTATGTCTTCAAATTAAGACACTGGAATGCTAATTAGTCCCATATTAGCTGTTAAGCCCTATTCATTAGCAAAGCAAAGAAATAAAAGTCAAACATCTTGTTGAAATTGTAGGTGACTTCTGAGCAAAGATTTGAAAGACTTTAGGGAGTAATCATGTGGCTATTTGGGGGAAGCTTATTCCAAACGGAAGGAACAAAAATACAAAGGCACTAGATGTATGTGTGATGTAGACAGCAAGAATACCAGAATCTCTGGAGTCCAAGGAACAAAGGGAAGAGGAATAGGAGATAAGGTCAGAGAGACAACAGGGAGTCAGATCTTGTAGAGTAGAAGTCAGCAAACTGCACTTCTTTTTAGATAACCCAGGAGATAAGAATAATTTTTGCATGTATTAAA
>NW_012105032.1:2502986-2504607 GCF_000951045.1 Mandrillus leucophaeus
GGGAGGCGGAGCTTGCAGTGAGCCGAGATCGCGTCACTGCACTCCAGCCTGGGCGACGAGAGCGAGACTCCGTTTCCAAAAAAAAAAAAAAAAAAAAAGGTTTGCTTATTCTGGATATTTCATATAAATGAAACAATATAATATGTGATATTTTGTTACTGGCTTCTTTCACTTAGCATAATGTGTTATTTATTTATTTATTTATTTTAAGTTCCAAGGTGCATGTGCGGAATGCACAGGTTTGTTACATAGGTAAACCTAGGCCATGGTGGTAGGTAAACCTGTGCCATGGTGGTTTGCTGCACAGATCATCTCATCACCTAGGTATTAAGTCTAGCATCCATGAGCTATTTTTTCTAATGCTCTCCCTACCCCCTCCCCACCACGCCCAACAGACCCCAGTGTGTATTGTTCCCCTCCCTGCATCCATGTGTTCTCATTGTTCAGCTCCCACTTATAAGTGAGAACATGCAGTGTTTGGTTTTGTTTCTGCATTGGTTTACTAAGGATAATGGCTTCCAGTTCCATCCATGTCTCTGCAAAGGACATGATCTCATTCCTTTTTATGGCTGCATAGTATTCCATGGTGGATATGTACCACATTTTCTTCATCCAGTCTGTCATTGATGGGCAATTGGGTGGATTCCTTGTCTTTGCTATTGTGAATAGTGCTGAAAGCATAATGTTCTATAAAGGCTTTTTTTAATGGTATGTTATAAAAACTGGCATGTCCTCAGTTTTACTCTAGCATCAGAATTTATTTTCATAATTATTTTCCATAAATTATGGCAGCATAAATATAGTATGCCATTAAAATTCTATAATTTAAAAATTAAAGAATTAAACTACTATAAAATTAAATTAAATATAAGCATAAAATTAAACTGAACAATTAATGGATATTTTCCTCAGGTATGCATTAATATGTGCATTGGAAATATAATATCAAATATATTATATTCTCTGAATATTGTAATAGCCTAGGCTATCAAAGCACATTGTAATTATTAGTTCTTATATTAGTCTTGACTTGAAGAAGTGTCCAATGTATCAGAGCCCTAAAATTAAATGACCATTCAATATAATCATAATGTATAATGGATAATCATTTGTAGTATTATATTGAGATCCAAATATTTAGTTTCATATTATTCTACTGAATTAGTGTCTTTAATCAGTTTCATAATGTATTGAGCAGTATTTGTATACAAAAATGACTATCTCAGAATTCCAATTTTCTAATACTTTTAGGAGTATACAAAAAGAAATCTCAAAGTAAGGCCTTTCATCAACATTATGTTTCTTACCAACAACTTTCCTAGGCTTCACATGTGCACAACACATCTTAATTTTATTGGACAGAGAGGAATGTTCAATCTAGATGCAAATATTTTGGCTAATTGTTAATGGCAATAGCAGGGTGTATGCCCTTGAAAATGCATTTACATATAGATTATTTTCACCTCTCCTCTTTGATTGGTAATGTAAATAAACATTTTAATTTTTCATGAAATTCAGCTCATTTTTCTTTTCTTTTTGTAAATACCTGGTATTAAGATTATCTACAGGTACCATTTGGAACTTTTTGAAAAAAAAAGTCAATTTTACTTTAAAACAAGTC
>NW_012105032.1:2505383-2507548 GCF_000951045.1 Mandrillus leucophaeus
TTTTTTTTTTTTTTTTTTAACTTCAAGGACAAAATGTGAAAGGAGGTAAGAATCAAAATTAACAGATATTGTAAAAAAAAAACAAACTTTCAAACTATAGAAATAAACAATATTTTCAAAATGTCTAAGTATATTTCAAAAGCAGAATTTTGAAATATACAGTAGTAATATATATTGTGTATATTTTAAAAATGATGTGTGTCCCCACACACGTACATGTGAATGTGTACATATATTTTTTATCATATGTATGTATATATTAAAAAGGAAGAGGCATTTATGAGTTTAATAGTTATTTCAAAAGCTATTTTATCAGTATTGATTTTTAGTTCAACATCTAAGTAGACTTGTAATTTAATCTCTCTCCAAAAATTTTTAATATTTACTAGGCTATGTTATAGAATATGGTTACCTTTATGAAAGGCTGTTTGTAAATGACTAGTAACTATAGATTTTATTTAGGAGAGGCACAATAAAAATATGTTTTCCAAAACTGTTGTGCAGTTTACTTGAGAACAGTACATAAAATAAAACGGTATGTAAAAATAAAGTTATGATTGTGCTTTTGTCACTTTTTCCTAATGTCTAAGGGCCCTTTAATACCTTTTCCTTGTGTTAAAAACCCACCAGTGCAAATCACAAGTCTTGAAAAATACAAACATTTACATATAAATTTACAGAATAAATGACCTTTTTCTCAAAATTATTTGTCCTGTGAATTTCTACCTGCAAACCTACTTATAGCAAGGTGTATAAAAACAAGAAGCTCTCTGCTGTAAAGACTCGTTGCTCAAAAAATGTTTATTTAGTGTTAGGATATAAGTGGCTTGTGTTTCATCCTCTTATTTAGCATCCAGTCTAAGAGGTACCTGAGGGAATTTATGTGAAATGAAGACATGCTAGTAAATATGTATTTTGCTTTCATAGTTACAGAGAAAAGTTGATGAGTACATTAAAAAAGCTACAAAAATGTCTACATAAGTGTTATACATTTTTATTTATTATTAATCTATCATTAATTTTACATGGGGATGGGACATGATCATTCTTCTCTAGTTGTGTCTGTATACAATGCCACCCTCTATAGGATTGTTACTGGTATTATTTAAAGAAGGGGAAACACGTGGAGAGGAGAAAACTATACTTACTTTATTTTAGTCCATTTCTCTTAACATTCCTCTCACAGAAAAGAATTAATAGCAGTTTGATATCAATGGCATGCAGGATTTTATTGGTAATCAGTAATATTGAATGCTATATAGTTTTTTTAAGTTCTGTATTCAATTTTTCATTGTTTATGTTATTTACTAAGTGTTAGCATTGCAAATTAGTATTTCATGATTAGTATGGGCCCATACCTTGTCTGGCTCCTGGGTCAGCAAGTGGAAATTGCAACATGATTAATTACTTAGTTTATTTAGAAAACAGAAAAAGCAAAACAAGAGGATATTGTTAAAATATATCACATCTTAATTTAAGCCAGGCAAAGACAGAACTTTAATTTTAAAAAGTGATGCTATAGGTTACATTGAAGATGAAACTCTTTCACTTCCCCAGTTTAAATTCCATATTGTTTGTAAGATACTTGATGAGACAGAAAGATCATTTAAACCTAATGTCTTTTTCAAATTCCATTTTCTTCCTCATCACACTTATGTTGCTATTTTTATGTTTATAATATATCCATGTGCTTTAGTTTAACAAATTAATGATGCTTACCCTGTAATTATTTCTAATCCAATATTTTTATAATAGATATATGTATAGTAGTCACGGCTGGTAAGTTACATGGCAGAAATAGGTATTCTAGGAAAACTTGATATAGTTAATTCCCAACAATAACTCTATACTTAAGAACATGTTTCTGATTCCCTGGAATTGAGATATTCTACTTGTTCTAAACCATCTGTGAGTTTTAAGATGGGACTATTCACCCCATAAAGTTCTCTATCATTGTTGAATATTGTTTCATATATTTCATTGTTTGGGTAAGTCTTATCAGACAAGACAGATGCAATTTATACAATTATAAGTTAAATGTACATCGTATAAATTAAGTTGGATTTATTTTAGAGATGATCTCAAATTTGCCAGATAATTGTAGAACACACTTACTCTAATATTGCCATGTAGACTAGGTGCTTCAGGTAAATAAGTGCTAAATT
>NW_012105032.1:2507797-2509810 GCF_000951045.1 Mandrillus leucophaeus
CTATTCATTAGCAAAGCAAAGAAATAAAAGTCAAACATCTTGTTGAAATTGTAGGTGACTTCTGAGCAAAGATTTGAAAGACTTTAGGGAGTAATCATGTGGCTATTTGGGGGAAGCTTATTCCAAACGGAAGGAACAAAAATACAAAGGCACTAGATGTATGTGTGATGTAGACAGCAAGAATACCAGAATCTCTGGAGTCCAAGGAACAAAGGGAAGAGGAATAGGAGATAAGGTCAGAGAGACAACAGGGAGCCAGATCTTGTAGAGTAGAAGTCAGCAAACTGCACTTCTTTTTAGATAACCCAGGAGATAAGAATAATTTTTGCATGTATTAAATGGTTAAAAAATAAGCCCAAGAAAAATGTTACTTCACATGTGCAAATTTTGTTGAGTTCAAATTTTAGTTTCATAAATAAAGGTTTATTGGAATCCAGCCATGCTCATTCTTTTTCATACTGCCTGTGGCTGCTTTCATCCCACAGGGGTATAACTGAGTAGTTGCAAAAGACATGATGGGACCCCATGAAGCCTGAAATATTTGCTGTCTGTTCAATTACAGAAACTGCCTACTGACCCCTGTTGTAGATAGAGCCTTGCAGGGCATTTTAAGAGCTTTAACTTTTAATCAGAGTGCGACGGGAAACCCTTTGGTAGGTGCTGAGCAGAGGAATTATATGAGCTTGTTCTCTTTAAACAGGATCACTTTACTATCTGCTATGATAATAAATTTGGGAAGGGGTGGGGAGTGGATATTTTCATTTTCCCTAAAAAAATTTTATCTTCACAACAATAAATCAAATCTAATAGGCCTTCATATTTTCTCTACTCGTCAGTTTTATTTCTTTTTTCTTTTTTTTTTTTTTTTCCCCTCGAGACAGAATCTCACATTGTTGCCCAGGCTGGAGTGCAGTGGCTATTCAAAGGACCAATCATGGCTCACTGCAGCCTCAAACTCCTGGCCTTGAGGGATCCTTCCACCTTAGCCTTCCAAGTAGCTGGGACTACAGGCACACTCCACTATGGCCAGTTAGTTTTCTTATACCATAAGCAAATATATACATGGACAGCGGTGTATACATATACATACATACCATTTGTACGCATATTAAGTATTGTTATAAAATAAACTTGGTCGATTTCTGTTAACCTATAGAATAATGGAAACACAGTCCTTTTTTGTCCTTTAAAAAAGTCATCTTGGAGAGCTTACAATTTAAGTTGAAGAATGTCTGCTGTAGCAAAGCTCAACTTCAAGCAACTTTAATGGTTGCCAAGTACCATGTTGTCCTTAGTTCTAGCAGGCAATGAAGCATACAGGTTTCTTCTAAGATGCCATTAAAATAAGAAAAACGTTTTCATATATGTTTTAGTATATAAGGTCCTTTTCATGGTAACGGGATCATTGAGATATAAATCACATACGATACTATTGACCCATTTAAAGTGCACAACTAAATGGCTTTTAGTACATTCACAGAATTTTACAACTATCCCTGCAATTAATTTTAGAATATGCTCCTCAACCCCAAAAGAAACACTATACCTGTTAAAAGTCACCCCCAATCCTACCATTCTACCCCCCTGCCAACCCAGCTCCTAGCAACCACTAATCTTTCTGTATCAAAAGATTTTTGCCGGGCGTGGTGGCTCACGCCTGTAATCCCAGCACTTTGAGAGGTCGAGGCGAGTGGATCACGAGGTCAGGAGATCGAGACCATCCTGGCTAACACAGTGAAACTCTGTCTCTACTAAAAATATAAAAGAATAGCTGGGCGTGGTGGCAGATGCCTGTAGTCCCAGATACTCGGGAGGCTGAGGCAAGAGAATGGTGTGAACCCGGGAGGCGGAGCTTGCAGTGAGCCGAGATCGCGTCACTGCACTCCAGCCTGGGCGACGAGAGCGAGACTCCGTTTCCAAAAAAAAAAAAAAAAAAGGTTTGCTTATTCTGGATATTTCATATAAATGAAACAATATAATATGTGATATTTTGTTACTGGCTTCTTTCACTTA
>NW_012105032.1:2509860-2512700 GCF_000951045.1 Mandrillus leucophaeus
AAAAAAAAGTAGCTAGATGTGGTGGCACACACCTGTAGTTTTGGCTACTAGGGAGGCTGAGGTGGGAGGATCATTTAAGCCAGGGAGGTCAAGTCTGCAGTGAGCTGTGACTGTGAAACTGGACTCCAACCTGGGCAACAGAGTGAGACCCTGTCCTAATGTCAATCCTCAAGACCATGGGGAAAATGTCTCCAGGCCATGTCAGACTTTCACAGCAGCCCCTCCCATCACAGGCCCGGAGGCCCAGAAGGGAAAAGTGGTTTCATGGGCCCGGTGCAGAGTTCCCATGCTGTGTGAAGCCTAGGGACTTGGTGCCCTGTGTCCCAGTCTCTCCAGTTGTGGCTGAAAGGGGCCAACGTAGAGCTTGGACTGTAGCTTCAGAGGGTGGAAGCCCCAAGCCTTGGCAGCTTCCACATGGTGTTGAGCCTGTGGGTGCACAGAAGTCTAGAATTATGGTTTGGGAATCTCCACTTAGATTTTAGAAGAAGATGTATGGAAACACCTGGGTGCCCAGGCAGACGTATGCTGCAGGGGCAGGGTCCTCATGCAGATCCTCTGCTAAGGCAGTGCAGAAGGGAAATGTGGGGTTGGAGCCCCCACACAGAATCCCTACTGGGGCACTGCTTAGTGGAGCTATGAGAAGAAGGCCACTGTCCTCCAGACTCCAGAGTGGTAGATCCACTGACTGCTTACACCCTGCGCCTGGAAAAGCCACAGACACTCAACGCCAGCCCGTGAAAGCAGCCACAAGGGAGGCTGTAGCCTGCAAAGCCACAGGGGCAGAGCTGCCCAAGACCATGGGAACCCACCTCTTGCATCGGCGTGACCTGGACGTGAGACATAGAGTCAAAGGAGGTCATTTTGGAGCTTTAAAATTTGACTGCCCCACTAGATTTCGGACTTACATGGACCGTGTAAACCCCCTCACCCTTTTTTTTTTTTTTTTTTTTTGTTAAGATGGAGTTTTGCTTTTGTAGCCCACGCTGGAGTGCAGTGGTGCAATGTTGGCTCACCGCAACCTCCGCCTCCCGGGTTCAAGCGATTCTCCTGCCTCAGCCTCCCGAGTAGCTGGGATTACAGGCATGCACCACCATGCCCGGCTAGTATTATATTTTCAGTAGAGATGGGGTTTCTCCATGTTGGTCAGGCTGGTCTCAAACTCCCAAAATTCAGGTGATTCACCCACCTCGGCCTCCCAAAGTGCTGGGATTACAGGCGTGAGCCACCGTGCCCGGTCCTGTAACACCCCTTTTTTAGATGATTTCTTCCATTTGGAACAGCTGTATTTACCCAATACCTGAACCCCCATTGTATCTTGGAAGTAACCAGCTTTGGATTTTACAGGCTCATAGGCAGAAGGGACTTGCCTTGGCTCAGATGAGACTTTGGACTGTGGACTTTTGGGTTAATGCAGAAATGAGTTAAGACTTTGGAAGACTGTTGTGATGCCATGATTGGTTTTGAAATATGAGGACATGTGATTTCGAGGGGCCAGGGGTGAAATGATATGGTTTGGCTGTGTCCCCAACCAAAGCTCACCTTGAATTGTATCTCCCAGAATTCCCACATGTTGTGCGAAGGATACAGGGGGAGATAATTGAATCACGCGGGCCAGTCTTTCCCTGCTATTCTCATGATAGTGAATACGTCTTATGAGATCTGATGGGTGTATCAGGGTTTTCCGCTTTTGCTTCTTCCTCATTTTCTTTTGCCACCGCCATGTAAGAAGTGTCTTTCACCTCCCACCATGATTCTGAGGCTTCCCCAGCCATGTGGAACTGTAAGTCCAATTAAACCTCTTTTTCTTCCCAGTCTTGGGTATGCCTTTGTCACCCAATACTTAACTTTCAGGTTTGCTCTCCTCCTATACTGTAATCCTATATGGCCAGCTATCCTGATGTCATTAGTACTAGACTTTCATAGGTTTACATAATTTAGCTCTGAATTTTTCTTTATTCTTCTTGAAATTGATCCAGAGGGATGAAGGAATAAAGTTCACATGCATTAGAAATTTATGCATTGTTAGTTTGCTCATGTATGATGGCAAACTGATTTAATCATCTGACCTTTGAACTGGATCTACAAAATTGCTTGTTGCATATACAAAATCTAAATGATATGGTGTCATTAAATTATGTATAAATGTCCTGGGGAAGCTGCCAGTGTGACCATCCTCCTCAGCAGTTATTCTTCTAAGTATACTGTTGATCCATCTATTTGGATTGCTTTATCTATTAAAACCATTACAAAATTACCATAGTGTCAGTTTGGGTAATAGGCTTGTCTTTTCAAATGAACATAACCTGTAGACAGTGAGATGATTGTGCAAATAAATAAGCTGCTTGTATTTAACTCAAGTATGTATACAATGGCTCTAATTTTATATTCATTAAGTGTGAACAAAGGGACTCAGAAAAATTCGAGGACAGTCCTACTACAGATTAAAAAGGGTTAGGACTTTCAGAGAAGTATTGCTGTAGTCATTTGGTTCATATTTATGAGTCCAAATATCTACAGCTTTTATTTATTTTCTTTTTTATGATTTATTTTACTTTTTATGGTCTGTGAGTAGAAAACTGTAAGTCAGAATTTAGGCTTCATGGAAATCACCTGATAGTTCATGTAAAGGCAACATTGTCCAGAGGGTTAAGAAAGTAATAGGAAATGCTCTGATATTGATCAAATTACTTTGCTTTATAAATAGTGCATGTAGAAGACAGCTAAGTTATATTATTTAGAAAAGACATAGTTGTGGCAAGAAAAATGTATGCATTTTATTGGGAAACAGCAGATTTAAATTTATTTTTAATATTGTCAGTTATAACAATACCAAAACTCTT
>NW_012105032.1:2512750-2515250 GCF_000951045.1 Mandrillus leucophaeus
AGCTGCCAGTGTGACCATCCTCCTCAGCAGTTATTCTTCTAAGTATACTGTTGATCCATCTATTTGGATTGCTTTATCTATTAAAACCATTACAAAATTACCATAGTGTCAGTTTGGGTAATAGGCTTGTCTTTTCAAATGAACATAACCTGTAGACAGTGAGATGATTGTGCAAATAAATAAGCTGCTTGTATTTAACTCAAGTATGTATACAATGGCTCTAATTTTATATTCATTAAGTGTGAACAAAGGGACTCAGAAAAATTCGAGGACAGTCCTACTACAGATTAAAAAGGGTTGGGACTTTCAGAGAAGTATTGCTGTAGTCATTTGGTTCATATTTATGAGTCCAAATATCTACAGCTTTTATTTATTTTCTTTTTTATGATTTATTTTACTTTTTATGGTCTGTGAGTAGAAAACTGTAAGTCAGAATTTAGGCTTCATGGAAATCACCTGATAGTTCATGTAAAGGCAACATTGTCCAGAGGGTTAAGAAAGTAATAGGAAATGCTCTGATATTGATCAAATTACTTTGCTTTATAAATAGTGCATGTAGAAGACAGCTAAGTTATATTATTTAGAAAAGACATAGTTGTGGCAAGAAAAATGTATGCATTTTATTGGGAAACAGCAGATTTAAATTTATTTTTAATATTGTCAGTTATAACAATACCAAAACTCTTAGGGTCAATCAGTGACAGATATCTTCAGGCACTCAAAATTTGCAAATAATTAAACAAATGGACTGATCTTATTCAATTAAACTATTAATATAAGAATACACTAATTTCCTTGAAAAACAGAAACATGAAAGGTTTACTTTTGTATAGTTCCAAAATGTGTCCACCCCATTGGGCTTTTGCACACTTCATGATGACTTAGTAATGTTTTTCAGCAGTTTTATGATCTCTCCAAAGATGTTTCCGTTCCACTTTCTTAGAAACTATTTTTCAAATATAAGTGTCAAACTGTTCCAAAGTTTATGTTTTCTTATTGTATAATATATCCATTTAGGGAATGCAAAAGCATTAAACTGTTGCACTGCCTCTGGCCTATTGTCTTGCAAATGTGCTTTGCACATAAGAGACAACCTCTGAATATTTTTCTTTCATCAAAATCATAAAACCAAGGAGACATTCTATAGAACTGCCATAAGTAATATTTTTTCATAAACATCATAAATATATAGGGTATGTTAGCATACTCCTCTTTTCTTCCTGCCTATGAGAAAGAATGGGCCAATAAAAACTGAACTATTATTTTGAAATTTAATTTTGACAACTGAGCATCCCTAAAGACATTCCAGCCAGGTGCAACAATCTTTCCTTTCACCCTGGGAGTCTATTAAACTGGAAACTTGTGCTGTTGCATACAACTGCTTGCTCTTGGGGGGTGGGGGTGAGAGGGAGCCTACAGCCCTCCTGTATGTGCAACTTGTGCAATAGCTAAGAGTCAAAATGCTTCCCAAGAGGGGTAATATGGAATACTGGTTTTTGTTCTACTAATTAATGCCTTTATATTCTATATGCACATCTTTCCGTTTTCTGCAAAACATCATTAAGCATTTGGGGGTTGACTTTTGGACTTTTGGGATATCTCTATGAGCAAGTCGGTATTGCAGAATTACCCTGATAATTCTTCCTTTGATGCCTAAATACATTATTAAAATTGTAAAAGACTTACTGTCTCTGTAAATGCTACGTAGAATTTGAAGTTTGAATAATTTGGAAGTTAAACTATAACTTTAATAATAAAAACTCAGAGATGGCCTAGTGCGGTGGCTTACGCCTATAATCCCAGCATTTTGGGAGGCTGAGGTGAGCAGATCACCTGAGGTCAGGAGTTCGAGACTAGCCTGGCCAACAAGATGAAACCCCGTCTCTACTAAAAATACAAAAATTATCCGGGTGTGGTTGTGCGTGCCTACGATCCCAACTACTCAGGGGGCTGAGGCAGGAGAATGGCTTGAACCCAGGAGGTGGAGGTTGCAGTGAGCAGAGATAGTGCCAGTGCACTCCAGCCTGGGCAACAGACTGAGACTCCATCTCAAAATAAATAAATGAATAAATAAATACTCAGAGAATGGAGCTAATAGATGTAACAGAATTTGACACAAGGTTACATTTTTATTTATCTCAAATGGGAATGAAATAAATAGCTCAGTAGAGACTAATTATTATTATTATTTTACTTTCAGAAAGAGGGAATTGAAATATGGAAAGTTTAATTCTTTAAACCATTAACAGAAACAAAATCAAGAATGGAACTATCCAACTATGTAAAATGTAATTATTTATCTTTTTAAAAGAACATACAACCTGACAAATTTATTTCTCTTATTTGATCCACAATCTCTAATTGCAACATTTTCTCGGTATATGCCCACTGTGTGATTTTATCTTATGCCTTCAGATTTTTTAAAAAACCTTTTACACATTTTATTCCCAGGGATCTTTTTGTCAGTGATCATTCTAATGTATGTCTGAAAGGAAAACGC
>NW_012105032.1:2517750-2536178 GCF_000951045.1 Mandrillus leucophaeus
TTGAAGCACAATAAACTGTACTTATTTTAAAATTCAAAATGTACAATTTGCTCAGTTTTGACATATGTGAAAACATTGCTATAGTCATGAGAATTAACATATTTGTCATAACTAAAAGTTTCCTCATACCCTTTTGGAATACTTCCCTCCTTCCTGTCACCCTGACCCAGACAACCACTAATATGTATACTGTAAGTATACTGTAAGTTTGCTTTTTCAAGACGTTTATATCAATGGAATCACACAATATGTGATTTTTTTGGTACCTGGCTTCTTTTACTTACTGTGATGTTTTCAAGGTTTATCCATGTGGATAAAGTAGGATGTACTTTATTCCTTTTTATTGCTAAATAATATTCAATTTTATGGATACAACACAGTTCGGTTATTCATTCATCCATTGATAGGCATTTGTGTTGTTTCCTTTTTGTCTATTATGGATAATTGATGCTATAAACATTTGTGTAAAAGTTTTTGTGTGGATGTGTCTTTTCTCTTGGAAAAATATGTAAGAGTGGAGGAGCTGGATCATATGGTTGGTGTACATGTAGCTATTTGAGAAAGTGCCAAAGTTTTTTCCATAGTGGTTATGAAATTTTGCATTCTCACCATCAGTGTGTGTGAGTTCCAGTTACTTCACATCCTTGCCAACATTTGGTTTGGTTGTCTTTTTAGTTTTAGCCATTCTAAATGGGTGCGTAAAAGTATGACATTATTGCTTAAACTTACATTTTCTTAGTGACTGCAGATGTCAAGCATCTCATGCTTATTTCTCATCCATTTCTCTTTTTTTTTGGTAAAATGTCTGTTTATTTTTTCCCATTTCCTCATTGTGTTATTTGTCTTGCTATTAAGTCAAACAAGTTATTAATATATTCTGGATACATTTATGTTCATTCTTAATCAACTCTTTTGATTACTGTAGCTTTGTAATAGGTCTCAAATTTAAAGAGTTTATGAATTCCATGGATGTTCCTAGGTCCTTTGCATTTCAATAAAAATTTTAAGATTGGATTGTCAGTTTCTATAAAAACACCATCTTCCTGATAGTGAGCCTTCCAATCCATGAACATAGTATATATATGCCCATGTGTTTAGATATTACTTAATTTCCCTTGGCAATATTTTATAGTTTTTCATGTAGAAATCTTAAACAACTTTATTAGATTTATTCCTAAGGGATTTTATGTTGTTTACCATTAATATGAATGGTTTTGTTAAATTTCATATTCCGATCATTTGGTGCTAATACGAAATAATACAACCTTATATCACCTAACCTCACTAAATGTATTTATTAATTATTGTAGTTGTTTTGTAGTTCCCCTGCGATGTTTCATGTAAACCATTGTACGTCTGTTTTGTTTGTTTGCTTGTATTTTGCTTTATTCAAATTGATATCCCTTTTAGGGCAATGTTAAACAAAGTGACAAGAGCCAGTATCCGTGCTTTCTTCCAAGTATCAAGGGAAAAGCATTTAGTCTTTCAAGTATGAATTTAGTTGTAAATTTTTTTTTTTTTTTTGAGACTGGGTCTTGCTCTGTCGCCCAAGCTGGAGTACAGTGGCGTGATCTAGACTCACTGCAAGCTCTGCCTCCGAGGTTCATGCCATTCTCCTGCCTCAGCCTCTCAAATAGCTGGGACTACAGGCACCTGCCACCATGCCCGGCTAATTTTCTTTTTTTGTATTTTTAGTAGAGACCGGGTTTTACCATGTTAGCCAGGATGGTCTCGATCTCCTGACCTTGTGATCCGCCCTCCTCAGCCTCCTAAAGTGCTGGGATTATAGGTGTGAGCCACCACGCCCGACCTGTAAATTTTTTTTATATTATTTTTCAGTTTGAGGAATTTACCCATAATTTCTAGTTTGCTTAGAATTTTTAAAAATATGAATAGATGATGAATTTTGTCAAATGTATCTTCTACATTTATTGAAATGTTTTTTTCTCTATTTTGTTAATATGGCATATTAAATTTATTTTCTAATATAATTTGTTTTTAAAATTAAAATTATCTATAATCTATTTTAATTCTATGGTTCTTTTTCAGAGATAAACAAAAAACTTCACTTTATTATTATTGTTACATATATTTTATTTCATCATGTTTGTAGATATGCCTGAATAAATTTTTTCATCATTATGAACAAAGTTTTGAGTTCATTTACATATTAAATCACAATTATTTTATTAATTCATTTAATTTCTATGTAACTATCTGTAAACCTGAGTTTAAATATGGCTAAAACTATGTAATTTTAAACATTATAGATCTAAAATTGTAGGACGCAAATGTCAAAACAATTAAGGATAAGACACTCTAATAACTAGAGGAAGAAATAAGAAAACCATATAGGTGAGAAAAACAATATATTTTTGTAGATGTGCTCTAAAACCACACCTATGTTTAGCACTTATATCTTTTGACTTCAGCATTCCAATTTTTGGATGGGCATTCTGCCATACTAACAGATGTGTTGATTGTGTAGCCATGCCAAGGAAACAGAATATACATAAAAACAGTAAAAAAAGAAATTGTGCTGGCGATTAAGAAGACTTCATTGTGTGCAAGTGCCTTGCCAAACATCAATGTAGGCATATTTATATTTGAGTAGTTCCATCCAATACTGAAATCGGAAAACAAAATCATTTTATGCCAATAACTGAATGAAATATTACTCTGTTTTGGTTTATTCTTTAATATTAGTCAGATAGTTCAGTCAATGTAATTTATATACTTTTCAATTATAATGCAAAGTAGTACACTCTTTCCCCAAATTAAAAAAAAAAAATACATTAAATCAAATGTATATTTTCTTGTATAGCTTCAGTTACACTTCATGAACACTTCATGACAACTTGGAGCACTAAAATTGTTCATATGGTGAAAAGAAGATCATCAAGACAATGTACTTTAGAACTGCACTTTAAACTTTCATTTCAAGAGTCTTTGTTTATTTAAAATAGATGAATATTTTTATGTTTATGCATATATGCATTCACAAAATACTGATAGAATAAGCCTGTGAAGCTCACTTCAGAATGACAAAGCTTTCTTCATTAGCAAAAAACTAAAGTATTAAAAATTTAAAATTGTAATTTAATTTAAAAATTAAAAAAATTATTTTCGATCTTTTTATTTTATTTATTATTTTTTTTATTTTTTGAGACAGAGTCTAGCTCTGTCGCCCAGGCTGGAGTGCAGTGGCGTGATCTCGGCTCAGTGCAACCTCCACCTCCTGGGTTCAAGCGCTTCTCCTGCCTCAGCCTCCCAAGTAGCTGATATTACAGGCACCTGGCTACTTTTTGTATTTTTGATAGAGACGGGGTTTTGCCATGTTGGTCAGACTGGTTTTGAACTCCTGACCTCAGGTGATCCGCCCACCTTGGCCTCCCAAACTGCTGAGATTACAGGCATGAGCCACCGCACCTGGCCTCTTTTGATACTAACTGCTGATAAGAGTTAAATTTTTTTGAAAACAAGAGGGTATATTTCGCACATTAAAACATATATGACAAAATCTGACAATTAACCTACAGGAGGATGCATCTGTATAGTTCCTTTGTCTGAAATTTTAACTTTCATTTTTATGGAACAAATCTAATTGGAATAAAATGCCAATCCTATTACAGATTGCAATGTCATCTTATATTACATATACAAAAATAAATAAATATACACACACACACAAACACACAGAGAAGACAATCCTATAAAACAGAGTTGCACTGAGTTTTGTATTTAGCCTAAAAATAATAGTTAATTGCTTGTCAGTGATTTATTGTGGTGTACTTTTTATCAAACTGACAAACTAAGTAATGCAATAGCGAGTTTAAGCACAATTAGGTGTTTATTGAAATGTGAAGTGATTTCAGATATTTCTCCTGTAGATGATTATTTTACTTAGCGAATGGAGACTTTTTTATGTTGCCTATATGTTTACTAATCTTTCAAAATTGTATGTCATTTTTATTATTTAAAGGATTTCTCTCATTCACTACATCTGGTAGGTGAAGAAGGAGCAGGCATTCATTGGGATGGTGAACACAGCAAGAGCAACAAGAATTCTATCATCAAGGAAATTTAGAGTTTTGGTAAAGGCTATATATTTTAATGCCAATGCTAATTCTAAGGAAACAACAGATGTAGTAGAAGTTATGATAAAAACCAAGTGCTCTTGTCTGTTAAGCTGTTTTTTGTAAGTTTCTGTAATATCTTTGATGAAAACAAATAATAACAAAGGAGGATAAAAGCACCATTAGCAACAAGCAACAACAAAAAGATAGTTATTACTGGTAGAAAAATGCCAAAAATTAATGGCTGTGAAAATTTTTTAAACTATGAGCCATAAATGAGCAGGCTAAGCATGAATTTAGCTGTAATTTTTTTTTTTTTTTTTTTTTTTTTTGAGACTGAGTCTCACTCTGTCGCCAGGCTGGAGTTCAGTGGCGGGATCTAGGCTCACTGCAAACCTCCACCTCCAGGTTCAAGCGATTCCCCTGCCTCAGCCTCCCGAGTAGCTGGGGTTACAGGCACGCGCTGCCATGCCCAGCTAATTTTTGTATTTTTAGTAGAGACAGGGTTTCACCTTGCTGGCCAGGATGGTCTCAATCTCCTGACCTCATGATCTACCTACCTCGGCCTCCCAAAGTGCTGGGATTACAGGCGTGAGCCACTGGGCCCAGCCTAGAATAGATAATTTTTGTATTTAGCGAGCTACACTTGCTTTATTTGTCTGCATTGTTCTGCACTGAGTGACTCTAAGATTTTAAGCACAAAAATAAGTACATGTTACAAAAATATCTTAATATGTCATGAATTTTGTAGCTACTATCAAGTTGGCATGCTAATAATTAAATTCTTGCTCTTCTAATATAAAAAGTACAGAAACTTTAGCAGGAATATAAGCTAAATATTATAGAAGAACATATGAAATAATAATGAGAAATAAAGAAAGTTTGGAAGTCCTAGTTAACGGATTCACATGTAGGTAGAATCTCTCAGCCTGCTGTATTTTCAGATGTGGGTGTAGGAGGTTTGCTGTGTTCTTTCTCAAGTGACCCACTGCAAAAGATTCAACATGTATTTAATATTTAAAAAATTCTACATAGTGGAGAAGAATCACATCTATGAATTCTTTGTATAGTGTAAACTCATTATATTATCATTTTAAAAACATATTATCATTTTTTAACGATTTCATAGTCTGAGTAACAGCCAGTATAGTTTAGTATTACAAAACTCCTGAGAAAGGATTATGATACTCAAAAGAATAAAATACACAAGTGTCTGTATGTTTTACAATGTAAAGGGAAATTTTCTAGAACAAATAAAAAGGTAATTGGTGGTAAACTTAACCTCATTGGGATAAAAAAAAAAAAGGCAATTTAAGAGTGTCAAAAAACAAAATTACAATGAATTTAGTTTAAAGACATAATTGGCTTTTATTAGTGATTCTAGAATCAGGCAACATCTCATTCTATAAAACAGAATGAGTGCTGAACAGTTGTTTTTTTAAAGTGCAAACGGGAAATAGATTGAAATGTGGAGTGACATCAGGTCACCTCTTTTTTTTTTTTTTTTTTTTTGTTAGGGTTAAAGCTGAGAGGACTTCCTTGTTTTGCTGGCTCAGGTTTACTGGGCCCTCTTCAATTTGTTGTTATGAATCTCCTGTTTAAAAAAAAAAAAAAAAAAATCTGTTTGGGGGTTTACCTGCTTCCTTAATGTTTCAGTTTGATTATAAGGCACTTACCATGAGTGACTCCATTTTGGTTTGCTCTACTGGGTCATACATAGTGCAAGAGCTCAGCCCAAAACAATGGCCTTTCATACATTTTATTTAGCAGGAATGGTTTTATTCGTTTGTTTGTTTTGGTCTATAGTTGGTTGGCTCTGCTGGCCAGCTTTTTTTTTTTTTTTTTTAAATTTCCATAGGTTATTGGGGAACAGGTGGTATTTGGTTACATGAGTAGGTTCTTTTGTGGTGATTTGTTAGATTTTTGTGCACAAATCACCCAAGCAGCATACATTTAAGCCAATTTGTTGCCTTTTATTTCTCACCCCCTTCTCCCCCTTTCCCCCGAGTCCCCAAAGTCCGTTGCATTATTCTTATGCCTCTGCATTCTCATACCTTAGCTCCCGTGTATTAGTGAGAACATAGGATATTTGGTTTTCCATTCCCGAGTTACTTCATTTAGAATCATAGTCTCCAATCCCATCCAGGTTGCTGCAAATGCCATTAATTCATTCATTTTTATGACTGAGTAGTATCCCATCAAATATATACCACAGTTTCTTTATTCACTCTTTGAGTGATGGGCATTTGGGCTGGTTCCATATGTTTGCAATTGCAAATTTTGCTGCTATAAACATGTGTGTGCAGGTTTTTTTTTTTTTTTTTCTTTTTTTGTATAATGACTTCTTTTCCTCTGGGTAGATACCCAGTAGTGGGAGTATTGGATCAAATGATAGTTCTACTTTTAGTTCTTTAAGGAATCTCCACACTGTTTTTCATAATAGTTGTACTAGTTTACATTTCCACCAGCAGTATAGAAGTGTTCCCTTTTCACTGTATCCATGGCAACATGTATTATTTTTTGATTTTTTTATTATGGCCATGCTTGAGGGAGTAAGGTGGTATCTCATTGTGGTTTTTATTTGGATTTCCCTGATCATTAGTGCTGTTGATCAGTTTCTGATGTTTTTTGGCCATTTGTATATCCTCTGTTGAGACGTGTCTATTCATGTCCTTAGCCCACTTTTTGATGGGATTGTTGATTTTTTTTTTCTTGCTAATTTGTTCGAATTCCTTGTAGATTCTGGATATTTGTCCTTTTTTGCATGCATAGATTGTGAAGATTTTCTCCCACTCTGTGAGATTTGTTCTTTAAAGAGGTTCTGTTTTAATGTGTTTCCGGGATTTGTTTCAAAACTGAGAGCTCCTTTTAGCAGTTCTTGTAGTGCTGGCTTGGTAGTGGCAAATTCTCTCAGCATTTGTTTGTCTGAAAAAGACTGTATCTTTTCTTCATTTATGAAGCTTAGTTTTGCTGGATACAAAACTTTTGGCTGATAATTATTTTGTTAAAGGAAGTTGAAGATAGGGCCCCAATCCCTTCTACCTTGGAGGGTTTCTGTTGATAAATCTGCTGTTAATCTGGTATGTTTGCTTTTTTAGGTAACCTGGTGTTTTTTCCTCACAGCTCTTAAGATTCTTTCCTTCATCTTGACTTTAGATAACATGATGACAATGTGCCTAGACAATGATATTTTTGCAATGAATTTCCCAGGTGTTCTTTGAGCTTTTTGTATTTGAATGTCTAGGTCTCTAGCAAGGCCAGGGAAGTTTTCCTCAATTAGTCCCCAAAATATGTTTTCCAAATTCTTAGATTTCTCTTCTTCCTCAGGAATGCCAATTATTCTTAGGTTTGGTCATTTATCATAATCCTAAACTTCTTGGAGGCTTTGTTCATTTTTTAAAAATTCTTTCTCTTTGTCTTTGTTGGATTGAGTTAATTAGAAAACCTTGTCTTCGAGCTTTGAAGTTCTTTCTTCTGTTTGTTTGATTCTATTGCTGAGACTTTGCAGTACATTTTGTATTTCTCTGAATGTATCCTTTATTTCCTAAAGTTGTCATTGTTTTTAATTTATGCTGTCTATTTCACTGAAGATTTCTCCCTTGATATCTTGTATCATTTATTTGATTTCATTAAGTTGGACTTCACCTTTCTCTGGTGCCTCCTTGATTAGCTTAGTAATCAGCCTTCTGAATTCTTGTTCAGGTATATCAGAGGTTTATTCTTGGTTTGTATTTATTGCTGGTGAGCTAGTGTGATTTTGGGGGGGGGTGTTAAAAAACCTTGCTTTGTCATATTATGAGAATTATTTTTCTGGTTCCTTCTCATCTGGGTGGGCTGTATCAGAGGGAAGATCTGGGATCAAGGTTGCTGTTTAGATTTTTTTAGATTTTTTTTTTTTGAAACAGAGTCCTGCTCTGTCACCCATGCTGGAGTGCAGTGGTGCAATCTCGGCTTACTGCAACCTCCACCTCCTGGGTTCAAGTGATCCTCCTGTCTCAGCCTCTTGAGTAGCTGGGATTACAGGTGTGCACCACCATGTCTGGCTAATTTTTGTATTTTTAGTAGAGATGGAGTTTCACCATATTGGCCAGGCTAGTCTCGAACTCCTAACTTCAGGTGATCTGCCTGCCTCAGCCTCCCAAACTGCTGGGATTATAGGCGTGAGCCACTGCTCCTGGATATTGCTGTTTGGATTCTTTTGCCCCAGGGGGTGTTCCCTTGATGTAGTACTCTCCCCCTTTTCCTAAGGATGTGGCTTCCTGACAGCAGAACCTTAATAGTTGTTATTTCTCTTCTGGATCTAGCCAATCCCCCTTTCCCACTGTCACGGCTTGGGTACTCACAGTATTTGGCCTGTCTCCTGGATCCTGCAGGAGCAATCCGCTTCCTTCGGAGGGTCTGTGGATTCTCTTGGCTTTCTTGATATATTCCTGCAGGAGTTCTGGAGCAAATGTTCACGATACAGGTCTCCACACACTGCTCTGTCTGTGTGAGCTGGAACTGCAAGCTAGTCCTGCCTCCTGTCCAACATCTTCTCTCTCTGCTCCAGGAATTGTTTTTCATATTTTACAACTTCAAAATAATACAAAGTTTTAGTCATTTTACAGTTAAAAAGTGAAATAATCTAAAGAGACTGTACTTTGCAAACATAAATGACTCATCTTGATGCAGAGATTAAATTTTAATTACTGAATTATGTTGCCATCAAGAATTATTGTTTTTCAAATTTAACTGACATTTATAGGGAAAATACTTTTTAATTAGAATGATCATCTGGTTTCCAAGTAAGCTGCAATGATATCTCCATCTTGCTCAAAGTTAGAAGTAACATTTATGACACGGGCTTCTTCTTACTGAACTATACCAATAATGAGCTGATTCTTCTTTGGTTATTTTTTGTTGCTTTTTATTTTGTTTTGCTAAACAGAAGGACTTTATTATTGAGTCAGATATTGGTTTGTTCATATAAAGAGGGTGAAGTAGAAAATTGTTAAGGAGGAATATACCACCATCTAAAAAACAATCCGTGTTGTGAAAACTCTAAGATAAGTATTTCTTCTCGGATTGACTTCTAATGAGAAGTAATTCTGTTTTGTTGTATATTGTTTCACCAGAAATGATCTGAGGTATTCCAGGAGTAACATGTATTCATGATCATTCTTGAAGGCAAGGTTTGAAGTAAAGTGTGCACATACATAGACAAGCAGAGAAAATGTGAATAAAATTAAAAACTAAGGCCATTGCTTAAAATAAATACTAACACACATAACTGTAAAGAATCTTGGAGTTAAAGAGTGTCATTTTTTAGGGGTCTTTTTTTTGTAATTCTGATGCAAGAATAGTGATATGATTTGGCTGTGTCCACACCCAAATCTCATCTTGAATTGTAAATCCCAGAATTCCCACATGTCATGGGAGGAACATGGAGGAAGATGATTGACTTATGGGGGCAGGTCTTTCCTGCACTGTTTTTGTGATAGTGAATGAGTCTCAAGAGACCTGATGGTTTGAAATGGTAGTTTTCCTGTACGAGCTCTGTTTTTGCCTGCCGCCATCCATGTAAGATGTGACTTGCTCCTCCTTACCTTTTACCTTCTGCCATGATTGTGAGACCTCTCCAGTCGTATGAAACTGTTAGTGCAATAAACCTCTTTATTTTGTAAATTGCCCAGTCTCAGATATGTCTTTATCAGCAGTGTGAAAACGGACTAATACATATAGTATGCTGCTTGACAAATTATTTTCATGATGGTATTATAGGATTAAGAGTAATTGATTCATTGATTGGATACAAATAAAGTAATAATTTTAAGATATCATAAATAGAGTTTAAAAAGATCATTCTTGGCATATATTGAACACCAAGAGAGTCTTATTGCAGCCTCAATGCTAAAGTTTTATAATTTAAAGATGCTCTGATAATCAGCAGTCTCCTTGTTTATTTTGAAAGGTGAAAGTTGAGATCACAATACAGTTTTCCATTTTATTGACAAAGAACGTGGACTCACTCAAAGCAGTCTCTGCAAAACTCTTAATGTATTACCAAGCCATCTTGCCTATGGGATATTGTTGTCTGTACAGGGTATTTGTCATCACAAATCCTATCTTTTTTTCTTTGCTCTATTACATACGTAAGTCACCACTTAAACAGAATTAGGCAGTGCAAGTGAAAGAGATTCACTTCCAGAGGTCGTTGGCTTTGTTGTAAAATGCCATGACTGGAACCATAATTATATACAACCCTACATTACTTCTGATGTTTGATAATTATGACCAGTGATATATGTTATTGATTTTAAAGCAATTTAAAACTGGTCCATGTTCAGATTTCGGTAGCTATGTGCACCGTAATTGCTTTCATAATGTGTCTGTATTATATTTAAATGCTTAAGGATGACTCTCCAGCTAATGAAAAAATCATTGTTTGCACTTTTGCATTTCTAGACTTCCTGTTATAAATGAATCTGCCATAGGAGGGGATAGTTTTCATGAAATTCCTGTAACATGTCTGTTACAAGAAATTCATCTGAGCCAGATGCGATGGCTCACACCTGTCATCTCAAAAGTTTAGGAGGCCAAGGCAGGAGAATTGCTTGAGCCCAGTAGTTGGAGACCAGCCCAGTCAACCGAGGAAGACATTGTTTCTACAAAAATTTTAAAAATTAGCTGGGCATAGTGGCATGTGCTTGTAGACCTGGCTACCCAGGAGGGTGAGGCAGGAGGATCATTTGAGTCTAAGATTTTGAGGCTGCAGTGAGCTATGATGATGCCACTCCATTCCAGCCTGGTGGACAGAGTCCCCATCACTTAGAAAAATAAATTAATCTAGGCAAAAAGGCAATTCGTTTGCTGAATGACAATTGGAAATGTCACCAATAGCTGTAAACTGATGATTCTATTCTTTATCATGCTGGCAACTCTCCTTATTATGAACATTAAATTTAATACTTTCCTGTAATTTAAACCTGCACCTGCATTTCTTTGCTAAAACATACTATCCTCAGTTATATTCTATAATTTTACTTGCTAATTTTTGCTTCCTTTTCCTCACTCAATATGAAGTGCTATATTAATCTTTAAAGTATATTTTAAAAAGATTATCTAAAAGCTATAAAACTGGAAGTTGTATTGCTGACAGGGAATCTTCTCTTAAGAACTTTAAAAATAGACATTGAAAGACACTGCAGATGAACAGTTTGAGTCTAGTGCAAAAAATAAGCAAACTAGGGGCTATATCAAACCATAGAATTATTAGCAAAAATATTTTCTCTTGTTTCAATTGAAAACAGCCACATAATAAGATTTATTTTAGTAATTTTTTGTGTGTCTATTCTATAGGCAAGTATCTTAATGATATTTAATTTCAGGGAATTGTGTGGCTCTTGGAAGAGTCAAAATCAAAATTTATGTGCCAGATTTTGCCTCTTATCTGTGTTATTTGTCTCTCTAACCAGTAATTTTCCATGTTGTTTTAGAGTGAATACAGAACAAAGTCATAGAAATATAGTTAGTGATGTTTCTTTACTTTAAATGGTGGATTACTTTGGCCATCTAGTTAAACTACTGGAAAGATCTTGTTGTGTATTTTGTTATTTTATAGCTTCTTACCATAATTGCTGGCCATGAATTTTCTTCTTTTTCTAAAACTGAGGCAATTGGCAAAATTTGGAAAGTATGATGTCACTATGATTGATCAACAGTACAAATGTATTTTTAGAGGAAATTTTTCATTGTGTAATAGAAAATGTGTAAGTACATGTTCTATGAGTCCTGACTGGAATTATTATTACTAAGAAAGAAAACAAGATAGCCTTACTGATATAAGAAGTAGTTCAATCTGTGGCATAAAGGTTAACTGTGTTACTTTGCCAACAAATTTAGAGTGCACAAGAATCTTTTTTCTGGAGTGCAGTGGCGTAGTGTCGGCTTACTGTAACCTCCGCCTACTAGGCTCAAGTGATCCTCCGACTTCAGCCTCCCAAGTAGCTGAGACTACAGGCATGTGCCAATACATCCAGCTAGTTTTTCTATTTTTTGTAGAGACAGGGTTTCTCCATATTGCCCAAGCTAGTCTCGAACTCCAGAGCTCAAGCAATCCACCCACCTCGGCCTCCCAAAGTGGTGGGATTACAAACATGAGCCACCACACCCAGCAGACAATAGTCCTTTAAACTATATAAATACTAGTTGGGGTGATGGCTCACACCTGTAATCCCACCACTTTGGAAGGCCGAGGAGGGAGGATTACTTGATCCCAGGAATTCAAGCCCAGCTTGGGCAACATAGTGAAACCTCAGCTCTACAAGAAATAAAAAATTATCAGGGTGTGGTGATGCATGCCTGTAGTCTCAGCTACTCAGGAGGCTGAGGTGGAAGGTTTAATTAAGCCCAGGAAGTCAAGGCTGCACTCTAACCTGAGTGACAGAGTGAAACTCTGTCAAAAACAAACAAACAAACAAACAAACAAAACACGAAAAAACTCCAACTATATAAATGCCAAAATCTTGGCAGAAAATTAATAAATAAACATGTGTGTCTTTTCTTTGTGATTACAAGGATGAAGAATCAGTTTTCCATTGTTTACTATAAAATCATTGAGTTTTACCATTGAAAGTTATTTTAGATATCATCTATCCAAAGATCTCATTTTAAAAATGAGAAAAACTAGGCTCACAGAGATGAAGTGGCTTCCTAAGTTCACACACTTGGGCATAGCTGAACTAGAAGCAAAATCCCAGTTTTATCAAGTTAGTATACTTTCTGGCCATTATAAGGTCTGCTTTGGAGCTAGCTTCATTGGTATGACAATTTTCCCTCAAATTTTCAATGCTTGGTAATAGCACCTTCCCTGAATTATGTATATGTGTGTTTTATAAAATAACTATTTAAATCACATGGCATACCAGTTTTACTAATGAAAATTCAGAAAATCATGTCCTTAATTCTTTTCTTTGGATTGAAAAGATTATATACACAAATACTTTCTCAAGATGAATGAGTGGGGAAGATTTCCTAAATGCCACCGTTTTGTGGAAAGAAATTGTTTATAGGGACAAAACCTGAGTATTTTAAAATTCATTTTCAATGTAGACCTAAATTTTGTTCAGTGACTTGGAGCATTGTGTGACGTACAGACCTCAACTGAGCTTCATCACTCTCCAGTGAGTAAAATAATATAGACCCCATTTTTTTTTTCAGAGCTTCCAAAAAATACTTTATCTCCAAATTTATACAGAAAAATAATATTTGAGCTAAGATTGAATTTTGGGGGCATTCTTACTCTTCTGAATGCTTTCATCCACGATCCTGCTCCCAACAGAAGGAGACTGAAACACAAGAGAGTTTCAATTTTATAGGAAAAGAACTAGTGCTCCTCTTGGATTTAAGTTTTAATTCAAATGACAGCCATTATTACATGGGCCCTCACCCCTCCTATATAATTCTAGTACCAATAACTCTGGAAAGAGACTGCATTATTTATTCTCTGGAATTATTCATGAATAAATGACTGAATGGTTTCTTAGTCTAACCGCTTTCCTCTATTTTGTCTTATTGAGGCAGTAGAATATATTATATTTTGTTTAAGTTCCAGAAACATTTATTGGGTGCTTAGCCAGGAACTGTGCTAAACAGTAATGACATCAAATTGCTACCACTTAGCACTATATTTGTGCATAACAAATACTCAGAAAAATTTTATGTACTGATGATACAGTGACTAATAAGACACAGTTCCTACCTCCAAACACCTCACAGTCTTGTGCAGCAGACAAGCTTACCTAAATATAGTTAATATTAACTGTAATGGCCACTTTTTATAGCATTAGGGTATGAACAGAGGGCCATGGAAATCCAGAGGCAGTAGCAATTAACTTAGGCTGGAGAAAGTCACACAAAGTAGCTTTCAGTCTAGTTATTCTGCTACTAACATCACATTATTTAGGATAAGATATATTTTGTATAAAAATATGGAGATAGAAATAAAATAAAAATACTTCCCTCTATTTTTCATTACCATAAGCCTACAAACCTCTCAAATTTGAACTGAAAGTTGTATTTTTAATTGTCCCAGGATACTCAGGACAAGGATGAATAAACTACTTCACTATCTTCTCTCACTTAATAGTATTAAAGATAAATTTAAGGGAAAATATTAATTTTATGAATATTTTAGGATTCATCTATACTTGTCTGGCCAAACAGTATTATATATTTCAAATATATGTATATGAATTATGCATCTACAGAAGTTTAGCTCTGTCGCTGAAGAACAGAAAGCTTAAGATTCCTGAAAGAGAACTCAAATAAAAGTGGAAAGAAATGAGAAAATAGTAGTAGTCCCTGGGGTAGAATCAGTTCACAAACCTTGTTCCAGTTATGGAGAAAAGAAAATTTTCAAACATTCAGGAAAGTTGAATAATTTTACCGTGGGTACCATATACCAAGATCACTTAAAAACTTAATTTCTATTTTTTTTTTAATCTTTTTAATTTTAGAGACAGCATCTTGCTCTGTCATCCAGGTTGGAGTGCAGTGGTACAATCACAGCTCACTGCAACCTTAAACTCCTGGGCTGGAACAATCCTGCTTCAGCCTTCTGAGCAGCTAGGACTATAGGTGTGTGCCAACAAGCCTAACTAATTTGCTTTTTTTGTTTTCTTTTCTTTTGGTTTGGTTTGATTTGTTTTTTTTTTTTGTTTTTGTTTTTTGTTTTTTGTTTTTTTTTCTTTTTTTGAGAAGAAGTCTCACTCTTGCCCCCAAGGCTGGAGTGCAATGGTGCGATCTCGGCTCACTGCAACCTCTGCCTCCCTGGTTCAAGCAATTCTCCTGCCTCAGTCTCCCAAGTCGCTGGGATTACAGGCGCTTGCCACCACGCCCAGATAATTTTTGTATTTTTAGTAGAGACGGTCATGATGCTGGCCATGCTGGTCTCGAACTCCTGACCTCAGGTGGATCTGCCCACCTCAGCCTCCCAAAGTGCTGGGATTAGAGGCGTGAGACACCGCACCCAGCCAAGCCTAGCTAGTTTTTAAGTTATACTTCTTTTATAGCGACAGAAGTCTCGCTATGTTGCCCAGGCTGGTCTCAAAACTTTTGGCCTCAAGCAATCCTCCTGCCTCCCAAAGCAGTGAGATACCCAGCGCAAGCCACAGTGTTGGCCGAAAAACTTGATTTCTAGGAGTTAGTCTTTGTGTTCTGGAGGACCTTTCTTATACAAATACTCGTTTATAGCACTGAGGACAGGAGCTATACTCATTTTACAAACAAGGAAACTGAGATTCAGAGCTAGATATGAATCAAGTGTCCAGCACAGTTATTTGACCTAACAGTGTGTTTCCCAACATTGGTTGTGCATGGTGTTTTACCAAATTTTTAAAAAATACTGATACTTTGTTTCTACCCCAGAGGTTTTGATAGAATTTGTCTTTTTTCAAGACTTTTTTGACTATTCTGGGTTCCTTATATTTCCATATGAATTTTAGGACCAGTTTATCAATTGCTGCGAAAAATGCAATTTGATTTTTTATTTTATTTTATTTTTTTGATATTGAGTCTTACTAGGTTGCTCAGGCTGGAGTGCAGTAGTGTGATCTCAGCTCACTGTACCCTGTGCCTCCTGGGTTCAAGCGATTCTCCTGCCTCAACCTCCTGGGTAGCTGGGATTACAGGAATGTGCCACCATGCCTGGCTAATTTTTTGTATTTTAGTAGAGATGGGGTTTCACCATGTTGGCCAAGCTGGGCTCGAACTCCTGACCTCAGGTGATCTGCCTGCATCAGTTTCCCAGAGTGCTGAGATTACAGGCATGAGTCACCGTACCCAGCCAGTTTGAATTTTGATAGGGATTATGCTCAATCTGTATGTAAGTTTGAATAATTTTGCCATCTTAACAATATTAAGTATTCTGATCTATGAACATAGTATGCCTTTTCATTTATTTAGAACGTCTTTATTTCAACACTATTTTGAATTGCCAGTGTACAAGTTTTGCCCTTCTTTTATTACATTCATTTCTAAGTAAATACTTATCCTTTTATATGCTATTGTAAGTAGAATGAAGTATTCTTAAATTTTATTTTTGGATTATTCATTGCTACTGCATAGACATTCAGTTAGGATTTTCTATGTATAAGATCCTGTCATCTTCAAATAGAGATAGTCTTACTTCTTCCTTTGCAATATGGATGCTGTTCATTTCTTTTTCTTGCCTAATTGTCCTAGCTGGAACCTCCAGTGCAATGTTTAATTGCTATGTAAAAGCATACATCCTCTTCTTGTTCCTGATCTTAGCAAAGAAGCATTACTCTTTCACCATAAAGTTTGAGTTAGCTGTAGTTATTTCATAGATGTCCTTTACCAGGTTGAGGAATTTTTTGTATATTCCTTGTTTGTTTATTGATTTTATCACTAAAGTTATTTTTTGTTGTTGTTTTGTTTGTTTGTTCTTTTGAGACAGGATCTCTGTTGCCCAGGCTGGATTGCAGTGGCAAAAATCATAGTCCACTGCAGCCTTGAACTCCTGGGCTCAAGCAATCCTCCTGCCTCAACCTACCCAGTAACTGGGACTACAGGTGTGTGCCACCATGCCCAGCTAGTTAACAGAATTTTTTTTTTTTTTTTTGACATTAGAGTATTAGTAAAACTGACCCACTGCTCAAGATTCAGTAGAAAAGAAGCAAAACAAAACAAAAAAACCTTATGAGCAAAATGCTTAATTCAGCAAAAAAACTATATCAGCATATAGTTTCTATTGGTTAAAGAGGAACATTTATCTGGGGTCCTAGATAGGCTCCAACGAAACCGAATTACTTGAAGAAGCCTGAGGTTATTCTTAAAGAAATACAGATTTCTTTCTATGTTTACAATGAATGAATCTTATTTTTACATGCATGGAAGTATCATAGTCACTGGACACTGTATAATTATTCCTATAGAACTTAAGGTATAGTACTTAAGGTAATTCCTAAAGTACTTAAGGTAAATTCAAAACTGTCTTATGGTCACGACCTCTTTTTCTAAGGTGTTTTTTCATAAAATGTCCAAATGAATTTTTTACAGTATTTATTATCTATACAAGGTGGCAAGCAGAAATTGCTCCATTCTTTTAATCTTCTATGACCACATAAAATACATCAAATTATATTTCCTAGCTTTATGTTGTCACTGAAGAACTGCTTTACCTAGATAATGCCAGGAAAAGCATGAGTCTTTCTTTTCAGAAGTCCTAAACCATTAAGCAATATAGGGTATTCCTTCGCTATTAGTTTGATTTTAGATGACATATCCTAAGAGTCTAGGACTTAATGCTGGTAAACCTGTCCTTGAAAACTTGATTTTTAATCATTTTTAAATCACTAAACTTTATTTAGTGCCAAAGACCTGCTCAACCATGAATTAGCCCCTAATATGCGTTTTGCTTTTTAGAATAAAGAAAATGAAACAGGCAATTCATTTTGTTGTTATTTGAGGCAATCATTGCTTTAAATTTTTTTTCTGGTAGTTTCTCAGTTTGTTAGATATAGACAATGACATAATCTGACAAGGAAGGCAAATAATTCCATTTGGTGACTCCTTGAAAATAAGGAATCAGAATTGATCAGGTCACATATTATTGATGACTTCAACATACACCAGGGAAATAGTCACATAGAAAAAAATAATATAGAGACCCTAATTGCCTACTTAATGAGCATATATTATTTTCTTTCATGGAAAGTCTGATTTTATAGTCTGTGACCTCAAAATATATTTTGAAATTTTATCTTTTAAGAATGTAATGAGAAAGGCTGGGTGTGGTAGTTCACGCCTGTAATTCTAGCATTTAGGGAGGCAGGAGTATTGCTTGAGCCCAGGAGTCTGAGACCAGCCTGGGCAACATGGAGAACCCCTATCTCTACAAAAATTTCAAAAATTAGCGAGGCATGGTGGTGCACACCTGTAGTCCTAGCTTCTTGGGAGGCTGAGGTGGAAGGAACGCCTGAGCCTGGGAAGTCAAGGTTGCAGTGAGCCTCGATAGCACCACAGCATGCCAGCCTGGGTGATAGAGTGAGACCTTGTCTCAAAAACAAACAAAAAATATATATGTATAAAATGAGGAACAGCAATCAGAAAACCAGTTGCTCACCTAAACAAGAGGCTTTGTTAGAAAGACGATAGGCCAGGAGCGGTGGCTCACGCTTGTGATCCCAGCACTTTGGGAGGCCAAGGCGGGCGGATCATGAGGTCAGGAGATGGAGACCATCCTGGCTAAAATGGTGAAACCCCGTCTCTACTAAAAATACAAAAAATTAGCTGGGCGTGGTGGCGGGCACCTGTAGTCCCAGCTACTCGGGAGGCTGAGGCAGGAGAATG
>NW_012105032.1:2539438-2540544 GCF_000951045.1 Mandrillus leucophaeus
GGGTTCAAGCGATTCTCCTGCCTCAACCTCCTGGGTAGCTGGGATTACAGGAATGTGCCACCATGCCTGGCTAATTTTTTGTATTTTAGTAGAGATGGGGTTTCACCATGTTGGCCAAGCTGGGCTCGAACTCCTGACCTCAGGTGATCTGCCTGCATCAGTTTCCCAGAGTGCTGAGATTACAGGCATGAGTCACCGTACCCAGCCAGTTTGAATTTTGATAGGGATTATGCTCAATCTGTATGTAAGTTTGAATAATTTTGCCATCTTAACAATATTAAGTATTCTGATCTATGAACATAGTATGCCTTTTCATTTATTTAGAACGTCTTTATTTCAACACTATTTTGAATTGCCAGTGTACAAGTTTTGCCCTTCTTTTATTACATTCATTTCTAAGTAAATACTTATCCTTTTATATGCTATTGTAAGTAGAATGAAGTATTCTTAAATTTTATTTTTGGATTATTCATTGCTACTGCATAGACATTCAGTTAGGATTTTCTATGTATAAGATCCTGTCATCTTCAAATAGAGATAGTCTTACTTCTTCCTTTGCAATATGGATGCTGTTCATTTCTTTTTCTTGCCTAATTGTCCTAGCTGGAACCTCCAGTGCAATGTTTAATTGCTATGTAAAAGCATACATCCTCTTCTTGTTCCTGATCTTAGCAAAGAAGCATTACTCTTTCACCATAAAGTTTGAGTTAGCTGTAGTTATTTCATAGATGTCCTTTACCAGGTTGAGGAATTTTTTGTATATTCCTTGTTTGTTTATTGATTTTATCACTAAAGTTATTTTTTGTTGTTGTTTTGTTTGTTTGTTCTTTTGAGACAGGATCTCTGTTGCCCAGGCTGGATTGCAGTGGCAAAAATCATAGTCCACTGCAGCCTTGAACTCCTGGGCTCAAGCAATCCTCCTGCCTCAACCTACCCAGTAACTGGGACTACAGGTGTGTGCCACCATGCCCAGCTAGTTAACAGAATTTTTGTAGAGACAGGGTTTCTCCATATTGCCCAAGCTAGTCTCGAACTCCTGAGCTCAAGTGACCTCCTCACCTTGACCTCTCAGTGTTCTGGGATTACAGGTGTGAGCCACCATGCCC